>NC_090445.1:1425947693-1426250385 GCF_031143425.1 Pleurodeles waltl
GCTGGGGGTGTCCTAAAGTAGTAATCCCTTAATCAACTTCTGTACTGTATCTCATTATGTTTGAGGGCCCTAGTCATAATGACAGTCAACAGAGTATGCCAAAAACCAAGGATCTGAAGGTCGACTGTGTAGTGCCTAAGTGCACTTGTCTCTTCCCCAAGGTCCATTATTTGACCACATTCTTTTAGAGGGTTTCAACCACACCAGTAAGCACCATAGGGGTCACTTTAATTCAATGTGTGTGGTAGCCCTTCAGTAAAGTGCCACATTTGTGGGACTTATGTAGTGAAGACAGAGCTCTCTCATTGTTCACACACCATCCACACTGAAGGATCAATGAATGTTTCAAACCAGGATCCTAGGACAGACTACTACTTTGTACATTACACATTGACTCTCTCCTAGTCAGGAAGTTGTTCCACCATGGCCCAGCCACCCTTCTTGTGCTGTCACTGCACTCCAAAGGCCTTTCTTGGCCCTACTTGGCTTGCCAGTCCTGAGTTATGGCTTTATGTCTGAAATGTTGAAGCAGTGTTTAAGATAGCAAATGCGCCATGCCTTAGCATTGTGCAATGTCACACCTTACAACATTTTTCAGGGTGAGTTCTGCAATAAAGTAGAATGGGGGTTTAACATTCATAATACCTTCTTAGTACCACAGCAACCGCATACAAAAAAGTTAAACCCACAGCTGGCAAGAGATTACACACATTTGTAACCACAAAGCAGCATCAGGCAACATGCCCTGGCAAGTAGTTGCCTACATTAAAGAAACACATGTTTATGTTCTATGGCTGTTCCGACCTATTGGCTTTTTGGATAATTTGCTACATGTTTGCTAGAAAAGGTCTGAGAACACCCCATGGTTTAGGGATTAAGAGAAAGCGGTGCAGGGGATTGCTTAAAGAGCTTTGCTATGTGTGCAGGTCTTACAGGCCTTGAGGATCTGGAAGTCTGCTTTTTTAATCTGTGGCTAGAGACCTCAATCAAACTGTGTCAAATTTTGGTGTTTGTACACACACAACCAGTAATGTTCAGATGATCTAAAAGACCTAAAAAGTCTAGCTTTATATGGTTAAGATCCACTAGCAAGTGTGCGCACATGAGTCTCTGCATGTTCAGTGCATTAGAAAAAGTAGATTACAGAGGGACAGAATGTGTTGGGCTCCCAGCAATAATGTACCAACATAACCTTTGTAAACTTAATGACTTAACCGTGTTTTAGAGGTTCTCTACTTAAGGCTTGTTTGTATCTTTAAAAAAAATAGGCAAAAACAGTCCAGGATATGTAGATAAGGGCACTAGTGCCGCAGCTGGCCTCCTATCCACATATGGCAAGGATGCAGGCATGGCTGTAAGAAAATGAAAGGGGATTCCCTACTCAGCACATTTATTATGCATTGAAAGATCCACAGTACAGAACCCGGATCAACCATTCCTTTTATGTTTTTTTTCAAACTATACTTCATAATTCTGGAGTAGTGCACTTTGGGTCATTCACCACCAAATTATGGGTGGAATAGAGCACCTACTTTAAGACGCGTTAAGAAGCCATAAATATGCAAAACCTGCATCTATACTTAAGACACTAAGCCCAGTAGGAGTATCAGTTGGTGGGGTAGACTCTACCAGGCATACATCTAGGGTCTTAAGACATGTTTCCATAGGTCTAGATATATTTTTTTATATATTAATTCTTCTACATGCATCCTGTAGAGGAATTAATACATTGAAAAATATACCCAGACCTTTCCTAATATTTATAACCAGGCCTGCACAGTGATGCCATGGGCTTTTCACACTTTTATCACCATCTGGATTGTCATAGTGTAGAAGCAGCAAGTCCCCATGGAAGCCAAAGGCCCGATATGTATCTTTGAAGGCAGTGGGCTAGTCCAGCACTGCCCCTGTAAGGCAATTTAGATCCAGACAGGATCTAAATTTGGAGTCCACTCCGCACATAGCATGTGTGCCCCTAAATTGGAGCTCTCTACACGCTGAGTCCTTGCTTAGGTCTGTAGAACTGATGGGAGTGGAACTGGGAGACCAGTACCTGCAATGGATGTGTAAACACTCCAAAAATATTTTTTTTGAGCAAGGCACAGACAGACCTGTTTAGTAACTGTTATACCTACTTGACTGGAATCTGCCTTGCATTTAAAACAAGTTCTTCATACAAGGACTTGGTGCCATGTAATGCGCAGGTATGGTGTGGATGTGTGAGAATTGTGTGTTAGGATTGATTGGCAGTGATCGGCTAGGTTCTTCTTCACACCAGCATGCGTGAAATATTCACAAGTTGTGAGAGGTATGTGCATGGATCAAAATGCACATCAACCCACACACAATGTGTTACATGTCTATATACAAGTGTGTTAGGATTACCTGTAACCGACCATCTAGGATACATTATAGTTAGCAGAGGCAGTAATGTACCACATTCCCTTTATGTTGAGAATCAGTGCAGAGTTCTTGTTTAGTAGATAAAGCACTCTTTCTCCAGCCTTCCAGAGATGCCGGTAATGCTGGCTGGTATGTGCTAGAGTTCATGCATTCCTAATTGTCTGTTAATGTATGGGATGTTTTAAATGAACAATGTGTCTGGTATTTTGGCACATGGTCAGGCCACCACAATAACTAGTGTAGCTCAAAAGGCAGGTTCTGTAAATGTACTCCACTAAACCATGAATATATTCTTGACTAGATCTTACAAGCACACAGTGATCATGGGCATGATTGTGACAAGTGTCTGGAAGTTATTACAGCTGGTGCTAACCCTCTAGATAGCGATGTTCAGGAGTATAGCATATAAGTACTACTTAAAAAGGGCTTACCTTTGCCACATGTGCCGGTCCCTTGACGAGTGTGTGACTACAGGGAGGTGCTCTCACGAACTCCTGGTTGGGAGGTAAATAATAAACACTCAGTAATCCTGAGTGTGTGTATACTAATAGGGGACAATTGAACCCAAGCTCATCTGTTGATCAAAATTTGGTTGACTACAGGTAGGGAACTCAATTTCGATGGGATCGATGGCCCTAATGAAGGATGAGCGACCCAGATGAGCGATGGAAATGGGTGAAACACGTTGACCCTAGAATAGAGATTTGGGGTGAATGAGTGATTATATCCCAATATCACCACCAATTTTCCGATCTTTTTTAATTCTATCCGGTGAATCTTGAGTGATGTTCTGTATGTTTGATCCCCATTTGTCTTTTTTGTGTTTTTTGTTCCCCTTCACTTTTGCTCCATTCCTGACATTGATCAGCGTAGGAATGTGTTAGCACTGCCCAATGATGAAGCATGCCACGATTAGTGGGTGAGGGCAGTTTTTCTGATAAACATGCTGTGTCTTTAGTTGGTGGAGCCCACTCTGTTGGGGTAGGGTCTCTACTTTGATTTCTTGTCCTATGTGTGTTATTGGCCTAATGATTGGGAGGTTGGACAAGGAATTTTTCCTACCACCCCTTTATTAAGTGTGTTGATGATAGATTAGAACCCACCCATTTCTTACTATTGGTTGGCTTAATTGTCATTTGTATTTTTTACTACTCACATTTAGAGAGTTGTTTTTTCTTTTTCATTCAACACGCTATGAGACTGCATGTGTTTTCTTGCTATCTCTCTCTTGTGCTACTACTCTCCCATCTTCAAACATCCAACATGGCCTTTAAGCTCCTGGAGGCCCATGAATCTCTTCCTCGCTAAGGCAGAAGGCCAAATGTCTGAATTCTGTGCAAAGTAAATTAGGCCTTGGTAAGAGATTCCATTTACATTTAACACTATTTTATTATTTTTAAATACTGTTCAGAATGTTCTGGGTGAGAAGTACTTGAAAAATAAAACATGCCATTTCTAATGATTGAACACATTGAATTCTAACTAACCATTTTGGGGTACCATTAGATATATGTTTGCTATTCCTGCAGTATTTTTTTATTTTTTGAAAACTTTTTTTAGAGAATATTCTACAGACAAATATGACAAATCCAACAGTTCAGCACTCACATTAGATAGGCAAGACCTCTTGGCTTTGCCAGTGCCTGTTAAAGTGAGTCATGTGGGCCAGATATGTTTTCAAGCAGACAGGTGAGCGCTGTCTTTGCTAGTCTGCCTGTGCAGTGATGGATAGGAGGAACGGTACACTCCATATACTGTATACAGTGCATGTTTCCTCTGATCCCATCCAGGTACACACACTTGCAGATACAGTACAGCCCTTGCCTCCTATCTGTCATTGCATAGCACACAGAAGGTAGGAAGAACCTTAGTCCTCTTTCACACTATGGCCCTCCCTGAGCTGTTGGTACTTATTCCTGTAATAACCCCAGTAGGACTCAGAATCTGAGAGTCAGTCTTCCCGATGTCTTGCCACTTTTTAATAGGGCGCTACCTGCGTCCGCGAGGCTGCCTCTGGCCAGTATTCAGTAAAAACAAGTAAATGAATGAGTTCGTTTTTTATTTATTTATGAGATTGTGTATAAATGGTTTTCTGCGCCCGCAAATTTAGGAATTTTGTCTAAGGTCTGCAGTTCTGCTGAGATCCCGACGGAGGCAGCACCTCTGCGAACAGCCTCCACCACCTGGTGTGCTTTTCTGTCAGAAACCCCTGTTTTTTGCTTGCAGGCACTATTTAGTTATGATTGTTGAGACATCTACCTGTCTTCTGAGAGGTTCAGAGGAGAAATGTATCATCTGACAGGTGGATAAATAAGAAAAACTCTGGATAGACCTGTTTAAATACGCAAAAAGATTTAAATAAAGGCAATGTTTTTCTTCACAAAATATTAAAATAAAAGGGGAGTTACAGATATATTTTTTGGTTTGGGGTGTAGGTTTCTGCAGTTAGGAATATCATGTCCACTTTTTCTTAAAGTCTTATAACACTTACTGAGCTAGGACTGAGACAGTAAACCATATTGCACAAGATCACACAATGTGATCAAATAGAGAAGTCAAGGTTAAAAAACATGGTATCTGGTTGCAATGTCAACAAGTTAACTAAAGGCCTTTGGACTTTATTAAGTTCGTTATGGCTTTGAGATGTGAGAGACAACATCATCCTACCTTGAAAAAGGCCATTCATCTTGACTACAAAAAAGGATTTGAAGCCAAAGAGGTTTACATTAGGTAGCCATTTAACAGTGTAATCAATACAGAATTCGTTTTGGCTTGTAGTTGAGCTGAGACTCTGGGAGCGAAAGCTCTTTGCACAGGATTACACAAAAAACTCAAATTGAGAGGCCAGGTATTTTGTATCCAATGTCAATGCCTTAACCCCAAGACTCCTACCTTTCCAGGGAATTGCACTTCTGATTGTGCTTCTTTAATATGTCACTTCCTGTGATGCCCTTGGAGGCAAAGCCCAGGTAACATTACTTCATTTTGAGGGATCACTTCCTGTGAGGTAGTCATCGATCGAATGGCGGACAAATATTTGTTCTCTGTGCCCCTCCCACCCCCCAACACAGACTCTTAGAGAGGTTGGGCACCCTATGTTTTAGAGGTTACTCCTGAAAATGTCTGGGGCTTATATGTGTCTGCTTTGAAGTTTGTGGGGAAATCCTCTCCTTAGTTAGGTAAGTAGAAGTCGCCCTCAAAATGTTACGCATGGAATAGAATGCTGACTTTTTCCCTCCCATGCCACAAAATTGCAAGCTCAGTTTTGTTACATACTCCCATAAACTTTTAGCATGGATGTGGACCCACCACAATTGCATTTTCAGAGGGGATGGAAAGATGTTCTGGAAGTGGTATGGGCCGTGAGTGGTGCATGATCAAGAAGAAGATTGAGGACATGGCCTGCAAAAGGACAAAGTCCAGGACATGACCCTGTCTGGACCCTTCTGACCTCATCAATTTCAGGTCTAGCGTTCTGATGTCTGACTGGTCCAAATGACCTGAGAAGCTAGCCTTCAACCATATTAAAATTTTGAGAAGACACTGGTATTTTTATCTGTTTCAAGCAGGCTTCAGACCAGATGGAAGCACTGAAATCTTAAAGAAGCTTTGTAAGATGTTCCTTTCTTTTAATCGAAATTTCCTGTCCCTGTCACGATGTCATTTGTAAACTCCTGCTCAGTGTACAGTAATGCCATTTATATATCTAGCCAATTCAAAATACTGTGGTTTGCTTAATTTTGAATGCATCATCGCCTTTCTTCTTCCATAAAGGAGCTCCACTGGCTACCTGTTCCCAGTAGAATTGTATTCAAAGCATGGAGATTGGTCATAAACCATGTACCAATCGCCCGCGGATTTCATGACTGCTAACTTTAGCAGGCCAAATTCCCCTTGTGTCTGACAATCAAGCAATAAACTTTTCCTAGCAGTTCTTAGAACTAAAACTCTCTTTTTTGGCAACTGCGACTTTTCGGTGGCAGCAGGCAATTCCCTAGCACTGGGCGTTCGTTCTGAGCCGTCATTAATTCGCTTCAGGAAATCATTTAAAGCGTTTCTACTTACTTGTTAGTGGTCTTTGCCAGCAAATGCTCTGACTGGTTATTGTATCGCCAAGAAGCCACGGTGTACGTGAGCTCTAGAAATGGCCTGAAACCAGGGCACTGGAATTGCGTGATTCTGCGGCTGCAGCGTATTTACATAATTATGGATTGGGCGTATTTGCCACGTAATTTATTATCCGATACAGAGTTTGTAGATTTTAACCAAAAAAAATCCATCTGAAACGGATTAAAAGTTTCTAAAAAAAAAAAAAAGCATCAACGCTTGTTGCTGCACAGTAGAAAGCATTTCACAAAGGTTGACTGTTCATGTTTCAGTTGCATGTTGCTGTATTTGGGCGATATACACCTTTGTACAGGCCGTGTTAACATGTACAAATAATTTAATTTAAAAAAATGAACTTATATTATCATGAAATGTGCTGCACACCTTGCATATTTAGTAAACCCTCCCACATAATTCGGCCCCCGTTTGCCACATAATTCCAGTGGCCCCGCCTGTAATGTAGTCAGTGATGGAAGTTAGCACATAAGATGACATGCCAACTGTCACTTTGACTGACGCACTAGGTGTTTGTAGGGTTCCCCAAGAAAATGTTTTTAGTGGCTTTATGAGAATACTGAGTGTGACGCAGAAGCACGAATACCAAGTTTACATTAAATTGCATTTGCCTCATAAAGCCTTCATTGGCACCCAATTACTATAAGGATACATTTTAAGGTAGTATCACCATTGTATATGATTTCTTGGCACACTAGCCCCAAAATATAGACTCACTGGAAAAATAAGTTTCATAGGTAAAATTGGGGACATAGACTTATAAAAGAAATGTAAACATTTCAATCCATCAGTTATTTATTTGCAAATTCAGTCACCCTTTAATGTTACAGGTGCAGCCATATTCTTCCTATGGGTTATAGACACATTCATAATTTCTAATTTCAAATATAGATCTGATGCATTTCATCCATATGATATGTAGACATTTAAGGCTTCCTCGCAGCTCAGTGTAGATATTTATGTACACCTTCCTATCAAATGGATATTCAGTTCATCGCAATCTTCAGTGGCTAATTGATGTGCCCCGAATTGTAACATATATGTTGTAGGAAAGAATAATTTGTTCAAATATCTATCACTAAATCATGCCAATGGCATCCCAGAACTATGTCAGGCCCTCAACAACATTCCCGTGAGAGGGGTATCTCACAGGAAAACTACAGGTAGTAAATAGCCTTGTTCCCAGGTATAAACGCACTACCTGTGCTTATACCGTTACATATGTCTCGGTATTTATTAGCACGACTTCTACAGAATTTATAAAGGTCTTGGATACTTCCACAAGTTTAAGAGCTATATATGTTATATCCATAAAATGTAAATCTGCAAGCCTTCATAGCAAATTGAGGCACCACCATTGGCTGTGTTAATGTGACGCAGAGATCCAATAAGGCTCGTTAGCACCACCTGCTCCGCTCTAAGTTCGTAATGGTTGCCTCTGTGGGAAAAGGGGTGGGTTCACCTTGTTCCTTGTCCACTCTGCCACCATGTTCCCACCTGCTCAATCTGCACAATTGCCCCACTGCACACTTTCGTACAGAGGCTCTTAGAAGGTCCCTTTCCTACCATGCCATCTAACTATACATCCAGCATTAGGCCACTTTAAGGCATGAGAAGGTGTTGGGGAATTCTTGAGAGGAAAGCTCTCGAATCAGTCCAGAAGACTGCCAATCCGAGAGTGACTCCCTATTAAATATTTGATTCCGGGGTAGCACATGCCACCATAAGATTTCCAAGGAGAAGAGGAGGCATGTTATTTTCGACCGTCTGTGACTCCTAAAATAATTTCATTGATAGAATGACCATTGAATTATACTTCCCTTGTAGCTATAGCATTTTTGAACGTTTGATGCTTTCGATGAGAAGAGATCTATGGATGGAATTCACACATTGCCAGACAGCACTAATCGTGCTTTGGGAGTCACTAGACAGATTCCTCTCACACTTTTACAAGATTACATGCATGAGCAGGGGTGTAGTGCATTTCCCGGGAGCTCCCAACGTGCGGGGAGCCAACCCTTCTGGAGGCACCATCCAGCTCAAGGCCAATGAATATCTGTGAGACATGGAAGACTCTGAGGTCTCATCACATTCTGTATTTGGCCCCTCTTATGCCACTGCGCATGCGCTATCCTCTCCTTTCCATTGTCGTTCTTGAACAGTGAGAATCAGATGTAGTGTGCCATCATCTGTTGGCACATGAGGAGTTAACCATAAGGGTGATGACATAACCAGAACATGAATGCCTGGTATACGTGCCCATCCTGTAAGCAGTTGGAGAGGCAGACAGTGGTGGCTTTGTTCCCAGGCTGTGCTAGTTCGGACCTGCAGCCTCTTCATGGATAACTGCTCATGTCTCTACTATGATAGGAGGCAGGAGGGAGCCCTGTTCACTCGGTGCCCTGTTCACTCGGTGCCCCTGGCTGGTGTTATTTAGCCTTACTTTGCTCTGCTAAACGTATTAACTCAGGCTTTAATCCCCAACCGTGCAAAAAACAAATAGCTTTTAATATTCCACTTTAAAAGCAAAGATTGTTGCAGCAAGCTGGGAGAGACAATCCCTTCTAGGTGACATGAAAACCCTGATTGGAATTCGGGTAAATTTGCATTATTTGATTGAATTTATTTTCTCTCTAGTATTACTCATTTGTTTATTGTCCCAATTCCATATTCTTCCTTGGGTCCCCATCATGAGTAATGGCGGGCCTCCCTCTACATCACCATATAGCCCTACAACGTGTGACGTCCCCAGCCCTGGTCGGTATTTTCTGGCAGCCTCATTGGCCCATCTACCTCTTCGCACAGCAGAAACAAATATTACACTAATCCCCTTTGAGAATGAGACAGTCTACTCTACCTGGTCATGAGACGTCATGCACTGCCTGTCCAACTCCTGCCACCCTCCCACGTCAGCGCCTGTGGAGAGTGCCGCACTCCCAGTCCTGCCAGCTCTAGCAAAGAAGACCCAAACTATCCTGCATGCTTTAAATCCGATTCCACATAGTTCTGCATCTGTGTTTTGTGTATATCATTAGATTGATAGTTAGATAGATAGTTAGATAGATAGATAGATAGATAGATAGATAGATAGATAGATAGATAGATAGATAGATAGATAGATAGATAGATAGAGGGATGGAGGGACAGACAGACATTTTAAAACTTCTTGCAAAGAACAACACTAGCCATATTAATCACTTGGTACATCTTAAAATAAAAAGGTTGTCACCCTGCCTACATTGAAGCAGAATTCCCACCTGTCCAGGTTAGAGAGTCTGGCTTGACCTAAATGTGACATTCCTCGTTTAAGTTACTAAGGTATCTATCCCTGGCTAAGCCCGAAGTATTCTGAGCTTCCACTGTTAGTGTTTATATGGTATTCTGCAGAAAAAGTCAGTAGCATTGTCAACAGTGTAACCAAGGAAAAAAAGATGGCAGTGGCAACATTTCACCAAACTCATAGTGGTAGCTAAAGAGGCACCACATGCCATTTGATGCCAAAAATATTACAGGTAGAGACATCACACAACTTTGGTAGCCTATTGATAGCCGCTGTGTTTTTATGAGAATATCTATGGAAAACTTAATGCCGCAGCATGTAAATAAATAGAGATTTATAAGAGCGTACTAATAACCAGCTACAAAACTGGTTAAAGCTGCATGTTTTCTTCAATGGTCAATAGTGTGATAGGGGAAGCCACGGGGGTTGTTCATCAGAACAGATTATTTGCAAACACTGACAAAAGTCGTTGCTACCCTAGCTCTGTCTGATTGACAGTTCGTGCAAAGGCCGCCCCCGCAGAGGGAATAAAGGGCCAGCGCCTTAACGGCCGCCTTGGCCCGGAAGGGACCGGTTTAACCGGTTGGGCTTAAAGCGCGTCACAGCGCGCCCCCACCCCAGGTACCAGCTGGGGGGGGGAGGGAAGGCACAGCGAAAGCAACCAATGGGGGGGGTTTGCCATTATTCAAACCCCCCAATCACGACGCGATGCCAACCCCAGGGGTGCAAGGTGAGGTGCCCTTAAAAAGGCGCATCCCGGGGTAACCTGCAAACAGGACCGGGACGTAAGCGCGGGCACCACGGCTACGACAAACACCACCCACCCACCCCTACGAAAACATAATCAGTCGCTACACCGGACGGAGTCAAGGGCGGAAAGGAAAAAGTTTTACCAAACAAAGGTGCAAAAGACACACCCAGTAAGGGGGTGTGTCAACAAAGCCACACACCTGGGGATGCCTCACGGCAGGGTGTAAGATGGCCAAGCGTGGGGAGTAAGCGGAACACGGCACTCGCAGCCCAGACCCGCCAAATCGGATGGCAGGGCATAGGACACGCCAGGTAGCGAGTTGGGCCTAATACAAAGAACTTGAAGCTACCCCCTCAACAACATGGTAAAACAATAACTCTATTTGAGCGAGCCCCTCCAAAGAAGGAAAGTTGGGACTGCCTAAACAGTCGAACGGCAAAAGAGGCGTGACAAACGGAGGCCAGGACTTGAGGGCCCACCAGTCACTCACTGCAATTGAAAAATAATTTTTAATGTAGATGTGTTAAAAAAGATTAAGCAGAATGTGAAAGGCATGTTTACAAACGTTGATTGACAGTGATTTTCGTCTCATGCTCAAGACATGCTATCAGGGCAGTCACACGTGGTCCAGGTTAATAAAGCGGCCAAGTAATATCCACTACTTCAGGCTTTGTCAAATTCTGTTGTGCATGTTAATACAGTATAACTAAACAGTCAATTAATTACATGAGGATGTTAACCTGCAGTGTGCCATGTGCGGGAGTTATTATCTGAGACAGACTTTCCCCTCCTGAAAGCAAGACATAAATGGATGTTGCTGACTACCGCCAACATCAACACTGTTCCTGCTCTTGCCTAGTCCAAGTCCTGTGTAGTCTACATTTTCCAGTTTCTCGAGACCTATAATTCTGTGGTATTGAAGGCCTCAAGCCTGCTAACAAGCAAGCACGAGGCTGTCACTTGAGGTTGCAGTATCTGGTGGCTATCCGGCTCGAGAGGAGACTCAGATATGGCCTAGATATTGTGCACCAGCACCACACGCCTGCGGTGAATCACCATCCTGCTTGAAGCCACTGCAGGTTATTTTAGCCTCGCGTGTCTCCGTCAGTCATAGACAGGGTCCCGTGTGGACATGTCCTTCATTAGGACAATGCAAGGCAGGTGGCCTTACAAAGAGCAGAGGCTGAACCTTCTTGGGAAAGTTTGTATTCAGTTGTAAGGTTGACGGCCTTATCAGCCGTGTCTGCACCCTGACGTGAGAAGTGAAGAGCAGCGCTGCTGACATGTGTCTCTGGAATTTGTTGCCTAAGGACGTCAAGATGAAGCGCCGGTGCCTGCTCAATATTGCCTTCGCCTGAGCCCTCGCGCACAAATCACATACAAGAAAACAAAAAGCATCACAGAAGATAAATAGACAACAGTCTCAAAATTATTGTTGCATTCCCAGGGGTTTGACGTACCGCCGCCAAAAACACGGTCTACGGATGCCAAATTGGCACGGAAATTAAAAGACCCGGAAAAGAAGCCACCTCATCCTTCCTCTACCTGGAGTCTGTCGTCCTGAGGAGCCAAGCCGAGTGAACGCATCTCACAGCAGGCGATGAGCTAGGGCTGCCCGCAAATTGAGATGCGTGTGGCTCTGTCAGCTGGTTCTGGCAAAGAGGCACGCCAGAGTGACAGGGGACGACCAGGGGTGGATGGTGGGCAGCGGACGCCACGCACCCCAGATACACGCCAGACACCGCCAGTACCAGTGCTATGTGCTCGGGGGAGCCATGAGACGGCCAAGAGAGGCCTGGCAGACACTAGGGTACGTTGGAGACGTCTGTCGGCGATTACTACCGTGCCATGCATAGCCGCGTGCTATTAGTCAGGCAGCGCACCTCCACCCGCCGACAGATGATAGATATGTCACCGCGCAGGGAGAGGGGTTGTTTGTCTTCCAGGTGTATGGATTCCCTTTTAAAGCCGACAGGCAGCTGACACTTTTCAGCACTCTGCTCCAGACAGATTTGGCAAGCCGGGCCTATCAAAGAAGGGATCTTTCGCAGGCAGGATGAGAGAAAGGAAAGGTGCTGACGTGTGCTGTGGAAAGACTGGCGCGAGATCAAAGGAGCTAATGAAAAGGGATTACAATTAGCAGAACCTCCTCCTGGCCCGGCGGAATCCATAGGATGGCCATGGGCAGGGTACACCAGCAGTACGCAGGCGCGCAATCACACACGAGCAAATACAAGCCCCGAATGAAAGGTCCTTCTCACAAGTACACAGCCATGGAACGAAAGCACGTGCATGGACACGTGGGCGTGTACCTGCTCTAATTTACTTATTTCTGTTCAGTGTATTAAGGGTGCGCTTTACTTATACCCGTAGATCAACTTTAAAGGGAATTTAAGTACCACTTAAATGAGTAGGTAATGAAGCACGCACACATTCCTGAAACATGTACACGCCCGTGCGTGTAAAACCATACACTTGCTCCCATGAGTGAACTCTCACCGTATCACATTTACAAAAACATGCTTATAATAAAACAGTCACAGCCATGCACACCCTTAACTTGAGTACACATTCTCGGCGAAGCATTTCCATGAACAGATCCATACCTATGTGAACACGAGTCGGACACAAACTCTCCTTCACATAAATAGCCTACACATAGAAAGCAAAGCCCTGCAGATGTAAATACTGGCAGGGCAACACATTTACACATGCATAAACATTTACACATGCATAAACAAACATCATATGGGCAGAAAAACCCTATTACACGCACAGATTGTATGTAAGCACTGACAACACAATTACAAAACACGTCGGACGTTTCTCTGATCAAGCTTGAGTAGACAAGCAAATAGTTGAGTTCTGTTCGGGCTTCTTTATACTGTGTGAAAGTGAAGTCTTTTGTTAGGTTTGGCGTGACAACGATGTTACCAGTTCTAAATAAAAGAAGACCCAGTTTCTTTATTCACAGGTGGAGAATCACATCTTCGGAACACAGACACAGTCGATTTCTGCAGCCGACACGTTTCGTCACTTGAGTGACTTTTTCAAGGCTAGCAGCATTTCCAAGAATATCCTATAGCAAATCGCCCTGCAACGTCTCCAAAACACCAGTACACATAAGACCACAACACTCGCACAATCTAATATGAAGTATAAGTGGCCGACACAGTCTATTTCAGAACAAGTGGATTCTGTTGGATTCACAGATGTTTATGCCGTCGGTAGTGGGGCATTCTACACCAAGGAGCACAATACAGAAAATTCTTGTTCGATTGTACCTTACCCACTGATATATTGAACGCGGTAGTTGGAAGGTGCGATACTGATAGCACCACTACCTGTTTGTAATATATGAAAATTGGGATTTTGTTCCACCCAGGGCATTTTCTTCTTGTACTACATGGTACTAGCTGTTCGCTGAACTATTTCACCAAATATGCAGTGTTTGATTTGCAGTTCATGGGACAATTTTACATCCCTAAAATACTCAGAATCGTAACACCTTAAATTCTTTACCACATTGATGCATTGAATACATAAAGCCTTTTTTGTTTTTTCTCTGCAACAAGCTTTTATTAATATTTAACTCAGGACTCAAAATACAAGTAAATTCCTGTTCTAATAGAGAATCCACTCTGACCATGGCCAATGTGGTAGTGCATGCAGGGATATATACTACTGTGATGGAGAAACGCATGTCTTGTATAGGCCCATCCTGCATTAGGTCATGACTCGCCCATATCAGGATGAAGTATTCCTGAAGAAAGATGTAAGGTTGTTAATTATGAAGCCTTGGTCACTTTTGGTAGAAAAGTACTGCTGGAATAAATGTGAGTTACACAATTAGATGTCATGTTCTGAATGTGAGTTAAAAAAAACAAAAGAATCATTGTCCAGCACTTGAAATTAAAAACATTATTGATTTATGTTAATATTTGGAATGCAAAATGTAAACAGAATTGTAAAATATTCCTAGTAATTATTGTAAGTATATAATTTGACTGTAAACAGAGCGACAGTCTCAAAAACTTGGGGCAATGTCCAGTAGCCTTCAAAAACCACACGGGGGCTGGTGTCCGTTATGCTTATGTATTTATTTATAAATGTTAGTATGCTGCACATTTCTGTGAGTGCTGTCCAAGTTCTGGAATAATGGTCCTGGAAGCTTCCAAGTTGAACAGTTGAGACTTGGAGCTGCTCTGGGACAGCTGATTAATCTTTTGGCCTAAATAAATGCTTATGTCACACTTATCTGTCCTGGTGTTCTTTGTGTGGCGGAACAAAACACTGGTGGTAAGCTGCCTGGGGGGAGACAGGCACCCCTTACCAACATTTCCCTGGACCCACTGACTGATTGTGGAAAAAACCCTCGATCCTGATATCACTGACAGATGGATCCTGGCATTCTGGAGTATGCCCTCATTGATCTTCCCAGGGAACAGTGAACGTTCTGGCATGTCAGTTGACTGCTGCAATTTTGCAGGTCTGAGGATTTGATCACTGGTGCCCCCTGGCATGACAACACTGCTCGAGCGTGTGCTGGCCCACACTACTTACTTTGCGAGCAGTCTATACAACAACGTGGAGCTGTTCGAGCGTATGCTGGACATCGGGATAAGCACCCATAGGATTCTTGACGTGACATCACTGGAGCACAGTGGTTGAGGGGTGTTACATGTCATACGTAAGATATGCCCTAGACACTGCCAACATTTTAGATAAGGACCTCTACAGTGCTCTAGCGAATACACAACCTCGTGGTGTAGGCACATTAGTATTATATCTGAGAACAGGCAATTCATAGAAACAAAGTGCTGCGTAGAACTGAAGCACAATACTATATTGTCTGAGAATGATCAATTTAACAGAAGCGAAGTGCAGCAGGACACTGAGGTACACCCAAGGTACTCTTATTTATGGGTAAAATGGAGTACTATACTGATCTTCAAAAGAAAGTACCCAGGTCAGTATAGTGATGTTAGATGTGTATCCACTCTAGAGCACTTCTGTGTATGACTATGCAATATTAAATGGTCCATCACTTGCTATACAGCATTATCACTTGGTTACTATTCCATCTGTGAGGTTAGCCATTCGCAATAATGGCAGCTGTTAGCATGTCACAACCGCCAGCCTTTCTCTCAGATAGGTGAACCTATATTACCTTGGAAGCGATAGAAAAATATTTTCGGTTCCTCTTTGTTGGCAGTTGGTGGGAAAAAGTTCTCTGTGGCTAGAAAGCAAGGAGTTTTACACAATCGAGGTGTGGAAGGCTGCAATACATATGACAGTTTGGAACTGATACCTGTAGGTGTTGGAGAAGGCGAACCTAATTATATTTTTGACATGTCTGTGTTAATGCTGGAAAAAACACTTTGACATCAAGATAAATGTGGTTTTAGAGAGTCACATGTTCTTCGAGAGAACCCAAGGAAAAACCGAGAACTTAGAGAACTATGTACTATGTCTCAGAACATTAGCATGCACTGTGATTTTGGCCTCTTAACAGACTTCTTGAGAGCATCACAGAGAGTGTGAACAAATACATATTCAATGTACTGCCTGATTTGAGCGAGGTAGATACTGACCCCATTATTATGCCTGAACGTTGCATTAAACTAGATGGGAAGAGTGTGAAGGTTTTGGCAGATTTGGGTTCATCTTACACAATGGTGGGAGACAAAAAATGGGAAAGAGATTTTGATAATGAGTCCATTATGCTGCAACTCCTGACATTACTCTTGTGAGTTATGGTGGAGCTAAAATTGTTGTGTTTGGCTAAGTAATTATGAGAATAGAATTTTGAGATAAAGAGACAGCAGGGAAGGTCTACATATCCAAGCAGGATGATAATTTGTTGGGGTGGCACCACTAGTGGGACATGGGAATTATGTTGAACCAGAATGCTGCACAAAAATCCATGATTGTATCTGGTGAGAATGAATACAAGGGTATGTAGGATGAATTCCCTGAGGTGTTTTGCGATAATTTAGGTTTCTTCAAAGAATTTGCGCACAGGCTTATCCTAAAGGACAGTGCCATTCCTGGTGTTCATAAAGTTAGAAAACTCCCACATCTGTTGATAGAGGCCCTCAAGAAAGACATCAATAGTTTGTTGGAAGAAGGTGTTATGGAGGAGGTTGAGTCCTCATAGTAGCTTGCTGCAGTTGTTTTGGCACCTAACGATGAATGCATGTAGACCTTAGAGATTCAAACAGAAATATTTGGTATCTGCAACCAAATATTTCAGAGTTGTTGTCTTTGTTGGATGAACAAAAGTATACAGTGTGTTAGACCTTTCGTCCACCTATCACCAGGTCATGTTTCATGAGTTATCCAAACACCTTTAAACTTTTGTCACACTGCTGGGTGCCTATCACTTTGTCAGAATGCCTTTTGGATTGGCATCCACTGCAGCATGTTTGCAAAGGATAATGTGGGATAATGCTGGATGATGTTCCTCATGTACTCTTTTTTTCAGGAGGATATTCTGATTTTTGGGGAAAATGTTGAGGAGCATAACAGTACTTTGAGAATGGGGCTGTATAGATTAGCTAAAGCTATTCTTACTCTAAAAAAAGAGCAATGTAGATCTTGTCTTACTGCAATTTCACATCTTTGTCATACTATTTCCGGGGAGGGTATCAAGCCTAAGTTAGAACTAGCTGAGTCGTTATAAAGGCTTCATTTCTACTAGATAAAGATCAAGTGTGGTCTTTTTTAGGCTTAGCAGAATTCTGCTAAAAATTGAATGCAAAATTTTCAAGTGTAGTCCAACCTATAAGAGAGGTCATCAAAAAAGTAATATGTTTTCATGGATGGGGGAGTGTGAGGCAGCGTTCCACATGATCAAAAACAGCATCAGTAGTATGCCAACTTTAGATCATTTTGATGTGAGGAAAAAGACCATTGCTATCACTGATGCAGGTCTCAAAAGACTTGGTGCTGTTCTTTCACAGGTAGTTGGTAGAGAGGAAAGAGCTGTAGCTTTTGTGTCACACTCGATCAAAGGTGCAGAAGCACGATACTCAGTCATTGCAAGAGAAGCTTTAGCATGTGCTTGGGAAATTAGGCCTTTCAAATGTTATCTGTGGGAGTAACCTTTTGTGGTAAGGACAGATCATAGGCCGCTGGTACAGATATTTTCCACTAAAAAACTTGAGGAAGTCACTCCTATGAACAGAAAGTGGATGGGAGGGGTTGAGTTAGTTGTACATTTTTTTGTTGAACATCTATCTGGAGTAAAAATAAAGTTAAGGACTGTTTGTCCCACATGCCTATTGAGAAGGGGAATCAAGGGTTTGAAGTGCAGTTCATTAACCGGATACATGAAGAGGCTATCAATGAGGATGAGTGGAGTTCAGCAAGAGAAAGAGATGCTGAAATGGAGGAACTTAAGGAATTCACTGTAAAAGGATGTCCTGATTACAGGAATCTTCCAGAAGCCTTGAAAGGTTATTGGAATGTGAGAGAGGAGTTGAGTTTGTCTGGTGAAGAACCTTTCAGAGGGATGAGATTAATTCCTCTTTGGGGTTTGAGAGAAAGGGTGATAAACCTTTCACATGAAGGACATCTAGGAAGACATTTGATTAAAACCACAGTGAGAGATATTTGTATTGATGGCCAGGCTTGGACAGGCAAGTCGATGAGGTGGTCAAAGACTGAGACCTATGTGTGAAGAATAACATGAGTGAGGCAGCAGCTAGGGACCCTTCATCTCCTGTTGAGGTACCCGCGGTACCATGGAAAAAAATTGGAATAGGACTTTGAGTCATTTCCAGTTGTTGTCTTCCAACATATGTGATCCTGTTGTGGTAACCAAATGTGTAAGCTCATTAGACACTAGAGTAGTGACTGATTTTCTCAAAGAGGAATTCTCTTGAGAGGGTATTCACAAACATTTAATCACAGATACTGGTGTTCAGTTTATCTCCAAGGCGATGCAAGAGTTTTTGAATGGTGTCTCCATATTGTATCTCAAAACAGCACTGCATTTGCCACAGTCTAATGGCCTAGCCAAGCACATGAGCAGATTGGTTAAATTATGTGTTCAAAGGGTGCCTGAAGTTATATTAACTTAAAGGGAAGGGCTTCATGAGATGCTGTGGGCTCTTCATGCCACTCCGAATGGTGTGACTGGTAGCCCTCCATTTTTTTACCTTGAGGGGAAGGCCAGGATATACCAAACGTAATTTAGCTTGGATGACTAGACGTTTGCCTGAAAAGAGATTTGATGTAGAGAAGAGAGACCTACCAGGATCTTGGAAGCAATCACAGACCAAATATAAACTGAGGTATGATCTTAAAATTGTGTGAAACATGTAAAATGGAGAGTGGAAGATGTTGTGCTGGTTAAAAAGCCAAGTTTGACAAGAAGGGTAGTTCTGCATTTATGGGTTCCTATGTGATCCAGTCATTCATGAGAAATGTCGTCAGGCTGGACACTGGGGATGTGTGGATCATGCCTGTGTGGTGGAGTGGTCAGAACGTTCCAATTCTGGAGCTGGAGTGGTCTAAGGTTCCAGTTTTGGAGCTTCCAACATTGACCAAGAAGAATGCATGGTTGATCAGCATCATTGTGGAAGACTAGAAAATTCTAAATTTGGAGTACTTTACACTGATGGAGGGGATGCAGGGTTGGTCAGCGTCATTGTGGAAGACCAGTGCGGTGGAATGATTATGTCATGTAACAGGGAAACTGTGGCAAAAAGTTAAATTTTTATTAAGTGGTCTTATTTCTTTATTTTAGTTCTCTACATTGTTGTTATTTGGTTACTATTGTTCTTGGCATCATTTTCGTTTTGATCTTGTGTTATCTTGTTGGAGGGAGGGGATGCGTTATGATGGTGTATTTATTTATAAATGTTAGTGTGCTGCAGATTTCTGCGAGTGTTGCCACAGGTCTTGGAATAATGGTCCATGGAAGGTTCCAAGTTGAAGAGTTGAGGCTCGTAGCTGCCCTGGGACGGTTGGTGAATTTCTGGTCCTAAATAAATACTCACCTCACACTTAACTGTCAGGGTGTTCTTCGTGTGAGAGAACACAACAGTGCCCTATGTAATAGATTATTTGGTTTAAATGGTGGGTATGGGAATTTAGTAGTGGATGTAATAGTGTCTTTGTTAGGTTTCAAAGAATCAGAGCTGCACACTTAATATAGTTCAAAGAGGCAGATTCATTATTGAACATGCAATACTTCCATCTAATCCTTTTTGCTTATTATATATAAAACTTTAATTATATTCTATGCTTAATATCATCCACATTTTAATCTCATAAGTGAGAATTCTTTATGGCTGTTCCAAAGTACACACCAAGAAGTCGATAACTTGGTTTCTACTTCTCTATATGTGTCCTTGTCAGACACAGTACACCAATTCCTTTAATGTACATGTGTAATTAGTGACAAATACAACCCTTGGCTATGCCCTGAATAAGTACCTGATAATATGAGGATAAAACACATTGGCTCAAAGATGTTAAACATAGCATGTGAATAAAGTTTTGTATAAGATGAAGTAAAATGGACTTACGTCTTGTTAAATATTGAATCTGCCACTTTGAATTATCAGGATTCATCAGCCACCAGACAGTAGACAAACACAAATTATTGTTGCCATACCGTTCCCGTCCTTTCAAGTGGGACCTCCAGTATTATATGTAAACCCAGCTGCTTACTTATAACCAGCATGATCTGATCCTCCCACTGGATTTTACACTGCATTGCCAAAAAGGAAGCTCACAGCCCCTCCCCACCCCCCCTTTAGATTCTGTGCATTTCAGAGAAGTCACATCCGCCCATTTAGGTCAATCCATTGTTATCTCTTTGGAGGCATTTCACACCTATTTGAATGCTAATCCATGGATGGAGAAGATCGAGATCAAATGCAAATTAGCCTTCAGGAACTTCAGGCAGGAAAAATGTATCTTTCTAAAAGGTATTTTTTGTTATTATGTATTAAAAATCTGACTTCAGCATTTAATTGGATTTTTAATAGCTATTAGTAGCTGTTTAATTATGTTTTATAGTTAGTCCCATTCCTGAGATACAGTATTAACGTTTTTATCCCACCTACACATCTTTTGAAGGCATTCCTACCATCACACCTATACTTTGCAAATGTGCAGATAGTGTTCATCGTTTGTTTCCCTCAAAATGTGGTTCTGTAGAATGTTAGAAGGTGCCTTTCTGTACTGTTAAAAATCAGAACAGTAGAACATGTAACATGTTAATTGCCCACATCCTCCAGCTTCCTACCTCCCAATTTAAGAACCAGCATTTATTATTACCGTATTGAAAATGTGGTCATAAAGGAAAGACAAACACTAGTAATGGATATTTTCAAATTTTACATTGCCTTAATTTCCAGGAAGGTCAGGAGACTCTCCCAATCTTGGATTTTCCAGGCAGAGGCATTTTGAAGGTCAGGTCTAGGTCTTTTACATAGAGGATTCTTTTAGATCTGTAGTCCAAAACAGGAAGGGGAGGAAGTCCCTGAGGTGATTAAAGGTTTTGTGTTATTCACTTCTTATGACTGATGCACATTGTTTGGAGATCATCGGGAGGCTGATTTTTTTCAAGGCACATGAAAATAAAATTAATATTTTTGTGAATGTAATAAACGGAGGCTGCGACTAGGTTTAACAGTCATCTGCACTTCTCCAATGACAATGTTCCAAACCAATGAAAGGGGTCATGCTAGAAGTCAGAGGCAGATGACCTTGTTAGTTTAAGCAGGTGTTAATCTCTGGTCTAACTAAATTGAAAATAGATCAGGCGCGGCCCGTCCTTTAGGGCGGAGGGTCCACCCCCCCTACCTTTTGCCCCTCCATGAAGAGTGCTTGTCAGGCTGAACAAAGGTCTGCCTGATACACACCCTTCATGTACAACTCAGGCAGCCAGGAGCCAGACATGCGCGATTTGTGCAGACTCCTGGCTGCCTGAGTTGAACTTTGCTCAGCTGAATAGGTCACAGCTCCTATGGGTGTGACCTCCTCAGCTCAGCAAAGGTGCCTCGAGGCCCTTCCCCTCTGTGACGAGGGGAAGCGTCACCCATTGACTCCGACCTGGGTGCTTCAGGTTTAAGCCAAACCGCCAATGTCATAATAGTGGAGGTAGGTACCACCAGCCTGTTGGCGGTAATACCTCCACTATTTCACCGACCGCCGGGGTCGTAATGACCCCCTAAATGTTCATTTACCTTAGTCTGCTCCTAAGGAAAGGCTTTAAGTTCACCAGCTCCAGTTCCAACAAATACACGATCAGGAGTGCCTCACTTTGAATACAAAGTGTTAGCGTTTCATTTGTTCTTTACATCTCTTTTTTAAAGCTAAAGTTGATAACTAGGGAGTAAATCGACAGACCGCTGCTGGTGTTTGAAGTATGTTTCACTCAGCATGCCAAAATGTTTTACGGACATGGATGAGGAAAATATTTGAGAACTCATATGAAATGTGTCTTGATTTTAGCTTTCTGGAGCACATGACATCATTTCTATGACAAAGAAAACTTAAAGCACTATCTTCTGTTTGAAATGCTTTCTGTTTTACAGCTCTGATTTGGTCAAGATTTTTTTCATAAATACAGAATGTTAGCACTCTAGTTGTTTGGTAGAACACTGTGGAGAAGCTGCGGTAGAAGACCAGGGAATCAAATGGAATCAAATGACAGGCTGCTGCTGTTGTTGAAAGTATGTTTTACTCCGAATATTAGACTTTGTTCTCAAATGGTTGAGGAAGATAGAGTGAACTTGTAGAAAATGTGTTCTCATTTTGGTGTCTGGATCACCTTCCTTACCCTCTAGCAGAAAATCATGCTTTCTGTTAAAATTGGATCATCAAATCCCCAGGGAGGATAAACATTTTTCACAGGGTATAATCATCTTAGAACACACAACAATTCCTAAATTTAGTATGGTACCACCAACAAACAATTTACATTGGTACTAAAATATGTTATTGCCAGGGGCGGCTCCTCCGTTTGGACGGAGGAGCGTCACCCTCCCCGTGCCAGCAGCAGCCGCTGCAAACCTTTTACAGCGAAGCGATAATAAACCATGTTTATTATTGATTCTTTGTGAAAGGGACGGGGCATTGGGGATAACGGGAATGAGGGGAGTACATTGTGCACATGTATGTTTGCCGGGCCATCTTGGGACTGTGTTGCAGGGCTGGAGAGAGCAGGCACAGGCTCTCAGTCTGCCTGGGAGCTCCCGGCCAATCCTAATGCTGCTCAGAGCACTGTCAGGATTGGCTGCAAGACAGGCTGGGATCCTGTGCCTCCTGTCAAGAAAAAGTAGCAATAGCGCAGCATTGGAGTGAGTAAGGTACGTTTTTAATTTTCTTAAATATAATTTAATGTTTATGCTCAGCTCCCCCAGTGTGCGCGCCGCCCCGCCCCTTCACAGTGCAGCGAGCTACAACTGGTTATTGCCCTTCATATGTGTTTCTTTGTGTTACCCCTCAAAACAGAGCTTTCACTGCAATGATTGCAATGTGATCCATGTCCCGGAGTCCTGAAATTACTTTCTCAACATGTTCATGTTGTGGTCAGATATTCAAGAGTGGGGATACCATTGGGACCCCACCCCCACATGATACTGGGGTCAGAGTGTACTCACCCTGCCACCCAAAATATGTATTTTTAATTTATTTTCAGAATACATGGACCATGTTGTGGGGTACTGAGGTGGCTACCAGAACACATTGTTCAAGTTGTTTCCAGCCAATCAGGATTGACCAATCTTGCTTAAATTGACCAATCAGAATTTATTTGGACACCAAAGGTCTTGATAACACTAAGTTTTTATGGTGGCTAACCCCTTTATGCCCACGTTTTTAACACTAATTTATTGAAAATTACGGAATGTATTTACCCCAAATATTTAAAAGCACACTTTCTGAGTAAATTTCTGACTTTCTGCAAAATTTGGTGTAACTCCTTTATGCTATTTTTTTGAATCAGTGAGCAAACGTTTCTATGGTATTAAAATGGGAAATCAATATTTAGGGACACCTCCCTTTTTCTTGGCTGTCGCCTGACTGATCCGTGCAAAACTTTCGATCAAGGCACAAAGTGGGTGAACCTTTTTATGGAACATTTCATGCAGATTCGCCAAACTGAGTCACAGTTATTTAGAAGACAAAAATGCCTTCCTTATAGGAGGTCTTACTAAACTATAACTACTCTGGCTCTATCACCACCAGAGTGATATATACAAGTATGGTACCTGATCACAATGCTTCAGTATGAAGAAGAAATTAGCTCACCTGGAAACCCAAAGAATCTTGTAATGAGTAACCCATCCAGTTGATGCTGTAGCTCAGAACAATGAAGCCAGAGTACTGGCACTCAATGTGAGTCCTTATTAACTGGGTCTTGCAACCCCACCCTCCACAGCACCTAAATGGAGATAAGTTTCTCAATTTCAGCGTGCAAATACCCAGTCCTCACCAGTTTTCTTAGATCGGTGAACACTGGACATTATTGAAAGAAGTGCACATTGGTCATTATTATAATGAGTCATGATGGTGATAACAGGATTTGAATTCACATAATCTGGATCCAGGTCCATAGCAGCAAAGTCTGTGACCACATAGGCAAGGTTAGTATTCACAGAGGCAGGGCCTGGTCTGTCCTAGACATATTCTAGCCCCATATTTGTTGAGACCCGACTACCATAGGCAGGGGCCATATAAAGATGGGCAGGGTATGTACTTGTATAGACATTTCTTTGGCTATATCTGCATGATCTATAGCCACATATGCAGGCTCACAATGACATGGCTCCTGTCCATGTAGCAGGGTCACTGCCAACATAGGAAGTGGTTATACCCCATACGCTGGGTCTTAGTTAACAAAGGGTGGGCTTGGGCCCTTGTATGCACATCCTTTTCTCAATGGCCCTCACTCACATAGGCATGGTCTTCGATCCCCTAGGCACTGTCATCCGTCATATAGCCTCGGTCCTCATTCACACAGCCAGGGGCCACTCACGTGCAGTGCACTCGCACATATAGGCTGGTCCCTCTCTCCCACAGACAGGGCCCTTCCTAACATGGCAGTGCCCTCCCTCAAGTGGGCAGGGCCATTGCTCACACACCCAATACCCTTGCTCCTGCAGACAAGGCTCACACTCAGATAGACCCGCCCCTCGCTCAATAGGGCGAGCCTTCGCTCATATAGACCGGGCCCCCTTCCATAGGCAGAGAACTGGCTCTCATAGGCAGAGGCATCAGTCCCATGGGCGGGGCCGGCGCTCTAGTTGGAAGGGCCCTCTTTCACACAGGCTGAGCTCTCCCTCCCATTGGCAGGCGCGGTGGCGCATATTATAGCACTTGGCTGAGCGATAGTCGTTTCGTTCTGCCTGAAAGCTGATTCCTTGACTTTCCAGAACACATAATTGTTCTCTGTAATCCAGAGCCGCCCGTACTTTCATCTCTGCGGAGAGATCAGAAAGAGAGATTTACGGCTTAGCTTGCCCCGAGCCACACGTAGCTGGCTTAATTTGCCTTTCCAGGGGAATTTGAAGAGTGCTGTTGTGACTAGTTGGCTGCGGATTATGTGTTATTCTGAGGTCACCTGTGACTTTTAGTTAAATGATAGATTGAGTGAAATGCATTACACTGTCAGGCCTGTAATGGAGGTAAGATTGAGGACGTTGATAAATACAGACTTCCAGCCACTCTTGTGCGTTTTCGGTTGTTAGAAAAAAATGCATGTGTCTCTTTCAATTTTCACGCTTCCGTCAGCGCAGACATGGCGCCGGTTTGTGTTTCATCGCCCTGCTTCCCTACAGGGGTAACATATAGTTTTTCAGGCCTGGTGTAGTTTACATGAGAGCAGTCCCGGTACTTGCTTGCACATTGATGCTGTGCGCTCACGTAGGACTGTAAACTCCAGTTTTTCTGTAAAAATACTAAATTGGAACATATGCCCACACAAAACGAATTCCCCCCCAAAGCCTATCATCTCACACTGTTGAAAGGTCAGTGACATGTTTATTTAGCACAGATGGACAAAACCAATAGAGAAAGACAGTACCTTATGGGCAGAAGGCAGACGTTTACTTTATGCATTTGTCGGTTTTATTCTGACAGATTGGCAATTCCTCCTGATCTGGTCAGATTGAGGCTGGGTTTGTTTCCAAAACTGCTCAGGTTTTGCTGGAGAGTGCCACCTTGCGCTAGAGTTCGCAGGTAGCGCCCTGTCTCTATGACATGGCATTTCCAGACATTGACCTTGATCACAAGTGCACAATTTTTACAGAACCTGGTCAAATCTACAGCAATAAACTGCACCAGTTATGGGTTGTGGCCCACACAATAGGTGCTAGCATGAAGACGTTGGTTCGTTCCAAACTGAAATCTGAAGGTCCTGGTAATTATTAGGCTTTTTTTCTCCCATAAATTTCAGCTGTGGGCCCTACCTTAATTTATCTCGCTGCGTAGACTTTTTCTACTGGTAATTACAGGGTGCGGTGAAGTCGGTAACACTTTTTAAATGTGATCCCTGTGCGAACATCCTTCGGTGCCGGGAACATTTAAAGGGGTGCTTGTAATGAAGGCCTAAAACTTGGGGTATGTACCCCCAAATCTGACTTTAGCCCAGTGTGGTTAATTGCTGGAGCCCCCTTGCCCCCACGAGCACCATCTTCCTGGTGTTGGAGAATGACTTGAAAGCTGGGTGCTTAGATGGAGAAAAAATTCTAAAATTAGATTGCAATTTGGACGTTGATAATTTCATTTGAAATCGAGAGAGGCATGCTCTCATTTAAAATCCAAAACCTGAGGAATTGCTCTTTTGCCACTGCCCGGCCCCCAGACAGTGAACCAGACAGTGAAATGAGAGTTATGACTGAAATGTATTCAAGTGGGATCTAGAGCAGAGGTCTTCAAACTGGGGGGCCTCAAGTGATCCCAGGGGTGGCTCCAGACTCTGGTCAAAAGAAGCATTATGCAGATAACAGGCCATTGTTTTAAGAAGCACGTTATTGCATTTTTAAAAAAAGTAATAGTACTTAACTGCAATGTTTAAATAGGTCTAGACATATTTAAACATTGCAATCTTTATAAAATAATTGTGAAAAATTCTGAAGGGGAGCCCAATGGTTTTTATTTTTAAACTGGGGGGCACGGCATTAAAAGGTTTTGGGAACCACTGGTCTATAGAATAGCACCATTGGCCAAGAGATTATAGCTGTAAAGGGAGAGCAGTAAGTAAAAGAGTCCGAACCAGGTAGGCAGAGTTAGTAATTGGACCCCAGTGAGCGGGGACTACTACACCTACTTAAGCGACAAGGAAAAGATGTGGCGTTATGGCCAGAGTCGTTATGCCTAGTTAGAAACTGGGTAACCAGGTCCGACACTCGTCGCCGGTACATATCTTGTGATTCTGGGCAAATCTCTTAATATCATCGGGCCTAAATAAAATGATTGTGTTATGTAACTGGTGCTCAAGTAAAATGTTCCAATACCGTCTGATTGAGTTTGCGTGCAAAAAAAAAAAAAAAAGTTTTTCATGTAGAACAGTCAGGAAGATAATGTCCAAGAGACTTTCAAATTCAGGGAAACATTATCCCGTCAAATGAACCAAAACAATGAAAGAAGGAAAAAGGAGAATGGCGCAGTAAAAGATAATGAAGCAATAGCAGGTAATAAAGAGTTTCCTAACAACTGTGAAGAAAATTTATAATTTCCAAAAACTCAGAGAGGTAAAGATCTTTTTCTAAAAACATGCACCAGCAAACAAAATAATGTTTTTTCTTTTTTTCTAGTCTCGGTGAATTAGTGTATTTATTTTATTGCACATGCCTTTCATAAACACTCACAAATGAGATTTTCCACTTTACAGTTATTGAGCCACTTGTTAACCTGCCTCCCAGAACAGGTACCCGAATCGCAGGTGATGCCTAGGTTGCGGTTATAAAGTGCGCTGTCAGGTGTGACTCCCGCACGACCACTGAGTCCAACATCACAGTTACTTCATAACAATTTTCTGACCGGGAGTATACAAGAAGGTAAATGTGGCTTGTGTATTTTATTTTTTTATTTTTTTTAAAGTGGCTTTAATAACGCGGAGCATGCCAGTTCTATATCTAAGCTGAATAATTCTACGTTTTACATCAGATTTAGTTTCTACACAGGACAGACATACATCCTTCCTTGCTTACTTTCCCTGGAGCCTGCTTCATGATTGGAATACAGGGTTTCACGTCCCTTGCACTGTTCCAGTGACATCTCCAGATAAAGGTTTGACTTTCACAGACCTCCCAAGCACAAACCTGAAGGTTAAAAACATACCCTCATCAGTTAAAAAGGCTAATGAAAAAGAAGGATTAAAGTAATGGAAGATGCCAAACCAGACTCCATAATGGGAAGTTCAACCACAGCAAATAAATCCTGTAACACTAGATGTTGAACTCTTATTTTTATGCCGAGATTAGGCGCAGCAGTTTTAATGTAGGTGTTGCCTGATTCCCTGACTTCTTAAGTCTGCAGACAGATTTCTGGAAGCAAATCAAAGACAACACCAACTAGACTGTGAGGAGGGAATCCGCGATGATCTGCGGCTTCTTGAAGGTTTATAAGGTGTCTGTGCCAAGGTGGACTTAGGCTTCCTCTCCTGCCTTCCATCCAGCTCTGAGCAGTGTGTTCGCTGCCAGAGCAGGGTTTGAGTCCAGGGAAAGTCTGTATCTTTCCTTCCACTTTCATGCCTGGCAAAGTTTGCGAACAGATAGGACTGCAATTTGGAGAAAAAAATATGGGGAATTGAATTTCCCAATTGATGTGCATTGAAGTGTAGGGAAATTTAAGCAGGAGAAAGTTAAAATAAAGCCATCTTTCTATTATATTGTCGGGAGATTTCTGTCTGAATCAGGAGTGTTGGGATTTAAGCAGTTGTGAGCACTGTGAAAGTTCTGTCTGTGCAACACTATTTGGGCTTCATAGCAACTCTTGCAGCAGTGTGTTGTGTCTAGAACCATGTTGGGATAGTGCTGATACTCAAATTTCCTTTTAGTATTAACATATCCCGGTCACTCCCCAGCCTCTCTTAAATACTGTGTTCTGGTGAGCAGTAATCCTATTGTGAAGACCCTGCCTGTCAATAACTATCTATGTTCCCTTCTGTATGTCTGTATGAGGAATCTGCTCTTATTGCAAGGGGGTTTCTTATTTAGATGTTTATGGTGTCCTGATGAGTGGTAGCATGTCAGTTCATAGCCACTTTGAAGCGCTAATGTCTCAGGAGTGAGCAAACAGTTGGAAAACTGGATCTCCTAGCAGGCGTTCTTTGATCCATGGGGCCTCATCCCACACAAGGGGGGGAGGACGTTGTTCCCAGATAGGTCAGCCTGGGGAGTGCAGACTGTGGTTTGGTTCTCCTATCTGCAAAAGCTGGGAGTACTTGTGTTTGGCCTGCGCTTTCAATGTTAAGTGCCATTTAGAAACTGTTTATATTTGTAATTTCAATAAGCAATGTTAGGTCACTTCTGCCAAGGTAGTACATCATGGCTTTCCCAGCAGCTGAAAAAGGAACTGGGCCGAGGAGATGGCCTTGTGGTGAAAAGAGTAATGTTGAATTGCTGGTAATGGGTGTAATCTTACCGTTTTCCGCTCAGATCTAGGTTACATTGGGGGTGTTTGTAGAGAGCTAAATGTTTTCTTGATGTTACCCGTGATCAAAAGCATTAGCCCGCTAGGCAAGTTACAAGCTGGTCATAATTTTAGTTACAAAGCAGACTTTTTACTAATTAGTGAGATGTGGCTCCCAACAGATAGGGTGGGTTAGTCGCAAAACAGTAGTCCACTTGTAGAAACACCATTTCTTAGTTCTCTTGTGTTAGCAAGAACTGAGAGAGCTTAGGAGCAAGCTAAAATATTGATATTAAGTGCTATAAGAACTAGGCCGTTTCCAGATGTGATTTGGGGGCAAATGGGATTAGGGCAATTTTAAAAGAGGGTAGCATTAATCTACAAGTCCCTTTGAGTGTAAGCTGTGAGCAGCCATAAGTTGGGTGAATTAAAATCCTGCTGAAGACGTCAAAGTGACTGCTTCGCAGTGGACTTAGGAGCTCTTCACAGTCAGGAGTTTAACTCCGGTGGACAATTTCTACATAGGCTAGTCCTGTTCATCCTCCCTCCATTTTGCTCAGTTGCCCTGTATCTCTTAACAGTGGAGCAGTGTTTTGCTGAGCCTTTGTGTTACGAGTCAGTGATAATATGTGTACTATGAGTTAATGAATGAGCGAGCCAGGATTGACATTTGTCTGTGGGAAGAATAGTACACAGATCCATAAGGAGAAATACAATCAGCAGATTCCAAACACTACCCTGGGCATACCAGCAGAGATGTAATTGGGAATGGAATCATTCTGTTTTTCTCAGTTCCTGCCTTCGTGATGTACATGTAGTGTTGACTTTGTGAAGTTGTCTGTTTTTTACCTTGTGAATAGGTGCCTGTTTTGTGAGTTCTGAGCTATTTGCATGAGGTAATGTACTTGTTGGGTGCATTTAAATGATTTTGTCAGCAGCTTGTAAGAGATGAGATTCTCATACATTGGGGACTTGTGTATAGTGTTAGAGTGGAATGCTAATGTCTAGTTCTTGAGCTAGCTTTGTATGTGTGAGCGATTTAAGTGTTCTGTTAGTCACTGCTGTGTGCATTTTACTCATACTGCTGTTTAGTAAAAGGTTTCAAATTATTGGTTGAACTTGGTTTAGGTTGTAGTGTTTTGGGTATACTTTTCTGGATGCTTGCCAGTTCCGAGTGGAGACACCAACATGGATACCAGTCGGATAACCCAGGACACTAACAACACTGGCTGGACCAGAGCTGAGAATGCGAAAGGTAAGTAGATATCAAAAGGTACCTTCATAGATAACTAATGCAACAGAGAAGGGACGAAAGGGGAAAGCCCTAAACATAAGTGATCTGAAAAGGGAAAAAACAGAAAATGGGGAGGAACGCAATAATCAGGTGTGAACTCAGCTCCGTGAAGAGCCATGGTAAACATATGACATGTTCCTTCACAGCTGCTCAATAGTATTGAAGCCTATACAAATGAAGCTGTAACCAGTAAATGAGCGTGAAGGCAGAACTCTATGATGCAGTGTAGTGTGTGAGAGCTTTCAGTGCCATAAACACCCGTTCTACAGTTTCCTTTCCAGTCCTGATAGTAATTCTGTGCCTAAGGTTTGATTAAGTCCTGACCGCTGTTCATAGTGCAGTTAGCACTGTCCCTCTATTCATGGCGTTTGTTACTTCAGAAGAGGAGCTAGGCAAGAACTGTGTTTTTGAAAAGATAAGACTTTTGTGGTGTTATAGAAAGACATTGTGGGGGTCATTCCGACCCTGGCGGTCGGTGATAAAGCGGCGGCCAACCCGCCAACAGGCTGGCGGTAAAAAAAAAGGTATTCTGACCCTGGCGGGAACCGCCAACACAGGCCGCCACTTTAACACTCCGACCGCCACGGCGGGACAGACAAACAGCGCGGCGGTCACCGCCAACAGGCAGGCGGCAGACAATGTACCGGCCACCCTATCACAACTCACCAATCCGCCACCTTTTCTGGGGCGGGAGCCCCGCCGATAAAAACACGGCGGAAACAGACTACGAACGGGAAAACGCTCACCTCTTCACACTCCACGAGGAAGGAGGACAGCATGGAACCCGAATTAAACATCCTACCAGCTATTGCCTACCTGCTCATCTACCAGGAGTACGAACGCCGGCGCAGACGACAGCGGTGAGTACTGCACCTACGACACAGGGGAGGGGGGAGGAGGAAAGCTTACGGGCACACACATGCGCCATACACCCACCCCCCCAACCCAAATACCTACACCCCAATGCAGAGCAACAAGTCAGAGTGACACCCCCAAACCCACCGGAATAATGCAAAGACACAATTAAAATGATCTATAAAATATATGTATAAAAGGCTCCACTGAAGGTATGGGAAATATGCTATATGAATGATACAAAATAAGGAATGAACATAGTCAAAAATATATACATAGGCAATAAGTCCTGCACATTCTGTCAAAGTTCCATAGTCCGTGGGCCAATGTGCACTAACACATGGGCAAAGCCCACACAGGAGACCAGATACCATTGGAGAGAACACTGCAGGGGCATCAGATGATAAAACTACAGGCACCTCAGGGGGAAGGGATGGGGGGGCATCTCAGTCACATGAGTCCACAACGCCAGATCCACGAGGGGCCTCCATGCCCACTGTCCCATCCTGGGGAGTGCAAAGCCACAGTCTCACAAGTCTCTACAGTGGGTGGCTTGCCCACTGTGCCATCCTGGGGAGTGCAAAGCCACAGTCTCACAAGTCTCTACAGTGGGTGGCTTGCCCACTGTGCCATCCTGGGGAGTGCAAAGCCACAGTCTCACAAGTCTCTACAGTGGGTGGCTTGCCCACTGTGCCATCCTGGGAAGTGCCAAGCCACAGTCCATCAGATGGATTACCGACTCCACTGTTAATGGAGGAGGCATGGTGCCCAGAGTGCTTCGTGAAGCCCTGCTCGACACAGAACCGGCACTGTCAATGGGCCAGCGGTGCTTGAGACGGCGTTGCCCAGCGGAGCGGTGCTTGAAAGGAAGGGCCCAGCGGAGCGGTGCTTGAGATGAAGGGCCCAGCGGAGCGGGGCAGAGACGGCAGGGCCCAGCGGAGCGGTGCATGAGATGAAGGGCCCAGCGGAGCGGTGCTTGAGATGAATGGCCCAGCGGAGCGGTGCTTGAGATGAAGGGCCCAGCGGAGCGGTGCTTGAGATGAAGGGCCCAGCGGAGCGGTGCTTGACAGGAAGGGCCCAGCGGAGCGGTGCTTGACAGGAAGGGCCCAGCGGAGCGGGCCTTGAGATGAATCGCCCAGCGGAGCGGTGCTTGAAAGGAAGGGCCCAGCGGAGCGGTGCTTGAGATGAAGGGCCCAGCGGAGCGGGGCAGAGACGGCGGGGCCCAGCGGAGCGGTGCTTGACAGGAAGGGCCCAGCGGAGCGGTGCAGAGACGGCGGGGCCCAGCGGAGCGGTGCTTGAGATGAAGGGCCCAGCGGAGCGGTGCTTGACAGGAAGGGCCCAGCGGAGCGGTGCTTGACAGGAAGGGCCCAGCGGAGCGGGCCTTGAGATGAATGGCCCAGCGGAGCGGTGCTTGAAAGGAAGGGCCCAGCAGAGCGGTGCTTGAGATGAAGGGCCCAGCGGAGCGGGGCAGAGACGGCGGGGCCCAGCGGAGCGGTGCATTAGATGAAGGGCCCAGCGGAGCGGTGCTTGAGATGAAGGGCCCAGTGGAGCGGTGCAGAGACGGCGGGGCCCAGCGGAGCGGTGCTTGAGATGAAGGGCCCAGCGGAGCGGTGCAGCGACGGCGGGGCCCAGTGGAGCGGTGCTTGAGATGAATGGCCCAGCGGAGCGGTGCTTAAGATGAATGGCCCAGCGGAGCGGTGCAGAGACGGCGGGGCCCAGCGGAGCGGTGCTTGAGATGAATGGCCCAGCGGAGCGGTGCTTGAGATGAATGGCCCCGCGGAGCGGTGCAGAGACGGCGGGGCCCAGCGGAGCGGTGCTTGAGGTGAATGGCCCAGCGGAGCGGTGCTTGAGATGAAGGGCCCAGGAGAGCGGTGCAGAGACGGCGGGGCCCAGCGGAGCGGTGCTTGAGATGAAGGGCCCAGCTGAGCGGTTCTTGTCACGGCGGGCCCCTGTTCAGCTGTGCTTCTCCCGGCAGGCCCCTGTTCAGCGGTTCTTGTCACGGCGGGCCACTGTTCAGCGGTGCTTCTCCCGGCGGGCCCCTGTTCAGCGGTTCTTGTCACGGCGGGCCCCTGTTCAGCGGTTCTTGTCACGGCGGGGCCCTGTTCAGCGGTGCTTCTCCCGGCGGGGCCCTGTTCAGCGGTGCTTCTCCCGGCGGGCCCCTGTTCAGCGGTGCTTCTCCCGGCGGGGCCCTGTTCAGCGGTGCTTCTCCCGGCGGGCCCCTGTTCAGCGGTTCTTGTCACGGCGGGCCCCTGTTCAGCGGTGCTTCTCCCAGCGGGCCCCTGTTCAGCGGTGCTTCTCCCGGCGGGCCCCTGTTCAGCGGTTCTTGTCACGGCGGGCCCCTGTTCAGCGGTGCTTCTCCCGGCGGGCCCCTGTTCAGCGGTGCTTCTCCCGGCGGGGCCCTGTTCAGCGGTGCTTCTCCCGGCGGGGCCCTGTTCAGCGGCACTTCTGCCGGCGGGGCCCTGTTCAGCGGTGCTTGTCCTGTGTTTCTAGGGAGCCAGACCTGGCCAAGACTTCCCGCTCAGTCGCCATCCGACCTTGCGGTCGCGGGGCCCTCCTGTGATGGAGTCCTGGGCCCGTGGGTGTCGTCCGTCACAACCGGAATGGGTCTGGTGGGGCCCTCCTGGGCAGCTCGCCTGCTGCCTGACTTCTCCGCCCTGCTGCCCTTGCCCTCCTTCGCTGAAGCTCTGTGGCCCTTGCCTCCCTTTGATGATGTGGCAGGTGACGGGGCAAGGCTACTGTCCTTGGTGGCAGCCGTCTCAGGCTTGTCGCGCCGGCCCTTCTTTTTTTTTGTCCTCTTCCCAGGGGGTGGGCTGGCTGTCCCCTTGCTGCTGGCCGATGTTCCTGCCCTAGGAGCTGGTGGACTCCAATAGCCCTGCACTATGGTCACAGTAGATGCAGGGCTGATGGTGGCTGAGGTGCTTTTTTTACTCTTACCAGATGGAGGGGGTGGGTCAGTGATTGGAACGAGCTCAAGGTTGGAAAGGAAAAGGACTTGGGAAGGACAGGGACGGGTAGGTGGAGTGGGTATGGGAGTGGAGGAAGAGGATGTGGTTGTAGGAGAGTCAAGTGTGCTGTCTTTGGGTGCAGGTGCTTGTGACGGAGGCTGTCGTGAGGTTGATGGCTGTTGGGTGGGTGGCTGCCTGCGTTTGTGTGCTTTGGAAGAGGGGGTGACAGACACACTGGGAGAGGACACAGGGGACGTGTAAATGGCAGTGGGGGTGGTGACTGCACATGTGCGGACTGTAATGGAGGGTGTGCTGGTGATGGAAGTACTGGCTGATGGTGGTGTGCATGCAGGTGTGAGTGGAGACGTCACAGGGAGGGAGGAGGGAGATGAGGAGGTGGGGGACACAGAGGTGGTAGTGACTGTTGGCATGTCTGCATCTGGATGTTGCTTGGGTGAATGCTTGTGGGATCTGTGGTGCTTATGTCTGGATGAGCTGCCCTTGGGTGTAGAGGTGTGTGCAGGCTGGTCTGATGGTGTGGATGGCATAGGCAGAGGAACAGGAGACTGGGACTGGGTGGAGGGAGTCAGAAGAGGGAGGCTGGAGACAGGGACAGTGGCTGCCGTCAGTGCTGAGGCCAGAGCGTTGAACGATCGCTGATGGGCAGCCTGACCCGAATGAATGCCCTCCAGGTATGCATTGCTCCGATGCACCTCCCTTTCTACACCCTGGATGGCATTCAAAAGGGTAGACTGCTCAACAATGAGTGTCCTGAGGAGGTCAATGACCTCCTCACTGAGGGCAGCAGGGGTAACTGGGGCAGGGCCTGAGGTGCCTGGGGCGAAGGAGATGCCCGTCTTCCTGGGCGAGCGGGCACGGAGCGAAGGCTGAGGGGCTGCTGGGAGGGCGGGGCTGGTGCGCTGGGTGGCGGCTGTACCTGTTGTGGCGGTGGGCACGGATGTTGCCGCCACCGCTAGGGAGCTCCCTTCCGAGGACGTGTCGGTGTCGCTGATGTCTCCACGTGTCCCCGTTGTGGAGCTCCACTCGCCCTCCGTCTCACTGGTGTACTCGGAGTCTGTTGTATGGCCCTCCGGGGCCATGTGAGATGTAGCTCCCTCATGCGCCGATGCCACTTCTCCTCCGCCTGATGATGCTAATGCCCACATGAACAGGAAGACAAAGAAAATGGGGGGGGGGAGAAATGAAGACAGGTTGAGTGCATGCATTGGCAACACCGTTGTCGGAGAGGACAGACACAGAAGCCCCCTGCACTAGGCCGCGCAATCGGGGTACACTACTCAGTTATTGTGACTAGGCCTACAGGTCTATGGACGCCAAATGCACACATGGGTGAGGCCGGACCATGGATAGCTGTACTTGGCACCCTACAGAGGTGGGGGGCGGGGGCACAGGGCCGTGTCTAACGGAGGGGCCTAGCCTACAGAATGCGCCCCGGCCTAGAGATAGCCACAGCCCTCCTCCCCCACCCAGACACCTTCACTGCACGCAAAGATAGCAGAATGTGCTGATACTCACCCCCTTGTGTCTGCTGTGATGTCCTCACGCGCCCATCCAAATCGGGGTAGGCCACCGCCAGGATCCGGGACATCAGGGGGGTCAATTGGCGGCTGGCACCCCTCCTACGTTGGGATGCCATCCCCAGCAGAGACTCGGCGGTCTTTCTGGTCCTGCGGCGGATGTCCTCCCACCTCTTTCGGCAGTGGGTGCCCCGTCTGTTGTGGACCCCCAGGGCCCGGACGTCCTTGGCGATGGCACGCCAAATGTCGATCTTCTGATGGGCGCTGACCTATATGACATGTACAGGGTGGTAAAGGAAATCGCTTCAGTTTTCTGCCTGGTCAATGTGAGTGCCCCCCCCCCTCCCCAACCTTGCCATGTGGCACATGCTCTCATCTTTCGTGCGTTGCACTCCTCATTCGCTCCTCTCCCCACCATCTTACATACACCCCACTCAACACAGGCATAGCCCATTCAACGTGCACCCTGTGTACTAACCTGTTGGTCTGGAGGACCGTAGAGTAGCGCATACTGGGGGAGGACCCCATCAACAAGTTTCTCCAATTCTTCGGAAATGAAGGCAGGGGCCCTTTCCCCAGTCGCAGCAGCCATTGTATCTCCCAGACCGAGGTCACAGCAGCACTTGCAGTATAGGTCCTCTCCTGTGGATGATCAGGTCTCGAGTGATTAAGCAGTTAGAAAATGGCGGTCACGCCCCCGGGGCGGTGCGTACCGCGGCGGTGCGTACCGCGACCGCCGGCGCACATCGTCATTGGCTCCTGAGACCCATAGGGTTCAATGTTAACCAATGCTGCTTTGCGCTGCGGTCTTCGACCGCCTACCGCCACGGTGTGCCACGCCAGCGCAGTCACCTCACATCCCACTGTCACACTTCACAGGTCAGGCAGCCGCCATTTCAAGGGCCCACATGGCATAATTTCTACTGCGTCACACAGGCTTAGGCCTTGCATTGCCATTCATACAAGCCTGTCAATGCATAGCGATTTGTGTACTGTGCAAGCTGTGTGAACGAACCTGTGGGTTGCTTGACTCTGTGCTCCATGTTGTCCCTCCTAGGCACCGTCCGCTGGGACTTGCGAGGAGAAGGATGAATCCTCCCGTGTACCGACCGCTGGTGGACCTGTCGACAATGGAAGAACGACATATCATACTTACATACAGGCTTGACAGAGCAACTATACATGAACTATGTGCCCAGCTGGAGCCAGACCTGATGTCCCCCATCCGCCAACCCACAGGGATTCCCCCTCTGGTGCAGGTTCTGTCAGTACTGCATTTTTTGGCAAGTGGGTCTTTTCAGACAACAGTGGCCATATCATCTGGGATGTCTCAGCCTATGTTTTCTAAGGTTTTGTCCAGAGTGTTGTCTGCCCTGATGAAATACATGCGGAGCTACATTATTTTCCCTGAGGTGGGCGAATTGGCTACAGTGAAGGGTGATTTCTATGCCCTTGGACATATCCCCAACATCATTGGTGCCATTGATGGGACCCATGTGGCTTTGGTTCCCCCCAAAGAAAGTGAGCAGGTGTACAGATCAGAAAAAGTTATCATTCGATGAATGTACAGGTGGTCTGTTTGGCTGACCAGTACATCTCCCATGTAAATGCCAAGTTCCCTGGGTCAGTGCATGACGCGTATGTAATGCGGAATAGCAGCATCCCTTATGTGATGGAACAGCTACAGAGACACCGTGTGTGGCTAATTGGTGACTCTGGTTACCCCAACCTGTCATGGCTACTGACCCCAGTGAGGAATCCCCGGACCAGGGCAGAGGAACGGTACAATGAGGCCCATGGGCGAACTAGGAGGATCATAGAAAGGACCTTCGGGGTCCTGAAGGCCAGGTTCAGGTGCCTCCATATGACAGGTGGATCCCTATGTACTCACCAAAGAAGGTGTGCCATATCATTGTAGCCTGCTGTATGCTTCACAATCTTGCTTTGCGACGTCAGGTGCCTTTTCTGCAGGAGGATGGTCCAGATGGTGGTGTTGTAGCAGCTGTGGAGCCTGTGGAGAGTGAAGAGGAGGAAGACAACGGGGACGACACGGACAACAGGGATGCAGTCATACAACAATATTTTCAGTAGCACACAGGTAAGAATCACCCACGCCATTTTACATTTACTTAAGGCCTCATGCGTCTCCACTGTCTGTGTTTCCCCCCAGTTCCTGTTAACTGATTTGTGACTTTCCCTTCCCTTTTCAGAGCTGTATGACCCACTGCCTGACTTCAGCTTTGTTTGCCCATGGACTAAAGCTTATTGAAATTGGTATGTTGTCATCACAAAGTAACTGGACATTATTGCACCGTTATGTGTAATACATTTGTTGAGAATACAAGCAGACTCCTGTTATTTTAAGTGCAATAAGTGATTTATTTTAAGTGCTACATATAGGTACATGATTGTAAAAGGGTGATGGGTGGGGGTGGAGTAATGTCCATGGCAGAGTCCAGTTCTCAGTCGCACAGGTGCATTGTCCATATGCCTGTGGAAGGATGGAGCAGGGGCAGTTAAAGGTTGGACAGGGTGACAATGTGGGACAGTGGGATGACATCAGGGGGTATCTTAGGCTGGCGGGGGTCTTGCAATCCTACTCTGTCTTCTTGTGAGATCTCAGGTTCCGCTTGCGGGGTGGTTCTTCTTCTGCAGGAGGTGGGGTTCTGGTGGCCTGTTGTTGTGTGGGGGCCTCTTGTCCACTAGCGCCGGCAGAGGTGGTAGGCTGTTCCTGGCCTGGGCTAGTGACAGGGGCCCTTTGGGGTGCCACATGGTCCCGCAATGTGGTGACTATCTAGGTAAGGGCCACGACGATGCTCCCCATTGCGGAACCGATGCTCCTCAGTTCCTCTCGGAACCCCATGTACCGTTCCTCCTGCAGTGCCTGGATCTCCTGGAACCGGGCCAGTACCGTCGCCATCGTCTCCTGGTAGTGGTGGTAAGCTCCCATGATGGAGGAGAGGGCCTCTTGGAGAGTCGGTTCCCTGGGCCTGTCCCCCCCTGTCGCACAGCAGCCCTCCCAGTTCCCCTGTGTTCCTGAGCCTCTGTCCCATGGACGGTGTGCCCACTACCACTGCCCCCAGGTCCCTGTTGTTGTTGGGGTGGTGGGTCAACCTGGGTGCCCTGTAGTGGTGGACACACCGCTGATTTACGTGTCCTGGAGACAGAGGCATGGGCCCGCTGGGTGGGAGCTGTGCTGGTGTTCCCAGAGGGGGTTGGGTCTGGTGTAGCCTGTGGCTGTCTGTGGGGAACCGACTGTCCAGAGGTCCCCGATGTGCCGGGCTGGTCATCTGGGTCCAGGGAGACAGAGCTGCTGTCATCGCTGGGGGCCTCTTCTGGGGGTGGGATGGACATCTCTGGACCCTCCGTGGCGGTGTGGTGGCGTTCGGGTCCTGCAGGGGTATAAAGGTATGGTTATTGCTTCTGTGTGTGGCATTTCGTGTGATGGGTGGGTGTCCGTGTACCCAAGTGCAGGCATTCCCTTGTGGGGGCTTTTGTGAGGGTGGCTTGTGGGGGTGATGTGTGTTTGCAGTGGGCATGCTTTGGTGATGGCTGTCCATGCTTTGTGGTCGCATGCAGGGCTTGGTGTTGGGATGGGTGGGTTGTGATGGTGAGCCTTTTGCTAGGAGTTGGTGTGATGGGGGTGGGGGTGAGGGTGGGGGTATGATTTGGCATGCAGGTGGGGTGGGGGTGGGAAGCAGTAGTGAAGTTTTGACTTACCAGAGTCCATTCCTCCGCCTACTCCTGCGAGGCCCTCAGGATGCAGGATGTGCAAGACTTCCTCCTCCCATGCTGTAAATTCGGGGGGAGTAGGTGGGGGTCCGCCGCCAGTCTTCTGCACCGCAATGTTGTGCCTTGATACCATGGAACGCACCTTCCCCCGTAGGTCGTTCCAGCGCTTCCTGATGTCCTCCCGATTGCGTGGATGCTGTCCCACCGCGTTGACCCTGTCCACTATCCTTTGCCATAGCTCCTTCTTCCTGGCAATTGTGGTGTGCTACACCTGTGCCCCGAAAAGCTGGGGCTCTACACGGACTATTTCCTCCACCATGACCCTCAGTTCAGCGTCACTGAACCTGGGGTGTCTTTGGGGTGCCATGGGGTGGTGTGGATGAGGTGTGGGGTGGCGTTTGTGGTGATGAGTGTAGTGCGTGTGGTGGTGTGTGGTGTTTGGTGCGTGGAATCTGTGTGGGTGATGGTGTTGTGTGCCTCTGTGTCGTGGGATTGTCTATTCTGTGCTCTCTCTCTAGCCTTCGTCAATAATTTCAGGTCGTAGGGGTTTGTGGGTGATGTGGGTGTGTGTTTTATATTGTGTTGGGTGTGTGGGAGTGGTGTTAGTATGTGTATCAGGTGTGCGTGTTTCAAACTGACCAATGTGGCTGAGTTTTCTATGTGTGAGTGTATTTTGACCGCGGCGGTGTGTACGGCCAATGGAATACCGCGTTTGAAAGACCGCCGCGTGGATTTGTGGGTCGGAATGGTATGGGCGTTTTTCTGTTGGCGTGACGGTGGAGGTTTGGTCATCGCCATTTTTTCGCTGACCTTTGGTGTGGCGGAATTTTGTGGATTTCTGGATTTTGGTGGTTTGCAGGTTGCGGGTCAGAATGACCGTGGCGGTTTACCGCGGCGGCGGTGTTATGGCGGCCTTCTGACCGGCGGTAAGCGACTTTTACCGCCAAGGTCAGAATGACCACCTGTGTGTTTACATGACAGCAGTGTGACTCAGTGTTGTATTCGTCATGAGGATAGATCATAAATGTGTAGGTCAGTGGTTCCCAACCTGTGATCCGGTGACCCCTGGAGGTCTGCGAATCCTCCTTAGGGGGTCCGCAACTGCTTAGTAAATTAAATAATATCAACAGATTAGGTCCCCAGCTTTCAGTAATGACTCAGTAGGGGGTCCCCTGAATCCAATAATGATTTAGTGGGGCTCCCCGAGTTCCCGTAATTATAAAGTGGGGTCCACAGATGCCAAAAGGTGGGGAACCCCTGGTTGTAGATTATTGTTGCCTTTCAGTAGATGGTGGTGCAGTTCCTGCTGTGCAGAAGATAGCTTTTTCGGGGCAATTTGTCAATATGCGCTAGAGCATATGCTAGAGTGCACTTCTACCAATGTGTGATAGTGATGCAAGTAAAGTTGTTTGTGGTGGTGGTTTTGGGGAGCTATTGCCCTGTTAAAAATTATGGTTTTGTGGTGCAGTGTGGTTTTGGGTTTGTGATATTTATGGTTTTGTCTTTTTGTACGTGTAGTCTTTGACTTATATGGTACAATATAGTATTGTATTATCCCAGTAAATTAAAGTATACTTTTTATTTTTTTCTGTTGTGTAAAACAAAAAGGTGTTTTGTATTCTCTGGTCTATGTTTGCATGGCCAGCATTAAAGCAGAGCTGTGTTCCATGTCTCAGTATTTTTAACGTCATTTGTGCCCTTGAGAATATTCCACTTATCAATTGGACGCAACCAGGGTACCGAGCTGTTAATAACTAGCCCCTGATGAAGCCCAATAAATGTACATGAGTGTACCTAAATGCCTCCAGCCTTCCTTCCACACAAAATGTGCTCAGACTGTTAGAGTAGTGTTTGGTTTCAGTCAATAAACTGTTGCATACAGGCATATCTTGTGAGATCTCTCTTCCTGAATGAATAACTCTTTTGTCTAACTGATACTTTTATATAAGTCACACAAAACATTTAAACTAATTACTCTTTAAAGAGAATTGGCTTTGAAGTTTTGTTTCAAAGAGCAAATAAGCATTTGCAATGTAATGGGTCTCGCGTTTGCTCAAGTTGGAGCTATTAGTGTTGTAAATACCTAACAGGACCTACCTAACTGGACTGCCACATAAATTGAAAATGAAAAGTAAAACAGTTGACATAAGCAAGCCGATTCAAAGTGCCTCGACCACCATAAGCATGAGCATGAAGGAGAGACACAAAAGGAACAAGCCGATTCAAAGCACCACGGCTGCCATGAGCACGAGCACGAAGGAGAGAGACAAAAGGAAAAAAGTTCACTTGCAGTCAAATGTATTGGCAATCGTGCAATTATCCATGTAACAGTGTCGATGTCCAAGGCAGTTACAAAACCACCCCAAGGAGGGACAAAAGTAAAGCATTTACCAATGATAACAAAGGAGTTTTGAAAGGTATGCCCATGAACGAGTGATAGTGATGGGCGTTCGGTGGGCGTGGTTAAAAGCCCACAGATAAATGACAACATGTCAAATCTCTTGCACGCTCGACCTAAAAAAGTTTTGACATCCTTTGCCTTTTAGTGGAAAATTGATGGAAAGTTTCCCCTGCCCAGTAGGTTGTCGACATGATTCATCCTTTGGTAGGAGAGGGTAAAGCTGCCCTCCCTCTGAGTGTTCCCCATACCCCACTGAGTCAACTTGAGGTCGTGTAATTGTCACTCAAGTCCACACTTCTTCATACTTTCATGGCGTGAGGTTCCTGAGGCATATGCCTCATCTTTTAGATAAGGATTCTGACGAGTCATTAGTTGGGGGAGAAAGGGATAACCAGTTTCTGCTGCTAGTCCAATGTGAAGTAAAAGACGTTTAAACCTTGGTCATTCATGGCTACTTGAATAGAGATAGCCATGATTTGTCCTGGAAATAGTTAATCTATGGTTAGAGAATAATGAAGCAATGATCCAGAGTGCTGGGAAATTCCATATCACCTGAATCACAACACATAATTGTCATGAGACTGGCATGCCACTGAAGCAGTCAGCAAGGAGACAGAAGTGACACCGCAGTCACGAGCGACAGGACAAGTAACAGTTAGAAGATAAAAATCTGTTGTTACCATCTGCCCCCAAAAAAAGTTTGAGATTTTGACGAGGAAAGACATTTGTATGGTTCCTCTCCTTCGAGATCTCTTCCTTTTGAAGGTCAGAACCTGTAGACACATCTGAGAGTCTCTTTACTAGCTTGCCATCTGCTACGAGGCCAGGATCTCACTGGCTAATTCATGCAAGAGAATCCAAGGCCTTTAAAAATATGATAGGCGACCAGAGGATATCGAGTAGTATCTTTCACAACATGGTGATATTGAATGAAAAGTGTCAGCGAAACCATTTCAGATACCTACTGGGTCATTAGAATGAGTGCAAAGCATGCAAATAAAGGGCTTGTTTATATTTGGAAGGAAAAAAACGAAGTATCAATTCTCTGATTACCTGGGGAGGAAAGGTTCAAACTCCATATTTTTTGTAGACTTACTAATGTTTGAGGTTGTGATGATCACAGCAGTTAAGCATTTAATTTACAGGCTGTGGGTACATGTTACACCGCTTTAATAGGGACTTAATTGACTGTGCCAATTGGGTGTAAATGCAACACAAAAAGATGATGGACTGGATGCTGAACACTGTAAAACGTTCACCCCGAGTCACAGATCTGGGTTTAATCCATCGTTATTTTGCATGCCACGCCATTCCGTCCATCATCATTTTGTGATGCATTTACATCTAATTGGAACATTTAGTTCAGTCCCTGTTAAAGTGGTACGACACTTACCCACAGCCTGTAAATGAAGTGCTGCTAGTGGGGCTGAAACGCTAATTGTAACTCCCACTTAAGTAGCCTTTTAAACATGTTTCAGGCCTGCAGTTGGAGCCTGCGTGTGCAGTTTTATATTGCCATTTGGCTGACAAAATAAACCTTTTGCTAAGACCAAACCCTTTTTAAAACAAATAAGTCACTCTCAGTGTAGGTCCAACACAGCCCATAGGACAGGGTGCAGTGCATTTAAAAAGTTGGACATATACTTCTAAGTTCTACATATCCTGGTAGTGAAAAACTTGTTTCTAACTACTGTTAATGTTCAGCATACCGTCCATCATCTGATCCTTTTGCTTTTGTTGCCCTAAGTGGGAAGAGAATGCCAGGCGTGTGTCCCGTGCCCACTGTGCCACAGGTAATAGGGCTGGCCTGGCTGATGAGGGATGATACCCTGAAACGATCCCAGGATGCTTGTTTCCAGTCCAGGGAGGACCTGGCCTGGCAATTCGGGCTGGACTGGTCCTATGGGAGCAGGGTCAAGACTGATTTGTATATGGCAGGATCTAAACTGGGGTGGCATGGTGGGCAAAAAATGATGGATTAAACTGAGGTCTGTGACTAGGGGTGAATGTTTGCATTGTGCAGCATTCTGTCTATCATCTGTTCTTTTTAGGGGTGAGCGCAAAGTGCTCCGTCCCCTGTTTTATTCTCTCTTTGGGCTTCTAACCACGCCCATGTCACGTCAGTTACTTTCATTGGCTTGTGGGCTTGCCTTTTAAAATCCGCTTGCTTTCATTAGTGAAAGGCAGGCATACGTCATGCTTTTTCTGGTGGTTAGCTCTCCTTGAGTGCATCGGCCAACTACTGAAAACATACGAGGCTCCATGTTTTCCGTCTGGTTTCTGGACTACTTTTTCTCTTTATTTCGCAGCGCCATCTCGCTGGGCAGTAGTCGAGCATTTTGCATGACATCGATCCTGTTACATAGATAATGGCACTTTTGCCGGTTATATAGATAATTGCACTTTTGCAGTTAAATGGATATTTGCACTTTTGCCTATAGGTTTCACTGCGAGCAAACTTTTATTTCCCTTTGTGTGTCTGCTTTGCGCTGTTGGCGGCCGTCGGCTCGCTTATATGAAACTTTTACTTTTCAGTTTATATGGCAAGAAAAAGTCAGGTTAGTTATGTGAAACTGTTTTATTTTTAATTTTCAATTTACATGGCAAGAAAAGTCTGGTTAGGAGTTAACAATGCTAATAGCTCTAACGCGAGCAAATGCGAGAACCATTTCATTGCAAATGCTTGTTCCAATTGGGAGTAAGCCACTTTCACCATCTTTAAAGGAGAGAGCACAGGCACTTTAGCACTGGTTAGGAGTGGTAAAGTGTGCAGAGTCCTAAACCTGACAAAAACAAATTCAGCAAAAGCAGGAGGAAAAAGGTTTTGGGGAAGATGACCCTAAGGCTGACAGATCTATCGAGGTGCACTAATAATTCTGTATGAACATTCATTGGGGGTTGACGCTCATCTTGGTAAGTCATTTTGCTGGCAGAGTGCTGCCATCTTAACAAGACTTTTGCAACAAAACATGTTGATGCATCTTAGAAGCACTGATTTAGCATAAACATACTGTACCCTCGTGCACCCAACATTACATCACAGCTACTTACTGGACAAGCCATGTCGTCTGGAAAACAGTCTGCGCAGGCCGGGCTATCAATAATCGACCTCCCGACGACCATCGAAAAACTGCAAAGATCCTCAACACATCCTCCATATACCTAGCACTCAATGATTTTTTGGTAGGCTCCAACTCATTTAACTTTCAGATTAACTAAAATCAATTAACAATCAAGCATATACAAGTAATGAATGTAAATCCCAATATTGTATGACAAGAGCACCAAGATCAAAAAGTCGCTTCCCTGCATTATATAGATATTTTAAACATACCACAACCTCTCCCCTTGTTGTGTACACACTCATTGGTAGTTGGAACTGACTGTGCACGCATCGTAGTGGTGCTGAGACTCTGGCTGGTGTGGGGTGCACTTCCTTGTGTACTTTTTTACTTACACCAAATCACGTGGGCAGTTTTTCCCCTTTCCCCTTCATGAGTGACACATTTTGGCAGAACTGTGTTTCCGTCACCTAATCAGTGGTGCTGGAGAATTTAACTGGGGGTTAGTTCTCCAGCCGAATATTGAATACAAACGCACGCACGCGCAGTGACTTGGAGTTCACGTGCTTCTACCCTCCCTTGCCTCCCTGCATAGGCTTCCCACGCGCTAGCTAGTGCTTTTCTCAGTAAAATACATCTTTTGTAAAGTTTGTTATGAAAGATGAATGGATTGGAAATCGGCTTTAATCTGATTGTCAGTGGAGCACAGTGTACAGATGTCATATCACATTTGTTTTCGCCCTGACATTTGCACGAAATGATGGCTAATCACGTTCATGTGATGTCAATTAGCGTTTGGCTCTGGAAACCCTGTGATCTGAAGCCCAAAGCGAAAATGATTTTTTTTAAAAGTGCTCCGAGCTCGATATCTGAATTCCATTCTGTAACAAGCTAATCAGCACGAGGGATAAATATAAAATATTTTATATTAATATAGAAAATGTAACCCACAGGGGTCAGATACACAGCAGTCAGTTTCTGAATTATGTTCACTTATGACGAGTGGGTGTGGCCTTAGAGGTGGCGTGCCTTTGCACACACAGCTACTTGTTAGGCACTTCTACCCCCTCAAAAAAGAACAAGTATTGGCATAGCCAGTAGATCTCAACTTTGGGCCTTAAAAGTGTTCAACCATGCAGCCAATAGGTGCATGGTTAAACACTTGTAAGGTCCCAAAGGTGAGACCTATTGGCTATCCTGATGCTTGTTTTTTCTTCTTAGGGTTCAGCAGTTTGTTTGATTTGTGCTGTCAACGTTATTGTCCCTCCCCTGAATGGCAAGGCAGTGTTACCAGATTTCCATACTCCGTCCCTGCAGCAGAGATGGGGGAGGCATTAAAACAGCAAGGGAGTGGTGTAATTGAGACTGCCCTAGCCCCTGCCTAGTAGTCCTACACATGCAGCATCAAATCAACTGTAACCTATGCTAATTCACCGTGAGGGGTGAAAGCATGCAGATTTCTTCAAATTGTGTTTTCCTTGAATATACGTGGCAGGAAGCCGACCACTACACATTAACCTCGTGGCCACTGTAGTGCAAATGAACAACACACACCCTTCCTCCAAGGAGTGGAGTGCACACACTGGTCACCCCCAACTCCCCACAGACATGGCACAGATAAGAAATATGTCCTAAAACATCATAGTTATTGCTGAGACCACTGTTGCATTTTCAGCCATCCACTTGTCTCTTAAATATGGTAGGCATTTTAAACAGTGCAAGTCGTCAAGTAAATGCAGTTTTCAGCATGCATTTCTAGTTCTTATGCAGGCCTCGATGCACCTCTTTGCATCACCTGCTGATACTAAAGACATACTGCCTCGGCTCTATTCATCATTGCCTTGGAAAAGGGAGGGTTTTTCTCAGTCTTCGAGTCCTGTAACACGAGCCAGAGCATGAATTCCTTTCACAGGAGGAAACGTGACGTAGTGTGATGGCCAACAATTCGAGCCCTGTAACACGAGCCCGAGCATGAATGCCTTTTACAGGATGAAGCGTAATGTAGTGTGATGGCCCCAAAAATTTTTCTCTTAGTGAAAGCTCCCTGGGTGGGAAATTAGCACGCAAAGGAGGGACATTTAGCACTATGCACCAATAAACGTGAAGCATTTAAGACCAGTACAACAAAGAACGAATGGCAGGAGTGGTCGTGGTTAAAGCCCATATAACGAACACAGCATGTCTCACAGAGACAGCGCATGCGCTGCCTAGGCTCGACCTAAATAGACCCCCAAAAACAAAAGCTTTGTAGTTTGCTGCTGATGTACTGGGGAGATTTACACCCAAAATTGGCATTGGATTTGATGATCCCCTAAACAAGAGTTGGAAGCCGACTCTATGCTGGGTTTTCCAGCCCTTTATGATAGCCGATCCTCACTGCATGACATTGTGAAGGAAGCCGATATTGTGTGATACAGTATGGATTAGCAGGACTGCAGATAGCTCTTTACTGTAACAGCAAGGCAAGCATTGCCTTGCTCCTCAAGAGCAGCAAAGTGGCCATGGACATGAAGGTCTTGCTTTGCCGTTCCTTGGTGACAGATACGTGCCCCTTCCTCATTGTTAGATAGTCCCCAAGCTCTAGAAAGTATACCATTTATGTCCGCTTCTCAGTATGATATTTTGTGTGCCCCCAATAGTTTTCCAGTCCTTCGTATATAAATGTTGGCTACTCTTCAGTGTTAAATTCATGTGAGATAGCTTCTTAGTAGCCTCTGCCTGAGGGTATGATGACTGCCCAATCTTCATTGTGTGATGGCTGCCCACTCTTAAGGTTGTGATGAGTGTCCAATTCTCAGTGTGTGATGACTGCCCATTCTTCAATGTGGGATAGTTTTCCACTGCTCCTTGTGGAGTATGTGCCCAATCCTGACTATGAGGTAGTTATGTAATCCTCAATTTGGGGTAAACGTGCAGCCTTCAGCGTGTGAAAGATGCTTGACCTCAGCATGTGAAAGATGCTAGTCTTTAGTGTGTGATTGTTGCTTGGTTGTTTAGACCTCAGTATGAGACACAATGTTTAGGTCTCTGTCCAGTCCAGTTTAGGCCCTAATATTTACTAGTTAGTCAGTTCTCTGAGTAATAGTGTTGCCTGATATGCATTTTACAACACCAACCCAGTCATTCTCTTGCCCTGTGTTCACTTGTTCGGGATCCAATCCAGGGATTTTTGCCTGATTCCAATCTTCTGTTGGAGTGGACTTAAGCACTACTACACCCCCTTCCTTTACAGAGATAGGTCCTTGCAAAGTGACGTAGTTGGCTTCCTTGGCTCCTTCAAGTTTCAGTGCCTTTGTTCATTTCCTGATTAGATTGACCCTGTTTGCCACTCCTCTAGCAAACTGTGAACCACATCTTTATGTTCCACACGAAATATATTTTCCTATACTAAGTACTTTTCTCTGAGTCTGGACCAGTCCATATTTACTCTGCCATGTCTCTAGTGAGTACTATTGATAACCAGCAGCCACTATGTGCTTTTTGATAATTTCTTCTAGTTGGGAAACCACATACTTTCTTAAAGCTTATTTTATTTTACTTAGATTTGGAAAGCGCTTCCTTGCCATTTACATGGCCTCTTGGCTCTGTCGGCTTCTTGTGCCTTCTCGCCCTAGACTCAAGGATTCTGCTTGTTTTCTATTTCTTTGAGTTGTATTATCAGTTGTATGGTTGTCAGTGAGTGCTCCAGGAGGTGGTAGAATTTGTGGAGCAAAAATACAGTATTAGAGAGTAATCCAACACAATATAATCTATGCACTGTCAAAGCTGCTACTCGGAAAATATATCTGTTTTTAACATTTATTTTGGAAATGTAGTGCATTTAAAAATAGACACAATACTGAAAAGCAAATGTCGTAGGATCCTCTGGAGCTCAGGGCTGTACTCTTGCATAGACCCTTAAGTTGACCCATGGGGTGTCAGGAAGGGCATGTGATACTTCCAAAGGATTTTTTAGAGGCTGTATGTTTGTAGATTGTGTCACCGCTGTTATACCCCTTCATATCATGTGGTCTGTACATCGTGATAGGGTTTTAAATGTTGAGTAGCAGCACAAATACCGTAGTTAAAACTTTGACTACTTAAAACCATACACTATATCAATCAACCAAATCAAACAAATTGATATAACTTGTGTTTCAGTAACAGCTTCTGCTGTTGACGTCTGTACAATATTACAAATATATTTTTATTACACCATGGTTGTATTGGTTTATGGATATTTCTTTAAAAAACCTTATTAATTAGAGTGTAAAACGTAATCATTGGTGTTAGGTACTATTGTGGCAGGCCTGTCCAGTTTATGTCCAGGAGCGCTGATTTGTGACAGATTTGCAGGCTAGTTACATAGGATAAGTTTACATTTAGTGGATCTAAATGAAATAAAAAAACATTTACCATGTCAATTACTCTGAAAATCTAGCTTGCTTTCAACGTTCATGCCCTGTTGAATGCCAGCACAGGCAAGGCTGGTCCTCTTACTGAGAAAAAAATAAATCACGTTAATTACATGACCTGCCATCTTAACATTTTAAAGGTCTAAACTGAAGCTGAATGCAAACATCATTTTGGTGGTCTGGGCTGTAACTGGGAGCACTTGGGTCCAATCTTTTTGTTGAAGCTTTAGTGGAAACTGAACAGCACTAGCCATCATTAATTGTGGCGAGAAAGCCACTAAATGAAGGAGAAGAGGCCAGTTCCAGAGAATTGAATTTCTCAGTTAGGAAGAGATCAGGACGGACTGACTTGCTAATCATGGGGTCGCCGGCGGAGGAGCCCGTCTGAGGCGCAGATTTAATAAAGATATGAGAGCGAGCCTTCGTCTTCGGATTTCGAGATGCCACTGTGGCAGGCATGAGCCTCTCCCCTCCCCCTTTAACGGAGGCTGACCGCTCCATTGAGCGTCATGGGAGGGCACAGCACACCACTCTGTGTTTTTTTTGGTGGGATGGTGGCTTGTGCGAATGGTATTCCAAACCTAAGTGGAAAAAAAATGTTTGTTTTTTTTCAGCCGGATGCGTTGGATGCAGCGAAAATATTTATTTCTGTCTGAAGGGAATCGTGGGTACAAATGCTTTACCTCAGTTGATGTGCACGTAAATCTAAGGCAGTATTACTCTGTATACCCCTGGATGTCAAACCTTGGCTCATCCTGCTAGGTAACACTAGTATTTGCTGACCTTGGTACTTGCTTATCGGAAGAAACCTGAAGTGTGTGGCCAACGTTTCCAAAGTGTTCTGATGTACACAGCAACCCTGATGGTAGCAAAGTCTGGTCTTACAAAGATGAGTGAGGCAGTGGTTGATTTAAATATTTGTAGAGCCATGATGTATATCTTAATTCAACAGCACCCAGAATGCTGCGCTAGAAGCAATCCTTGAATCTTCTCATCTGTGCGAATGCTGCACCCTGTGATGGGTGAAAAGAGAAAGCATGAGTTAAAAAAGTCTGAACAATCTAAGCATATGTCGCTCCGTTCATCAAATAGGTAATCCACATTAGCGATTACTTCATCTGAAAGATAAATATAGTGAATGACACATTTTACCTGGTCAATTCCGCCAATGTGTGTTTGCCTCTGGTGTTGCAGTTTATCGAGTTGTACAAATATGTGTATAGTACAACTGATACACATGATGGGATACATTGGGATGCATGGGATACATGCATTTTTGTCTTGATATGAATTTGAATGGCAGATTATTCATACAGAAAATTATTATTCCATTGGTGCTTCAATATAGGGATACACTTGTGGATTTACAAACCTGTACCACCATAGACGTTGTTGTATTACAGCTACCCATTCAGGATCTAAAAACCAACCCCCTAGCCTGAAGTTTTAATCCTTTTCCTTTCTCATAGTCTTTTTAAAAGAAATTGTTTCAAAAATTATTTAGGTTGTTATCTAAATACATTCCAAATGTGAAAATATTGTGTGCACTCAAGAGCAGTGATGCTTATCTGATTGAGCAATCTCATATTGGCAATCCACCATGAGCACTTGCTTGGGTTCTTTAGGTCAGAGACTGGAGCTTGTGCAAACACCAGTCTGTTTTCTTGTTAAAGGCACTAACGCAGGGGCGGTATGCATCTGTAAAATTGAGTCCTCTGTGTGAGCACACTCGGTGTACCGCATGTGGTTACTTCTTGGTTTTTCAGGATAATCAATCTGATTGGCTATAATTTTTTTTGTGCAATGGGAGTTAGTTACCCAGTGGTTGCCTTTATTTGAAGGTAAGCTTATACTGTATTGTCTGCGTGGTACCCTGCAGCTCTGTTGTCACAAGTTTAATCTGTTCATATTGGTGATAACCCTCCCTCTATAGATCTTTTAGCAGTACACTGGACATTTTTCCTGGACTGTTGTTAAGTGGTTATCTACAATCCCGCCCCTTTCTTTCACATAAATAGTCCCCCTTCCTTTACAAAAAGTAGTTGTTTCCACTTTGTCTTTTACATTCTCTACACACTTGAATTACCTTAAAACTCGTTCCAATTGGTGAGTAAGAGTCCTTGAATTTTTAGTTTTAAACCTTTTGGCCTCTGTATCATAGAGTTGATCTGTGAACTTTGTCTTTACTGAATGCTCATTTCAAATAGAGGTGCATCTCTAATGTGGTTCTGATGAAGACCCCATCAAAATTATTAAGGGGTCGACATTTTGTTGACATATATCTTTTGGACTGCCAAATTAAGAATTAGAGATCAAATTGGGTGAATAAGACATGTGATGACCATCTTCAGAATTTCATTAGTGTAGGCATCCTTTTTTCAGCGATCTGTATCTGAGCTGTGTGACTCATCTCTGTTTCATCTGGTCACAATTCACATGCACTACATTATCACTTTTCATCTTCACCCTTTGAGTGCACCTCTTGTTATCCTATCCGAAAATGATTGAAACTACACTTGCTATGTGATAAATTGGAACATTGCATCACTCTTTCGACTCCTTGCTTGTCTCTTTCCAGGTAACAGAAATTGAGGGGCATGTATTTACACTATTACTAAGTTTGCACATACCCTAATGTAGATTTTCCTAGTAATTTATAAAGGAAAGTCTTAATTTTATTAAAGACACAGAGGCGAGTATTATGCAGATCTTTCCTTGCTTTGATTGAACAGCAGCAGTCAATAATAAAAACTACAAATCCCAAGTAGCAAGAGGAGAGAGCCAATGGGAAGAAAAAGGTAGTTCAATAAAAACAAACAATCACAAATGCACATATTATGTACTGTCACTTGACTGCGAACAGCCCTCTTTTCTTGCTCGAGAAGTTTAATAAGAACGAAATAAAGGCAAAATAGATAGGACAATTAAAAGAGCCAAAATGAGGGAAAACAAATCCTGGCAAAAGTTCATAAATTCTGGGAATGGAAATTTGGGGAAGCAAGAAGAACGAAGAGGATTCGCAATGTTGCTTGAAGCTGAAGAAGATCCACAGGAAGAACTAACCAGAAATTCGTCCTTGTTAAGAGGTTGGCTGCAATGGAGTCGGGTTTGCTGTGAGGGTGGGAAAACAAAGTTAGAACATTGTGGAGGGATACTACTCGCCTCCGTGTCTTTTATTAAAATTAAGACTTTACTTCATAAATTACTTGGAAAATCAAAATTTTTATGTCAAGACCAGAGGCTCCTCTATTATGCTTTTTTAAAGCGTACTGATCACTTTAGTAGAAGGATTAATAATAGGTTTACAATAAAAAAACTTTAAATACATAATCATTAGACCAATCTGCTGATCTGAGAATGTCCTCTAGACAGGAGCCGGCCCAGGAGGCTTTGGAAGCCATGGCTCCTCTGGCAGAATGGGCCCCGAAAGCGCAGGTGTCGATACCAGCAAGGGACATAACCCATTTGACCCAATGAGCCAGAGTAGGGAAGGACACTGGTTTGAAGGTTTCCAAAAGGAAATAAGAAGTTGAGAAACAGAGGACGTTCTTAGATCTGCAGTTTTCTGTTCATAAGTTTTAAGACATTGTCCAACGCACAGCTTGGGAGGATCAGGAAACCAGGGGTAGAACATTGAGGAGAGATTTGTTTTAGTGTGTTGAGATATGGTAAATAACACACTTGTAGGAGTAAATTGACGAAATGAAATGTCTAAAGCTCTAACATCAGACAGTCTTTTGATTGAAACTAGACAAAGCAACATAGTTTTACTGAAAGCATTTTCAGAGAAAGGAAAGCATTATCAGACCATGGCAAAAACAGGTGCAAAACGACATTAACATCCCACAACTTACTGTATTTGGGAAGAGGAGGATTTGAATTGTTACTCCCTTTAAAAGACGACACACAAGGGGATGTTCTCCCACTGGTTTTCCGTTGACATAAGAGTGGTTCAAAGAAATTGCTGACCTGTAAAGGTTTATAGTCCGAAAGGATTTTCCTTTGCTGGCTTCGGATGCGAGAAAATTGATAATAAAGATTACATCCACTGAAATGGGATTGGTATGTTTTCCCAAACACCAGCTATGCCATAAAGACCAAGCTGACTTATAGGCTTTTGTTGTTCCCGGAGCCCAGGACTGGGTGATATATTTAGAAGCTGCTGCCGAAATGCTAGGGAGAGATTGGTAATTCTGGAAATCTTCCATGCAGAAAGAGTGAGAAGATTGTCTAGTATTAGATTGTGAGGACGGTTGAGGGGGTCCAAAAGAAGATGGGGGAAGTACAGCAGGAGGAAAGGAAAATCTATAGATAGCTCTAGAAGAGTTGGGAACCAAACCTGGGACTGCCAGAGGGAGCTATGGGAACTAGGGTTGCTTTTTGACAACAAACCTGCGGAGTAACCTGCTGATCATAAGAAGGGGGGGGGGGGAGGGGGAGGAGCGTAATTCAGGGAAACACACCAGTCCTGAGAAAAAGCATCTGAAGCAAGCGCTAAAGGATCCGTGTGCCAACTGTAAAATTGAGGAACCTGGGAGTTGAGACGGGAGGCAAAAAGATCTATTGACAGGGGTCCGCATTTGGCGCCGATGGACTGAAAGATTGGGGAATGAAGTTTCCATTCGCTTGAATCCCGAAAGTGTCGGGAGTGCCAATCCGCCACCGAATTGAGGTCACCTGGAAGATATTCTGCACGAACCGAAAGATGGTTTGAAAGGCAATATTCCCAGAAGGTTTTGGCCATTTCCGCTAGGGGCCTGGATTTCGTACCCCCTAAGTGGTTTATATAACGAACGGCTGAGATGTTGTCCATTCTCAGAAGAATAGCCCAGCAAACTCTATTCTGTGCAAGGCTTCTGATCACAAAGGACCCTGCAAGCATCTCTAAACAGCTTATATGTGATCTGGACTCCTCTAAAGACCATGTAACTCCAGTCGAAATCAGACTGCATCGACCTTCCCAGCCGGAGAGGCTTGCATCTGATTCTAACCCAAGATCTGGGACTGATGCAAAAATTGTCCTGCTGTTCCAGGCATCTAAATGGAGGAGCTACCACTGAAGTTCTGCACAAGAATCCTGATCCAATAAGACGGAGTCTGAGTACGCAAGGCCCTTTCTTAAATGACAATTTTTTAACCTTTGGAGAGAAACCAACTATGAGGGCGAGAGCCCTGATAGACAGAGAGGACTTGCGTAGGACCTGAAGAATTTCTGACTTTATAGATTTTACTTTTGCCGAAGGAAGGTGAAGAGTGGCGGAGACCAAATTTATTATGAAGCCGAGAAACCCTATGGGTTGAGTTGGGGAAAGAAGAGATTTTTTTTTGTTGAGGACAAGGCCAAGATCATTTAGGAGGGAGCAGGTAAGGGAAATCTGGGATTGAAGAGATTGAATATACTGGTTCATTAAGAATAAGTCTTACACCCTGAGCTCTGAGAAAAGCTACAACCGACTTCATTAATTTGGTAAAACACCAAGGAGCTGAAGAAAGACCGAATGGAAGGGCTGTGAAATGAAAGAATTGACCTTGCCATGGAAACTGCAGAAATTTTGTGTAATTTGGATGAATTAATGACGGATAGATACGCATCTTGTAAATCTAAACAAACCATCCAATCGTTTTGAAGAAGGGAGTCTCTGAGGTGCAAGATCGTTTCCATCTTGAAATGAAGATATACTACAAACTGATTGAACGACCTGAAATTGATCACTGGACGCATCTTTTTGTTTTTCTTTTGAACCAAAAAGATGGAGCTGGTAAAACCTGAGAAGTCGGGAAGATAAAGAGCAATGGCTTGTTTTTGGAGAAGAAACTGTACTTCTGATGAAACGAGGTCAAGCATGTCCTTTGAGAACTTTGGGGAAAGAGGAAGGGAGGACTGAAAAGGTTCTGAGTAGAGTTCGATAACATAACCTTGAACTGTATTTAAAACCCGAGGGTCTGCTGTGATTGACAACCATTTTGGGAGAAAATACCAAAGATGGCCCCCAATGGGAATATGAAGGCCAAAATGTACACTCACCTGACTGGTTTGAGTAGCAGGATCCTAGACAACCATCTTGGGAGAAAATACCAAAGATGGCCCCCAATGGGAATAGGAAGGCCAGAATGTACACTCACCTGACTGGTTTGAGTAGCGGGATCCTCTGGAGCCTCTGCCAGGGATAGTCCTGCCTCTTTGCGGATAGAAGTGAGGTTTGTACTCTTGGTAGGAGCTATTGAAGGAGCCTTTGGAACCTTGTTTTTTGTAACCACGGCCGGCAAAGCGGTTCCTTCCTCTGCCAGCCCTGGCAAAAACCCGTTGGGAAAATGCCTTCTTGAGGGATTGCTGAGCCTTATCAAGTGAGGCAAAAGTAGAGACGTATTTACTGAGATCCTTGACAAAAGAGTCTCCAAAGAGTTACCCCTCCGCTTTGACGCCAGGATCCAAGGTGGCCAGGTTGACTAATTTGGGATCCAATTTGAGGAGGAGTCCTTTCCTTCGTTCATGCGTAATGACAGAATTAGCATTACCTAGTAGGCAAAACGAACATTGGACCCAAAGAGACAGCTCCTCAGGATCTATGGAAGTATTATCCAATCTAGCCGGCTCCGCCAGATCAAAATTACGTGTGAGAGGACCACCCACGTCCAAAAGTTTATCCCGACAAGAGGACCAAGCTTTGTCTACACTCTTGCGAGGATCTTTGCCGAATTTGGAAAATAATGTACCCAGTGTAGGATCGATAGACGGAGTGAGCGTAATTTTGTGGGATAAAGAAGGACGAGGGCATTCAGATCTTAATTTGGATCTTGTTTGTTTGTCCAGACGAGTACGTAATCTGAAGGAAAGATACTCACCAACATGATTAGTGGGAATCCACTCCATAGAATTAGAATGGTGAATGTGAGAAGGGTCAAACATAGGCACCCCATCAGTCAGTTATAACAATAGGTTTGAGACCCTCATGGTGAGAGATCTTTGATTTCTTTACTGGAGGAACTAAGAGTCCACCAATGTCCTTATCAGATGCATCGTCGTCATCTGAATCCACACTGACCAAGTCATCATCTGTATCTGAAATGGAGGAGACCAGAATAGGGGAAGAAATATGTTTAGTTTTTGGCTGATTTTTTTTGTTTTTTGTTAACATCATCCTCCTTGGAAAGAGGACTGTGAGGAGCTGCGTCCTCTGCCTTGCGTGAGTAAACCTCATCAACCAATAGCGCCACCTTATGTTTGTTAGGTTGCACATTTATTGCCTGGCGCTTTCTGCTTTCCCCCGCAGAATGGACCAACATTGTCTTGGACATAATGTTAATAACAGAATTTTCCAAGAAACTGCCTGTTGTACAGAGGCTTGAATAAAATTATTCAACTCCTCTTTAATATTAGATTCCTCCTCCTTAGTCTCCTGAATTGAAGGAGAGCTGTCAATCTCCATTCTGGGAAGTGCAGAATGAAAATCTGTCGTGAATCCAGTGAAAAAAAGGTTAAGAAACCCAGGGGAGTGTTTCTTGAGAAGGCCCCGCCTATAGCTGTGTATGAAGGGAGGACGAGGGCGTGACGGAATTACCAAACTGAATAAAAAACGAGAGGTGAAGCGAAGAAAAACCTGGCAGGTGGAGACTACGGTAAGCGTTACATGCAGTTCCTCAGATGTGGCAAGGAACGGTTAAAAACCGGTGCAGTGAAGTTAGGAAGCGCAAGGTAAACGCGTGAGATGCAGCGCTAAAACTCTGAAAAGGAATAAGCGATTAGATAAATACATATAAATATAAACACTGAAATATCAAACTAAGCATGCAAAGTAGTACTTAACTTGACTGCGAGCAGCAAGAAAAGAGGGCTGTTCGCAGTCAAGTGACATCATAATGCCACTTGGGATTTGTAGTTTTTGTTATTGACTGCTGCTGTTCAATTAAAGCAAGGAAAGATCAGCATAATAGAAGCCCCCGGTCTTGACATAAAATTCAGTCAAACTGTAAAAACCATTGTTTTGTATACTGATCTCTTTTCAACAAAGTCAAACTTCTCTAAAGGGTGATGTTTGTCCTTGTCAGATAGCAGCAAAATTCAGAGAGAGAAAAAACTGGAGGTAGTATTCTTTTTGAATCAGTAGTCCACACAGGCTTATTCTTACTTGTTTTATTTATTGGTCATATCCACAAACATTTGTCACTTGACGTTTTGATGTATGAATAAACAGTTGAGAGAGCGTGGCTTATATAATCTATATTAACATGAAATGTTTATGAACTAATGTATAATAATGCCGCGTAGAAAATGTATTAAAGTATTTTACTAAACGTGCGCTTGAAAGGTGCCCACAGGGAGTGCCCGCCAACATATACGGGGACTAATGAAACTGACTAATAATGTTGAAATGCTATATTATGATATGATTTTACATTAATAATAATAGCTATATGTAAAGGTTTTGCTAATAAATCATTAGGCTTTAGTGAGCATGAGTCGAGGCCTAGCTACCTGAACCTCATATTAAATGTGTTTTTCTAACGTGCAGTGTGCTGATTTGCTGAAGGACATGAACTCTTGTTTTTCTCCAAACTAGAAGCTGAACGTAATTGTAGTAGATCCGTTCTCATGAAATTCGACTTGCTTGTAGAAACATTTTAGCTGAATGCAACACTGTAGACCAGTAGCAGGTACAAGGTCGCCTGAACCGGAACAGACAATGGAGCCACTGACCGAAGATGTGCAAAAGACCACAAGACTATGAAATCATACCGGACATTCCACCCGCTAAAGACTTCAATCATAAGGACCAATAAAATACGTGAGAACTGTTATGGGGTTCTATGAGCTAATGTGAAGACAATTGGTTAAAGATAGTGGGGTGCAACCCCTTGTCCAACCAAATTTTAGGGGAATGTACAACGAAAAGGGGATAAAATCTCTTGGCATCAGGAAGTAAATTAGACTAGAGAACAGGAGGGAATAGGAGAGAGTTAGGGGTGATGCTGATGCGATTTGCTATGACCCAGACACTTTGTCACTCTGCATAGAGACTTTGCTGTTTGGTTCTTAAAACCATTCTTGCCTTATAATTGCCCGTTTACTCTTTACCTCCTTATTAGGGAAGTGGCCCCTTTTTCCCCGATTGCTGTATTCCGATGGCGCATCACCTGAGGACGAAGACCGAACCTGAGTGCTGACCCAAATACGGAGAGTAACTATATGACAATGAAATTGTGATTGTCTGTTTGCTTTTCCTTTCTAGGTACCAACTGCTTCTTTTGACAGAGACCATAGTTAGATGTTTTCCAAATTGGTGTTACAATTTTTTTTTGCATGAAGCCCAACATGCCAATGCTGATTCGAGGTTAGGAGAGGGATTCACTAAACTGACGCAAATAGACAAATGACTGAATCTAAGCTTTGTTGAATAACATGATGTTACTCTGCTAAAGATAACCTATGCTGACGCTGAGTTATATTCTAATGTTTGTGATTCTTGCTTTGATGAAATCTTATCAGAGTTGCCATATTGTGACTATGCTAATGAGTTTCTTGGTTTTGAGACTAATAAACATGCTAGTAGAATTGTAATCAATAGGGAATAAACTTCACAAAATCATATTAATCTGGTGTGGTTATTCATGACTGAAAGGTCATGGTAGTCTTTCGAGTTTATTAAATGTCTTTGAATAATTTGAATTGTCGTATTACTGTAAACTTTGATGACATTATTGACATATTGATTGACATGCTGATTAGCTATCTCGTCCTAAGGTGTCTTCAATCAGGGTCAAAAGATTCATTGGCCTAAAACGAGTCCCAAAGTGAGTAAATTAGTCATAAAGGGACGCGTTAGCACAGTCAACAAATTATGTTGATATGTCAACAGCTACAGCTGACGTGTTTCACAAAAGTGCCACTTTTGAAGGCATGTATTTGCTGGTTACATCAAATTTACCATCTTTGACATGTTTTTGTTTTCTTTTAAAAAATCATGTTCCATTTCACTTACAGTGCATTTGAACCCCACATTGATTGGCACCAAATAGTTGAAAAACCAGTGTTGTCTGCATCTATGTTTTTTCTTACTTAAATCCATCCCTCGTTCTTAGGGCATCAAATGCTCATGCTAGCAGCACACCAACTGTTAAAGATTTCTGAATGTTTAGGGGTTGGCTGCGAGGCAGACAGCAGGTTTAATGTGGTGAGGCTAAAGTGTTGTTCCTATGTTCACAGATTTCCTAAAGGTATGTACAGGCTCAATATGGGACATGTTTTAAAACAGATGCTGATGACACCCAAATTCACATTCATTAGGAGAAGCTTCAGGAAGGCTGGAGCGAAATAACACATTTTCCTAAATAGTACACAGATTGAGATCCTAGCATTTGGTGGTGCTGACGAGAAGCTCATCCTCTTCCAATGGTCATAGAACTTGTATATTCTTCAACAACACCCTTGAAGGCAAAACATTTGGGATTGTTATTTGATAGCAGTATGTTGTATTCATTCCCACATCACTCAGTAGCCAAGGTTGTCAATTTACAGATACCCTTCTAAAAAAATAGTAGCATTCATCCACTCAAAACACAGAGTAGAATTGATAAAATTCGTAATGACATTCCAGGACTATTGTGATATGTATTGTGATATGGCCTGGCAAAACATGTGAGGGAAAGTATGCATAATCTGGTGGCTACACTGTACCATGTACAATGTGACCATGTAAAGACAGCATTGAAATCACTACACTGGCTTCTGGTGGAAGAGAAAATTAAGTTCGAAATTCTCTGCACTGTACATAACGTATTCTGGAAGGAGATCACTGTGCGCATGCAACCTCTTGTTTCCACCTACATCCCCACCAGGAACCGCAGTTTGACGGTGTAGCACTCGAATATGCAATAAACCAACAAACGACTGGAGCACAGAGGTAGAAATCAAGCAGTTCAAAGCCCAATCCTGCGGAATGTGTTGAGAGTCGGATTTGAGAGCAGAAACTCACTATCTGTTATTTAGGAAACCCCTAATCCCTGAGCTATTCAGATTGACATTTGAGGAAAGTATAATTATGGCAGTAGTGATTGAGGAATTTCAATTTGTATCATGTATGCTCCATGTGCCTGGAAACTTGTTAAACCTCTCAGAAGTTACCATGAGTCATGCACAGTGCTGTGCAAAGCTTCTAGAAAGCATAGCTTTCCCTGTGCTACAAATTCTCTTGTGGTACCCAATGGATAGGATTAAAGAGGATCAGATGCAATCGCGGGGGCAGGAATGAAGTGAAGGAAAGCTTTGGGTGAGGTGGTTAGTGGGAATGAGTTCACCATAGGGCATACAAGTAAAGAAGAAAAAGTGTCAGTTGGTGAGTCAATTCTCTGAAAGGACATGGTGCATAGTGACAGATAGTCACTACTGGTGCCAACTTTCTTTGGTGAATTTTCATGAATTTCTTCAGTGTGGCACATGGAGCCCAAGTATGGGTGCTTAAGACATTCCTACCTTTTCATAAGAATAAAATTACAAGCTGTGGCTCCTATTATTTAGAAATTATTACAGGTAGATGAAAGTGGGGTACAGTGTAGAATTCGTTTTTATTCATTTAATAAGTCTACCAGATGGGGCTTATGGACCCTGAGTCATGGTATATTTATGACACACTGGCATCAATATTTCTTGTGAGGAGATGAGTTTTTCATGGTGATATGTGACGTGGAGGATTACATGAAAGATAGTTGAGCTTTATGGCTTTTGTTGCCTTAACATGGATTCTTAGGAGACACTAAAAAAAAAACCTGGTGAAACATACGATTTCTCTTATATCGCGTTGGAATTGATGGCTAGTTTACGGTCACAATAAAGTTGGCTGTTGTAAAACAAATACGTTTTAATACTTTTCAGGCACAGTTAAAATTACATATTGGTAGTACTACACCTATTTTAGGAACCTTGGTGATTGCAGTTGCACACTTTCAAAATCGATTTCTTCCCATAATTCCACACAGTTTCTATGGAATGCAAAAAAAGTATTGAAATGGTGTCATGAAAATTAAGTAGTGCTTAATTTGAGGGGGCGGCAGCACTCTTTTTAGGGTCGAGCCTGCAAGTGCATGTGCTAACGCATGAGTCTCGCTTGCGAGACACTGTTGTCTACTGTAAAGGCCTTGGAGCTCACCTCACACTTACCATTTGTTGGCTTTCATGGCAGTCCTCTTTACAGCCTCGCAATGCATCACTGCAGTCCAAGTGCATGCGCTTGCGTCAGCTCGCCTGACTGTTGTGTATAGTAAAGGGCTTGGAGCCCGCCTGTCGCTTACCATTTGTTGGTTTTCGTGGCACTCTTCTTTACAGCCATGTAATTCATCAAGGCAAGCATGGCATCATTTCCATCCCTCTGTGTGAGCATGGACCAATTGAGGTATTATTTTGTTCTTTTTAATTTCTAGTGCACTTCAAACAGAAGGATTGTGACTGGCAAACATGTTTCCAGCAGGACAAACAAAATTGCAAAATTTTATTTTTTATAGCTAACTTTGTCTTATAGTGCCTGGTTGTCTTTTCTCACTTTGCACTCATGTTTTCTTTTGTTTTTCTTTGTGGGCAGAGTGAAATGATGCTTTGACACTTAATTGTGCAGTACACCCCTATTCATCCCCCTCCAATCCTCCCACTACAATCCACTCCATACCAATCCACCAACTCCACCCAATCCACTCTTACCCCCCCCACTCCAGTCCTCACTTCTTCAGTCCTCCCAACCCACCCCAATCTAATCTGCCCCACTCCAGTTTACCACTCCAAACCAAAACAATCTGCTTCACCAATGACCGAGCTGAAAAACCCATGCACTGACAAAATCTCTGGAATGCACTTCTTAGTCCAAAGAAGACATTTATTATTTCACGTCGCAAGGTTCGTAAAAAGGAGATTAGCGTGATAAAAATACATGTTTAAAAATGGAAACAGTAATGAAATGAAAACATGTACAAATGATTCTCCACTGCAATATACACAGCAAATATATGTATCTATATTATAATGCAAAGCAAATAATGAATTAATAAATATACATCACCAAGAGGCAAGGGCACAACTGCTTCAACTCCCTCCTATACAGCATCAGATCGCCAGATCCTAGAATCGATCGAGGAGAGAGAGATCAAATATCCTCATGGGAAGAATGACACACTCAAGCGTCCTGGATATGCCTGAGATTTGCAAACACACTCAGTCCCCGGTTCATCAGGTCTCGGCCACTTATACTTTGAACAAACAAGAGAGGAAAATCCTAGAACCTTTCTCTCACTGCAGAAGTTTATTTATTAAAAAAATGCTGATTTCTTTAGGCCAGCTTTGAAAATAACACATCAGGACTTGGCCACAATCCCAAGGTGCCAATTCAAAACAAGACCGTTCCCTGCCATCTTAGTACATTCTTATCAGCCTAAGCCCTTGGTGGGAAAGAGCATGAAAAATAAAAACATGACAATGTGGAAAACTACTTGCACCTTTTAACGTGGCAGTGGCTAATGCTAAAACAAAGTCAATAGGCAAAATTAAGCTGGTGGTCACTAATATGACGGTGTGCTGCTTAGCTAAGTGTAATGTGGAGTCAGTGGTCAAAACATAAATATCACTACAACCACTCTAAAACAATATGCCCCAGTCAAATCCAAAATAATCAGCCCCACTCCAATCTGCCCCATTCCAATCCACAACAATTGCCCCATTCTAATCCCAAAATATATGCTCCACTCCCATCTACCCCACTCCAGTCTGCCTTACTCCAATCCAAAACATTCTGCCCCAAACCAAAACATTCTGCCCCCTGCAATCTTCTGCATTCCAATACAAATCAAGGTCCCTCACTACAATCCAAAACAATCCGCCCCACACCTGTCTAAAACAATGTGCTCCACTCCAATCCAAAACAATCTGCCCCACTTCAATCTGCACCAATCCAAAACAATTTGCCCCACTGCAATCAGCTGCACTCCAATCCAAAATAGTCTGCCCCACTTCAGTCTGCCCGACTGCAGTATAAAACAATCTGCCCCCACTCCAATCTGCCCCAAGCTGAAACAATTTGCCCCAGTGCAATCTGCTGCACTCCACTGCTACCCAATACACATCACTCCAATCCACCCATAGCACCCCAAACCATCTCATTCCAATACAATCCACTTTAATCCACCCCAGTCCAATCCTGTCCACATTAAACCACCCTACTCCTGCCCAATCCACCCCACTCCAAACCACCTTAATCTACCCACTCCAATAATCTCTCTCCAATTAATCCACCAACACCATTCTAATCCAATCCACCCCACTCCAATCTAATCCACTCCAGTCAACCCCAATACATGCCTCTCCAATCCACCCCACCCAAATCCAGTCCACCCCACCCCTATCCAGTGCACCTCAACCCAGTCAACCACATTCACTCCAATACACCCAACCCCACCCCACCCTACCCTAATCTACCCCACTCATTCCAGTCCACCTCACTCCAATCCACTCCATCTGAATCTAATCCACCCGCTACAATCCACCAGTGATTGGTTCTCTGCTAAGGTGGAGGAGCGTCGCCCCATTGCTTTATGCAGTGGATGAAAGGGAAAAATAAAGTAATAAAACATAACGTTATTATCATTATATTTTTCCTCATAACGCTATGGTATTAATATTTTATTTTTCCTCTGCAGAAGGGTTTGGGCGGGGATGGGCTGGAGGAGGGCTATGTGCACATAATTGCGCATGATGCTTTTGCCGGCTGTGTTGGGCCGGCCGAACAGTCATGCACACTTTGCATTGCTCCACCCAGCTGTATTGAACAGCCGGGAGGAGAAAGGGCACAGGGCACTACTCCCTGTCTAAGCGCCAAAGCAGGGCGCTCAGATCAGTCAGGATGCTGCTGTCATGCTGTAGACAGCAGTGTGGTGTTTAGAGGGGAGTCTGGAAGCCTTATGCTTCCAGGAGTCCGAGGTGGAAGGAGAGATGGAAGCGTCTCTATCCCCAAACATAAAGGTACGTTTTTTAAATTTTTAATTTTTTTTTAATACTTCCCCACCTACCACCCCGTTAACAAGTGGCCGCCACTGCTATCTACTCCAATCCGATCCATCCCACTTCCGATCCACTCCAGTTCACCCCACTCCAACCCACCCCACCACGCCAATCCGATTCACCCCACGCCAATCCAGTCAATCCCACCTCATTGCAGTCCACTCCACTTCAATCCACCCCACCCCAATCCAACACATTCCACCCCAATTCAGTTCAGTCCACCCCCTCCTGTCCATAGCACCCCAATCCATCCTACCCAACTCCAGTGCATGCCACCCCACTCCAATCCACACCACCCCACTCCAATCCACCCACTCCATTCCGGTCCACCCCATTTCAGTGCAGTCCACCACACTCCAATATAATCCACCCAGCCTACCACACTGCATTCCACCCTACACCTATTCAATCCACCCCAGTCCAGTCCATCCAACACCAATCCAATCTACCCCACTACAATCCACCCCCCATTCCAGTACGATCCACCCAGCTCCAGTACGATCCACCCCACTCCAGTCATACCCACCTCACTTCAATCCATCCCACCCTACCTGATCCAACCCACCCTTCTCCATTCCAATACACCCACTCCAATCCAGCACAGTCTACCCACTCCAATCCACCCCACTCCAGTAAACTCCACTGCTACCAATCCACCTCACTCCAGTCCACCCACACCACCCCAATCCATCCCATTCCACTACAATCCACCCCACTCCTATCCAGATTAAGCCATCCTGCTCCACTCCAAACCACCTTAGTCTTCCCTCTCCAGTCCACCCCTCTCCAATTAATCCACCCCTCATCCACTCTAATCCACCCCACTCAGTCCAATCCACCCTACTCCACTCCAGTCCACTCTACTCTACTCCAATCAACCCCACTCCACTGCACCTCACCTAACACCCCTCCACCCCAGTCCAGTCCACTCACCCCTATCCAATCTACCCCAATCCAATTTACCATATCCAATCCATCCATCCCACCCACCCTAATCCACTCCATTCCAACCAATCCACCCTGCTCAATCCAATTCACCCCACCCAGTCTAAACCACCCCACTCAGTCCAATCCACCTCACTCCAATCCACTCCCATCCACCCCACTCTCATCCACCCCAGTCCCATCCACCCCAATCTGATCCACTCCAATCCACCTTGCTACCATTAACCCCACTCCGATTCATCCCAACCCGATCCACTCCAGTTCACCCCACTCCAACCCACCCCACCAATCCAATCTAGTTCACCCTACGCCAGTCCAGTCCATCTCAACTCAATGCAATCCACCCCGTTCCTTTACACCCAATTCCAATTCACACCAATCCACCCCCTCCAGTCCACACCACCCCAATCTGCCCTGCCCCACCCCACTTCACCCTAATTCACCTCACTCCACTCCAATCCACCCCACTTCACTTCACCCACTCTACTCAATCCACCCCACTCAAGTCCAGCCCACTCTACCCCAATCAACCCACCCCATTGCAGTTCAGTCCACCACACTCCAATTCAAGCCATCCTGCCTACCCCACTGCAATCCACCCTACTTCAGTCCAATCCACCCCAATCTAGTCCACCCCACCCCACTTCAATCTACCCCACTTCAGTCCACCCCACAGTACAGTCCAATCTAATCTACACCACTCAAATCCACCCCATAAAGTCAACCTCACCCCATTTCTATCCACCCCACCCCGTTCTAGTCCACCCCACATGAATCCACCCCACTCTACCTTAATCCGATCTGCCATACTCCACTCCACTCCACTCCAGTCCAGTCCATACCACCCACTACTTCAATCCACTCCAGCCCACCATACCCCCTCCACTCTACAACACTCTCTGCCACTAAACTACTGAACTCTACTCCCCTCTACTTAACTCTAAGACACACTTCTCCCCCTACTCCACTTTACGACAGTCCAACAAATCCACTCTACAACATTGTGCCCTCTCACTCCACTCTGACACTCCATGCCACTAAATTTTAGCCATGCTGAAAAGCATCCACACTGGTGTAGAGCATGACAAAACACATTTCCAAAGTCAATAGCTCTGTTCTAGGTGAGACCTATTGGCTTTGCCAGTGCTTGTTTGGGGACTGGCACTTATTTTTCCTCATTGGACATTTCTCACAAGTAGGAAAGGGGAAAGCTGGAGGAAGTGTAAGAAGGAAAAAACGTCACAAAGGGAGAAAGCAGTCTTTGCAGAATTTCAATTATGCTGGAGTAATCAGAGTAAAATTGGTAATTCCGCATTACTCCGTAATGCAGAGTCATAATGGATTACTCCTCCTTGCGTAATTGAATTTGGGGGAAAAACATACTACAGCGAGAGTGCATTTAGTGCGCAGCTTTTCATTATTTGCGTTCGGCATTTAGCTTTTCTTAGCACAAAATACATCCTCATATTCGTTTTGGACTCATTGGTGCATTTTGTGCTAAGAAAATAGTGGTAAATGTCTGGGGTAAGTTGGAGGGAGATCCTACCCCAAGAGCACACACAGCAAGCACCAGTGGCTGCTTGCACTGGCTATTCGTGTTCTTTTGCATTTACCGCTAAATTGTAGCGCAAAATGCATCCTTGCCTCAGTTTTGGATTCAACAGGCATTTTTGCACTAAGAAATAGTGCTAAAGGATGTGAGAAAGGGAGAGAGGAAAGGTAAAGGGCAGGTATATATTGTCTGCGAAAATGATGTGGCTTGAGGGATGTGGGGCTGAGGAAGAAAGCCTTCTTGTATGTAACACCCCTTCATTTCTTTACAGTGTCAATTTAATCCTTGGGATCAGTTCAAATGGAAGGTGCTCCTTTGTGGCAGCATGGCAGCATACCCAAAATGTATGTTTGATATTTTTCTAAATGTCTTCTTCACCAGTGTCGGAGAATAAATGACTGCCATATTGGACAGAAGCTACATTTCCACCAGCTTTAGCCTCTCTAATTACGGATAACACGTTGTTTGTCTGTGTCATATAGACTGATTCTTTCAAGATTGATTCTCTCTAGTGGATATTTACTGGATGGGATCCAATCAAATTACAACATTTTTAGGCTGAGCACAGCAGCGCGCCAGTGTTGCTCTTCAGGATATGTTGTAATCTATTCTGTGTGTCTTAAACATGCCCATCTCATGCCCATCACTTTCATTTATTTCTGGGCCTGCCTTAAAAAAATATCATTGTCTTTGGTAAATGCTTTACGTTTGTCCTGCCTTGAGGCTGTTTTGTTATTGCCTTGTAGACTGACTTTGTTACATGGAATAGTTCTCGACTGGGCATGTACCTTGGTGTGGCACACTATTTTTTTATTTTGTCTCACCCCTTTGCTCATGGCCGTATGTTGTTTCTTCCTTGTTTTGGGCATCTTGCTGTTTCTTTGAGATTTCTGTGGGGGCTTTTTCATTTTTTTGGAATTCTATGTAGTGCAAACTCAACACAAAGGTATTGGAGCAATTTACATGAGCACCGGTTACATTAAACAATAACACATTTAATTTTGGTAGCAAGGGGAGATTAAGTGATTTGCCTGGGATCACAAGATGTTGATTCTGCACTGAGTCTCTAACTATGTTCCCCAGCTCCAAAGACGACAGCTCTGGCCCTTACGCCACATCCTTACCCTAGAGTTCTTTGTCTGGTGGGTGTTGAGGAAGTCTGACAGTAACTTGTTTTTTTACATAGTGCTTAGTAATACAGGTTCTGCCATTTGATAGTGCTGCAAAGAAGGTGCCATTCTTAACAAAATCGCTATAATTCATTTGCATCAACCTTGCTGAGATGGAGAGGGTGAAAAAGATATGTCAGAATTATAATCTTTGACATTCAAGTTCTGCCAATACCGCTGCAGTGGGTGCATTAACTAACTGACTTGAGTAGAGCTGAACACTAAGAGATAGCACTTGCCCTTGATAACCTTTGGAGGGTCTCCAACCAAGCACATCGGTTAGTTCTAGTCAAGAAGTTGTCGAAAGGTGTTGTCGCCAAAATGGTGGAAAAGGAACCCAGACCCAAGCACTTCAATGGTCTCAAGCTTGCAAGCAAATAAATCTAGTCTTTTGGTGCAAATTGGGCATCTTCAACTAGAGTTTAGTTATTAGAGGCAGCCATTTTCCTAATCCTGTAGCTATTACAAGGGTGCCACAGTGAGAGGAGCAGCATATCATAGGGCACAAAAGTGGAGCAAACGCCATTACTTCCTCCACTCAGAATTCACTGGTGTCATGGCTTTGACAGTCCCATCACAGCTACTGTGACCTTGCAGATGCCACTTCCAGAAGCGCTGCCTAAAACAGCACTCGAATAGTACTGCTTCCTGTTTGAAGAGGCCCCACCTCGAATATTCCCCACAGTCGCTGTCACAGGCGCAGAACGCTTCCCCATCACCCTATGGACCCCTATTTATAATGATCCACATCGTCTGTCACAGTCCAGTAATGTTTAACCTGCTCTCCTCTCTTCCAAACCCAAGATTCATGTCACCCCTCTACTAAGTTCCCATGCATCTTTTGATGTAAACTCTATGCATCGTTTCTGATTGCTGTGGTTACCAAGTACATGGAAAATCAATGTCAAGAAAATATCTTTCTGACCCTATCAAGTGGCCCGTTTCTCACTCCTGCTTCTACTGGTCTTCCTCTCAGTGCTTCACCACGCCTCCCCGTCTATAGGAATATACATGTGTTTGTTTATATGGGATACACCCCAAAGGACAATGTCTCAAAGTTAAAACTGAACAGTAACAGGAAAGACTCCATGGGTAGGCGATGTTTTAAACAGGACAACTGTTGTTTCACAAAATGTGGCCACCACGACCAGCCACTGCTTGTACTTATGTAACCCTTATGTGTTGTTGTGACTTAAGTCTTTTTTTGTATAAGACAACAAAGAAAGACTACAAACAGACGCTATGACGAGTCCACATTTGTCGCTGGCACAACATTGATAGGTTTTTATAATATGACTCTCATAGGGCCACGGTGGAAAGACTCTAGACAATTGAAATAGTGTACATCAAGTGGGTTTTTTACATAATTCCGTCACACATTTTGTTTACATTACAAATATTTGAAATTTTAGGTCCTGGCATTTAAGTGAAGGTAGCCTGAATATGGGCTAAGGTAGCCCATATGCCTAACGTGTCCTCAGCAAAGATTTGTGTGGCAGCAAGGATTAATGTTTGATTCACAGAGGGGCTAGCTTGGCCTTTCATCATCTAGGGTGATACGAACTGGGCCTTTGAATGGAAATTCACACAATCAGGGCATGGAAGGGATTGGCCGTCACTGAACTAACACACTGAGCGCAGACTACCACTATCCCAGTTAGTGAGAACTTTCAGAAGCCAGCGGATGGGATGCCACAGCTTCAGATGACGCCATACAGAAGGCAAAAGTATGCAAAACAAATGGTGGGAAGATAATATGTATGTTTTTTCTTGTGTCTGTCTCCTGTTCCTTTTCTTGTCTTTGAGTCATGTCTTGTCATGGTTTTGTGTGAGATGCCATGTGGTTCCCCAGGATTTTGTATGTCAGCTGGAAACAGGAGACGCTACTCAGGGAATGAGGTGATAAAATCACACTGCTGGTAGGACAATGCCACATACATGACTGATCACCTACCTTCTGTACTAATTTAATGGTAATAAATGCTTCAACACGTGTATTTGCGTGCCTTGTGCTGTGCCTGCATTATGAGAGTAGAAAGTACAAATTATGCTGCTTAAGGCTGCACATTTAGTAGCAATATTATTTTGCTTTTTTGTCATTAAACAAACATTAATATGGTCATAGAAAAGATTTCTTCTTATTAGTACCAGTTTTAAGCATGACCACAAGAGTCAGCAACTAAAAAGTTACCAGATGCCCTCTGCGAAGGAGATGCCTCTCTGCCAAATATGTCAGAGTCACAGAACTGCATCATTCCAGTGGCCCTTCCTCTTACTAACATGCACCAAGAGGAGACACTGCATGCTTAATGTGGGCTACATAAATGATATTTGTAATTGTATTATTATTGTTGTTATTGCATTAGTTGTGTGATGGGGTTATGAAGAGGAATGCATCTTTACCACTGCACTATGTATACATGATGCAGTCTAGGTTTCTAACGCAGGTGTTAATAATTTGTCTAAGGTAATACATGATTCCTATTTATGAATTGTGAGGCACTGGGAATTTGTGGCTGGTGCCACATCTATTTATGCTTCACAGACTTGGACATATCCACTCTCAGCATCACCACTACATTGATCTGTTTCAGAGCAGTGGTTCACAGCATCTTCATTACACACAATACATTCCTTTCACCTGATCAAACTATTTCTGAACATCTTCTTTGACTCTGAGAGGTCAGAGCTTAGGCACTGCCTGAGAAGGGCATGGCTGTCTTAGCTTATTCCTTTTTTTTGTGCCAGAGCTGCACTCCAGAAGTACACTTATGCTGTATGCCTTATATTTGTTACATTTGGGGATGCACCAGTTCAGAGGGTATATAGTCTAACCAAGCCCTGTGGTGTAAGGAAGGTGCCTTACGGAGTCACCTAGTGGTTAGGTGAAATTATTGCCAATTTATCTTGCAAATCTATATGGGGACTGCCCCACAGGGACAGTTCTATTTTGCCTGAGAGGCTGAAAACTGCGCCACTCCCGGGCCCAGCTGTTCCCACAGAACGTTAATTGAATGTCTCGGCAAAATTAATTCTCCCATTGTTTGTCTCAGCTTGTAATGGCACAGAGAAGCTAAGACGATGAAGCTGAATGTGCCTCACCATGTCTCAGAATATTGTATTCAATACTACAATTCATGCAGTGCTGTTTGCCAGCTGGAAAAGGTTTGTGTGATTTTTCATTTACGGCTGTGAAACACGACCAAACTGTGTTAAAACCGGAAAGGGGACCATACATCAGCATGATATAACACAAGGCACACCGACTGCAGTATCCAGTGCCACAACAGTAACTTGGACGATGGCCATCCCTGAGTGGGTCAATGTCCACATCCTGGCCTGCAGATATATTTTGGATGCAAACCTTTTCCCAGCCCCTAATTGGGCACCATGAGATTCACTTGTCAAATGATTTCCCGGGAAACAGGAAGTTGGGCGTATGTGTCCCACAGCACTCATTGTCTGATTCACAGTCATTTGCATGTATAGGTTCAACTTACTTGTGTTAATGGCTTGATTTACAAAAGTGGAAAATGAATTTGAGCTTGTAATTCAATTTACTCAAACGTAACATAACCTCTGAATTATGTGAGATTAGGTTGGAGTAAATCTGCTCTCATGGGTGTGGAGTGTGCATTCCACAGTGGGGATGCCATGGAGAATTTGTGCACACCTACAAATTTATGAATTTGTAACTACTCTCAAACATTCTCAGCCTGGAAAAGTTTATAGACTTACTGGTGTTACAGACAGGAGTAAATCATTTCTCAGTAACAGAATGAGGGGAAACATCCCTAAAATTTGTGGAGATGTAGCTTCGCCACCGGGAAGGAAAACATTTTCCCGGTGGAAAATGATGGAAAAAGTTAGAAAATCTAAATGTCTTATTAATTTTCTCATATGAAAGTGTTTTCCATGAGCAGTTTTGTATGTGAACCTGCTTATGACTGAGGGTACTTCAGAAAAGTTGTGACTGTTGCAGTCTCTCAGGATTACTTCTGGAATTCTTTGAGAATTCCAAAATCAGAATTGAAAATCTCCCTCTTAATGTAGTAGAAGTAAACTTAAGACTGTAGGTCTTCTTAGTGAATGTGGCCCCTTGTGTGTGGAAAAAACACACACACACAAGTGTATCACATAACTGGAGGAGCCATGACTCCAGGCCGGGGGCAGCCCAAAGCCCCTCCTCCCTGTGAATATTTGTTACTGTTTAGCTTCTGTAATTCTAACTTTCAATTTAAAATGAAGGATGTGGTCAGACAGTCTTTGTTTGCTTTTGTACACAGAAGTTTGGCCTAATTTGCTAGTAGCATGTCTTTGCATTCTGAAACAGTCATCTGCAGCTCAGGCTGCAAAGGTGTGGCTGCTTCATAGCATCTTCGGGCTCAGTAACTTTTCACTTCATACTTCGTATGGACCTAAAGTACTTTCCTTGCAAATATTTTGAACACTGGATTTTTCTACTTGGTGCAAATGCTTGCATTAGGCCTATGTCGTCATTCTCCTCACTCAGAGAGGAGACACGATGGTGACTCACAACTTGATAGAGTGAGTGGCCTACTTATAGAACACGAGGTGAGACAGGAAGCAGTGCACTGCACAGCAGCTTTTTTATTTCATTTTTATATTGCCTTTTTTATGCGCTATATACATATTATAGGTATACATTGAGGGAAATTAGAACATTTTATTGCATGTCATTATAGAACATGCATGTCTATTGAAAAACTGGTAAGGCAGGCTTGCAGGGTAACCATTGTGTAGTAAGTTCCATATAAACTATTTTTAATTAATTTATCTTATGTGGGTATCAAAAAAACACTGACATGGGTCTGCACCTATCTTGGATTCCCAAGAAAATCATACATTTGATTCATTTCATATCCCAAAATAAATGCCAATGAACCAGCCCTGTAGGAGCCTTGCTCGGTATCACTGGTCTAGGCGAAAAAACACTCTATTGTCCAAACCCAGGCTTCCCGCTCTGCTCGGAGTTGTCCAGATGGCAAGGCTAAGACTTCAGATTTTGAGTAGGCACCCCAACAGAGATAAATCTCACTTCAAATCCATCAGCCAGTGCACAAATGTATGCACTGAAAAGGCACTGTCAAGGCCCAGGAGATTTAGGTCTATGCATCTGTTCTACTGAGTCCAGTCCTGAGCCAAAGGCAGTCACAAGATTATTAACCCAAAGCAATGCTTTAAATAAATACAGAGTACCAGCCCTTCTGTATTTCCATTTAATACACTGACACAAGCTCACAGATCTCACACCTTTGGAGCCTATCCTGTCCAGTGCATCTACCACTTTAGCTCTGTTTCACCAATCTGCACACATTTGAAGCCTCCAGTTCAGTTAAGCTGCCTCTTCGGTTATTCTCTTTGTATACAGTCAGTGTTTCTGAAAGCTAGGTTGGTATTGTCAATGTAGAGGAATAATTCCTTCAAAAGTTTAACACACAGAAATATATGGCTTCTCCCTTTTCTTCGCACCCACGTCTTTTGACCCCTTCATTCTCTGCGTTAAAGGCCACTAAGGTTCCTCTTTGTGGCTTGTCTGGTGCTATAAAGGTTTAGGTAAACACACTAGAAAGGGTTGCATCCCTAGGGTATCACAGCCAGTCTGTAGGAATGAGGCAAAAACACTCCCAAGATGGCCACCTTGTTGTGTTCTCTCTCCTGCAGCGACAGGCCTGGGAGGGTTGCTATGGCACCTGGCATACATCCACTACACTTTAAACCAAAACACATAATTTACAACGCCGATAGCTCTAACTCTCACAAATGTGAGGCCTACTTAATTGCAAATGCTTGTTGAAATGTGCTGCTGCTTGATTTACTACCTTCCTGGAATCTAAGGATAACTCATTACACTTGATGGGCCTAAGTTATGATGCACTGTAGAAGCCATGATGGGAGGTATTTCTATGGCTTGTCTTAAACTTGTTGTGCTGCTGGTGTTTTTCAGATAGGGTACTCTGTTTTTTTCAGAGTGATATCATGCACACACAGACAAAAAGAAAAAAATACAAAACAACCTATCCTTGCCTTTTGACTCATTAATATCCTGCTATCATACCATGTGCAATTCATATTATGGGAGAAGTTAATGAGGTATATCACAGAACTCCTGCACCAGAGATGTGGGCACGCTTACCTCCCACCACCCAGAACAAAGGACCTGTCTCCTTTCATAAGTGAGAGGAAGACTCGCATTGCCTTGGTTTAATTACCCATAATTCTGGTGACAGCTGAAATGCAAACCTAAACAGTCAATTAACTTACATTAAACAAAGCAGGACCACAAGGGTAGCCGCGCACAAGGCCCTCCCAAAAACTCAGTCTCTTTGGCATTGTACGTAATTACACCCTACACTCCATTCCTTAGGATTGTGGCTTAAAAATGAATACATGAGGCTAGGTAGCAGGGATAAGTCGTTTTTGGTTGTCATACTTAAGCCATGCGTGTTTTCTTTGTGTATTTGTCATTCTTTCTGTGGAATGAACATCTTCTGACAGTTTCCTTTTGGGGAGATGATTCAAAATGGCGGGTTTTGTAAAATGGTTAGAGTCTGAGAGTGGTGTTTGTGTTTCTTGGCTGAATCTCATTGCGGAGATTTGGTATCCTCATGAAATAGTATTCTCCACACGCTATCACCCATGTGGTGAAATAGTATTTGTCAAAAGCTATCAATCATATATAATGACAATATTTTGAAGCAGAGGCACTTTCAGACAGTAGACTGCTTAAATAAGCCGTTTTTGGCTTAAGTAAAATCGGGAGGCTCACGCCTGAATCGTGTCTTTTGGCATGTATGCCCAGGCGCTACAAAAAGAGACGTAACTAAAGTTAAGGCAGTATGGCATTTTTTCAGCATTAGTGCCCAGATGTTGAAAGCTTGATATTCAGAATAATACACTCAAAATGGCGGGTATGTGTACAAAGTAGCCTGTTTCCTGGTGACACATATTGCCTGAGGTGTCACCAGACACCCATTCTCCCGTCCCCAAACCTTCCTTTTCCTATTTATTGCTACCCACTGCGTTAGTCCAATTCGTTCAATTAAAACATTTCTAGACTACAGCTTCCGGTCTAAACTGATTTGTAAAATGAATGCCGAGGACGTGAAGCTAATTGTCCTGTTGACGTGGAGTCAACTGTTCACCGCAGTTGTGTCAGATGGTGCTTTAGAACACACTGCTTCTGTTTACGAGCCACGTGGCCAGCATTTCCCACCGCAGAGCAGCCAGTCAATCAGTTTGGAAAATTAAACACGTAAATATGTAGAGCAATAAAGGTTTAGTGCTCATCACTTCCAAGATTAATTACACGTATTGAAATGAGCTCATTACTCACAGTGCTCAAACTACACCGAGAAAGAAAGCTTGTCTTTGCCCTAAAACATTGCAATCATTGGCCAATTAATCACAAATGGCGCTTCCGCTTTAAGGCTGCACATGGTTTTTGTTGTCCTTCCTTTACTCGGATGACTAGTGACTTGTTTTTGTTTATTAAACTTTTGAAATGGTTTTCTGTTATTTTATTGGTTGGACTTGTTTTGATAATATTGTAACAATATCATCAAGGTGTCAGTACGGAATCACCTTTAGTTGCCAAATGTGCAGTTATATGTTGACTCACGCTGTGTGCAGGCTCGGGCCCTGTGCCTCCCACGACGATACAGTGACACCGCATACTAGTGCAACCATGGCCAGTTCCTGAGTGTCTTGCCCAGGGTTGGCTCCTTCCCTGCCAGCAGCAGGAGCTGCAAACCTTTTATACTAAAAACATAATAAACTCAGTATATTATGTTTTTACTATAAAAGTGGGCGGGGCCACAGGCGTGACAGGGACGGAGGGGGAGTGCACAGTACTCCCCCTCATTGCGCATGTATGTTTGGGCCGCTGTCTCGGGTTGGCCAAACATACATGTACATCAGGGTCCAGGTCTGCCTGGGAGCGACCTGGCTGGGAGCGACCTGGCTGGGTGCTCCCAGCCAATCCTGATGCTGCTTTGAGCAGCGTCAGGATTGTCACCAGGGCAGGCTGGGAGCATGTGCCTGCAATGGCGAAGGAGAGCAGAGCGGATGGAGCGGTGCAGCCTGGAAAAAAGATACGTTTTACTTTATTTATTTTTTATTTTTGGGGGGTCCTCCCCCAACCCTCGCCCCCACGCGCCACCCGCCCCTTTTCCCTCCAGCGAGCTGCACCTACTCTTGTCACAACTTCTTATTCCTGAAGTCTACTGGTGCAGTAGCTCCAGGTAATTACTGGCTATTGCCACCTCTGTTGCTGCTACTCCCACCCACCCCTCCAAACCGATTTCACTGTCCCTAGCCTGCCTGTGAAGGCGAGCAGGTGTGGAAGGGCAGATAGGACTGTGCGTGGCTAGTGATTAGTGGCAAGCAGGCGGACATAGACCTAATGGCATTACAACAGCCTGGGTAACTGATATTGGGGCCACCCGAATGCCAGTGCCAAATTGAACTTCGTGGTCGCTAAGCAGCCAGGTTCCAGAAGCGGGGACCAACAACGTCGACCAAACCGAGGACTGAGGCTTACAGTTCTGTTGTTACTGTGTGCTCACTGGTCTAGGTCTAGGTTAGTGTGCGTGGAGGTGATGGCTCCTGCAACACAAAGGAGAGGAGTGGGGGAGGGTCGGTAAGTAGATTGATGATTTGTTGCTTTTGCTGACGCTCCTGATGCTCTTGCTGTCCTCGTGCTGCGTATTTTTGGGCTTCTTTATCTGTGACGCTATTGACACCATTGACCTTATTTGATCTCACAGCCATTGATTTTATTCCTGTTTTATCCTCATTCACCCTGTTCATCTATCCTTAGAAGGACTACTTTTTCTCAGTTAGTGGAGTAATATTGCACAGTATGGGAAAACATACTGCAAATTTGAACCCTATAGCCTCTAACACAACCATGGACAGCTTCCTCCAGCACGCAGTAAATGTGATAAACAAGGCGAATAAGTTGGTGGAAAGGAGATTATCCATGTCATCCGCCCCCAGTTCTCTCATTTCTCTTACTCCTGATACCAAAGCAGGCTTAGGCATTGACATTGCACCCAATGCGCCTGGAGTTTAGATCTCGCCTGTTCCCTGGTATTGGATCCTGTCTCAGAGATTGTTCTTGAGGCTGCACCTGAGACTGTGTCTGCAGCCACGTCAATATTTACTACCCTGAATGCCCGTCCAGATGGCAGCACTGGGTGTTGGGAAGAAGAAAATGCACAGCCGCAAGGACAGTCAGGTGGCAAAGGAGCTAGTAGGGAAGAGGAAAAGAGGGGTGGGGAATGTTAAATCTAAAACACCCTGCCCTATCTCGCAACAAGGAGAGCATTCTTTGAGACATGGCTCGGGCACGGATGCAGATGTTCAATGGTTGGACAGAGGCTGCCATGATCCCCAGAAGAATGAAATGTCTAAAGTTATTCTTTCTTTGCGCACCTCTGCCCAGTCCCCTTTACTTGCGAGATTGACAAGAATTGAGAAAGCCATCACTGCAGTGTGCCAACTATTGTGGGAGGGGGTGGAGTGAGAGGGTGAGAGAGAGGACTACCATGATACAATCTGCCCATGGCCAGAGAGTTGTGGTGGGGGGTCACATCAGGGAGGTCTCATCAGCGAGGTAGGCTTGGTACTTGCCCATTCCAAGGGGATCCAGCTCGCTCTGGGCACATACCCCTAAAGCTGCGGAGAGGCGTACCCATTCTACTCTAGGCAGGCAACATATGGACAGGGTGAATTGTTGAATGAACAATTCTAAGATCTCTGAGGGCCGCTTGCAGGACCTAAGGATATCCTCAAATCCAATAGGCTCCCACATTGTAAGGTCCTCCCACCTCCCCACGAGCAACCCCCTCCCCCCCACAAACTACCCCATATGTGATGGGCTTAAGACGATACCCCCACTGAGCCATGATGCAAGGGAAGATCATGCCCAACTTTTGAACAAAGTAGTACATTGGGTTAGCAGCAGAATGGTGGGCAAGGCTATCTCACATCAGCAGATCAATTTTGAACGGAGGGTGGGGTTATCTCCAAAACCTGACCATAAGGATTGTATAGTTGTCAACTTTAAGGACAAGTTTGTTAACAAGGATATATTGTCGAAGATCCACCAATCGAATCGTCCATCTATGCTCATCGAAGCCCTACCTCTTGGTTTCTTCTATAGGCCACACAACACAGTGTCTATGGCCCCTGCCACTTTGCAGGTGCAACACATAATAGTTTTTTCTGCTCTCTCAAATCTGGATTCTCAAAACTGACTTCACAGTCAAGCACCTATGCCTTGCCAACCTCTGCCTAATAATGATGGTTATGTCAGATGTTTTCCCAGCCTAACCTGAAGTGCCTTATAACAGAAACAGAGATGAGATCAAGAGGATTAAGTTCTAGAAAATAACATATGTTGGTGAATTATTATCAACTCAAGGAACTCATCATCCATGAATGCTGAAGAAAGGTGGTGAAGTCTTGATGAGCAGTTTACAGGAAAAGGAATGGGTGGAAGCTGTTTTAGATGCCTTCCTTAAAGACGTGAAAATGAAGGTGGGTAAAGGAAAGTTCACCGGCTAGCAAAAAGTCTCCTTGACGAGTTTTAAGATATTTCCTAACTTTGAAAAACTCAGATTAATTTTATTTAAAGAGAGAGGTAATGAGTTTTGTAGGGATGCTCCATTCACATGAAATGTATTTCATCTAAATTCAATATAGTGAGTCGGTCACATTGACAGTGATTTATAAGTGGCAGGCCTTAGGCATCTTTTGGGAAGATACGGAAGAAACAATTTAGGTAATTCAGAGATCAGCCTTGGAAGACTTCAAGGAAGAAGTGGATGGATTTGAGGTGTGTGTTTTTACCTTTAGAAGTAGCCAGTGAAGGATAAACAGTGTAGGTTTAGTAATATCATTTTAGGCCAAACGGCAAATGAGCATCACAGTTCTTTGGATACTGATTTTTTTAGTGAGTCCAGCATAGAGAGTATTTTAATAGTCAAGGTGAAAAAGATTTGAGATAGAGATTGAAAAGGTTTTTCTTCCACTAAATATTTTTCTCAAAGCATTGAAGAACTTCCTAGTCCTAACCTTCTTCCTTACCTTTTCCCCAACCTGAGCTTTCTCCCTTACACTAACCTAGATGCTAACATCGGCTCTAGCACTTAAGCCTTGTCTTACTCTAACCATAACATTGTCCCTACACTTTTTCTTAATTGTAAATCTCACCCCTTTTGTGTGCCTCACCCTAATTATGACCCTAACCCAGGGCTTTAAGTGAGAGGGAAAAACTGAGTGGTCCCTCAAAAGGGTATAGCAGATGTAATTGAGGATGTGGCTTAAAAATACCAAAACGAAAAATCTGTGCTTAGCATAATGTGCCGCTGACTGGTATTTTACTGCTTCTTTCTGTTGTTACATCCAGATATATAATACAAGTAACATTACACCCACGATAAGCTTGGACTATCAGCTTTGTCAATGGATATTAGTTGCATAAAACAAATAAGCAACATCAATGGCTTCTTTGTATTAAATATTTAAAATGCTTCAGTTCTAAAATGATGAGACTGTGGGCGAACCTTACAAGTCTTTTTGAAGTTACATGAAAGGCAGTGAAGGGTGGTACTGCTGCAGAGTTAAAAAAGCAAAAAAAAAAAAACATCTCTGAGGGTGAGGACAAAATTGGAGAATGAACAGTCTCAGCACCTGCTTTTTAGAACTTCTGGCAGGGCACTGCCCACTTAAAGCCCTGCCCTAACATTCTCTTCATTACACTACTTTGAGCTATATTTATGTGATTTAGTTTGAAATGTGTTTCAAGAGAAAATTTCCTTGATACATACTGTTAAAACAGTGGGACAAACTGCCAGGATTCAAGCTGGTGTAGAGCTGATTTTATGTACCATGTACCAGCCATTTCTGTGGGGGTTGTAGGGTGGAGCTCGTTCAGCACACTTTAAACTACAAGGAAATTGTGTCAACATCTCCCTGTGATTTGGTTGCATTTTGATGAAAGTTCAAATCCCAATGCGTCCCTAGGGCCCCTTGAAAGTAATGTTTGAACATTCTCCTGAAAGGAACATGTTCCTATCAGCCCTGTACGCCCCACCTCGATAAAAGTGATTTGTGATAGGAGCCTTAACCTGAGAGGAACAATTTCCCAAGGTCATGCACCGTTCCATGGTAGCAGCCCTGTTGTAAAACGTTCATCTGATAGGAGCAGCTTCCCGAGACCTAGCCTGGGGGTACATTTCTTGTTTAAGAAAGGGCATTAGATGTTAAATGAAACACTTTCATCCCTTGTGATCGTCTTCTATTCATCCTTTGACCCCGTTGATAATCATATGAGTAAATCACCTCACTTTCTGATGCTTCCGATGTGTGGGAAACAGTCATAGATCTATTTGTGAGAGCCTGTGCTCTTTAAATTCCCTCTTGCTGAGGACGCCTAATGTGTCCTGAGCTCATAACTCGGTCCGTCTCAAGCCGGAGTTGAGGGAAGAGGCTCTCCCTAATTGGACAGCTAGCTCTTTCAATTATGAATCTGTTTGTAAATGCAGTGACACATTCTTGAGATAGCAACATAATATCTCATAAATCACTTTCGGATGTATTTTGGGGGGGGCATATGCATTCTACAGTTTACTGGAAGTTCCATCCTCTAAAGGGAACCCACTGTTTTCCTCCATCTCTTAGGGACTCAAAAACCCATAGTCAATCAATCAATCAATCAGTGAATTTATAAAGCGCGCTATGTACCCGACAGGGTTTCGAGGCGCTGGGGGGGGGGTGCTGCTAGCGTTCGAAGAGCCATGTCTTGAGGAGTCTCCTGAAGGTGAGGAGGTCCTGGGTCTGGCGTAGAGAGGTGGGGAGAGAGTTCCAGGTCTTGGCGGCGAGGAAGGAGAGAAGGATCTGCCGCCAGAGGTCTTGCGCTGGATTCGGGGGACGAAGGCGAGGGCGAGGTTGGCAGAGCGGAGTTGGCGTGTGGGGACGTAGAAGTTGAGTCTGGTGTTCAGGTAGGTGGGTCCGGTGTTGTGTAGTGCCTTGTGTGCGTGGGTGAGGAGTTTGAAGGTGATCCTTTTTTCCACAAGGAGCCAGTGGAGGTCCTTCAGGTGGGGGGAGATGTGACATCGGCGGGGTATGTCGAGGATCAGGCGGGCGGATGCGTTCTGGATGCGTTGGAGTCGTTTGAGGTCTTTCGTTGGGATGCCTGTGTAGAGTGCGTTGCCGTAGTCAAGTCTGCTACTGACGAGGGCTTGAGTCACCGTCTTCCTGGTTCCTGTTGGAATCCACTTGAAGATCCTGCGGAGCATGCGGAGGGTGTTGAAACAAGAGGAGGAGACGGCGTTGATCTGTTTGGACATGGTGAGAGCAGAGTCGAGGACGAAGCCGAGGTTTCGTACGTGGCTGGCTGGGGTGGGTGGGGGGCCGAGGTCGGTGGGCCACCAGGAGTCGTTCCAGGCCGAGGGGGAGCGTCCGAGGATGAGGACTTCCGTCTTGTCGGAGTTGAGCTTCAGGCAACTGTTGCTCATCCACTCGGCGATGGATTTTAGTCCCTCGTGGAGGTTGGTTTTGGCGGTGAGCGGATCTTTGGTCAGGGAGAGGACGAGCTGGGTGTCGTCGGCGTAGGAGATGATGCTAAGGTTGTGTTGACGGGCCAGTTGTGCGAGGGGGGCCATGTAGACTGCGAGGGGGCCATGTGCACTCAACTTTCAATATTCTTTTAAATGGGTGAGAACTCAAGTATATGAGAGGTCAGGATATGAAATATTTGCAGTTATTACCTTAATACACAAGAAGTGATCAGGGAAATTAGCTGCATGGTGATTGGTAGTAAATCCAAGAACACGAGGAGCTTTAGTGAACATGAAGCCCACTCCACCATGTGGCGTAGTTTGAATTGCCAGGATTGGTGACTATATAAACTACTAAGAACACCAAACATGAGGAGGTGATTGGGTTGCACAATCTCAGAATGATTTATTGAGTAACACAAAATATATTCATACTTTTAAAAACAAACTCTAGTGGCAGTTCTACTTACAAAGGTGTAGGTGAGAATTGCAAGAACAACAAATCATAGATAATTCAACATATGTCCACCCTACAAGAAACAAAAATAAACATAGAGACATTTTCCTAGATACAGAATTACTAGAAAGGAAATATTTGTCTTTGAGGCTGTTATGTGACCAATGTAATTGATTAGAAAACTACCTGTAAAGTAGAATTAAAACTTATCTTGCATACCGGGAGTTGCAGAAAGTTATTTGCAGAACACATTGTAGGTTACAGTATGTGTCAAGAGGGTCCACTTGCTCCCGGTATTAAAATGTTGGTGGCAAGAAACTAAGGCGTCATGACTGGATTATGAACATGAAATCGGAATCCTTCTTTTTTTCAATAGTTATGAGTTATATTCTCCATCAACCACCTAGAGATTAATTAACCCCTTCCCCTCCCTCCAAACCGTTGCGGATTTATTATGTGTAATTTGCCATCTGGATTCTCAGTGGGTATCAGACATAAGGTTAAACAATCCCACCCTTAGGCTTTTACTGAAAAGCTACACCCGCCCAGTGCCGTACTATCTATTATATGTTGTTTCCCCCTCATTCCCACCATGTCTAGGATAGTCTCCTACCATAGGTCAAGTTAAGTAAAATTAGGCACAGGTGCAAGTCTCAGTACGGGGTTGCAGCTGAACAACTGGTGGATCATTTAGTATAGTTAGTTAGTTAATGATTTATAGAGCGCATGGATACCCAAGGGCTTCCCAGCGATAAAAGAAATATCCCAATCTCATCAATGCCATAACCGTGTCTAACAGGGAAATAAGAAGGTCTTCAATTTCTTACGAAAGGAAAGTTCGCTATGGTCCTGACGAAGTCCCAAAGGCAAAGTATTCCAGAGTTATTTAACCCAAAACAGACCTACTGGTAAGGATAAATCCTTATCGTGGTTCATATTTGTTTGCATTTAGAGTCCCTCTGTTGCTGGAAGATGTGCATCATTATCTGCTTTTTGAAGTATTCAGCATGGGTGGTAATGGCTGGTGTGCATATCAGCAAGCACTGGTTGGTGAAGCTACCTTCCCACTGCTGTCTCTCACACAAATAGTTTAATGTGTCCACATGGCAGGCAAGACTGATGAGGGCTCGCCTTCAAGAGTTGCAGTCTAAGGGTTGAGTGTTCCTTGTAGGTGTGGCCTGTGGGATGGGTGTACCTGACAGAAACACCCTCCAGGCTGGTACAGACCTTCCGCTTTGGCAGCGGCTGGTCCCTCATGGTTGCTCTGCATTCTGGAAGCGGTGTGACCAGTCCTCTGAATACGGAAGCATCAGTTGGCATGGGGTAGTGCAGTTGTGTTTCTCCACACAGTTTACTATTAGAACTGCACTCTGGAAGACAGACAACCTCTCTTTTATACTAATTTTCCAGATAGGGGATGTGGATTCATAATGTAAGGTCCAGGGACCGGTTGGAGGTGGTTCCTTTTCAAATGCCTCTTTCTGGTATGCAGTGCAGGCACAGCCTTTGTGCAAGGTGATGACCCTCAGAGTAGGTAGCGACATCGCTGCCTCCAAGCAGAAGTATCCAAAACATGGACATAATGAAGTGTCAAGTACTGAATCTGACTGTAAGCAGTTTTCTGAAGCAGCAATCAGAGGTGGACAAAAAGATATGCTTTGCCTAGGACCTTTTACAACAGAATCAGCTGCCTTCACCATGTACTAAATGATAGTGCTCAAGGAAAATCTAATCAGCAATCTCTGTCTAAAGGCACCACAAATAATGTGCAAGGTTAGCTCTGCACCCACCCCCCTTCATATCAGTTCCTGGGTATCCAACCTCTGGCCTCAGGAACACAAGCAATATCCTCCCACTCTTTGGTGGAAGCTGAAATCGTTCATCATCTTGTGCTATGCTAAGCCAGAGGCCATCCATAATAGATCGAACTGGTCCCAACAAACATATCCACTTTGCATATAGTTTTCACTGTCATGTATGTGTCAAACATTCACACTTTACACATGCATGTAACATTCATTCTGAATGTCAGTCCAAGGTTTTGGTGTCTACACTGAAGCAGATTTTTTATTCAAATGAGAATAGTAGGACACACTCCTTTGGATTCAGAAAATAGTTCTGGCCAGAACTTCTGAATCACAAACTTTGCTACACTACCACCAACAATCCAGGACTAGACAGTATTCCCATGCCATTAAAAAGAGGGCATGGATGGTGTGACCCTCTAGGTCACAGAATAATTTTTAGACCCTGGCACTACAAGGGACAGGCCTCGGCTGCTGTGCACAAGCTTGATTAGCATGATAGTTGTTCCCCTAAAAATCTATGATCTGCAATTGGGGTGCTCTGGGCAGGGTTACATGACTGAATACGATGCAGGGGACATTTCTGTCTCAACAGTCCTCAACACAGTTCAACACGTTGGGCACATTGTTTTCTTTGTTCTCTCTAAAATGTTCTTTTTAAATATTTAAAACCTGAAGGTGCTCATTTAAATTTTTGGGGAAAATTGTGTTGTAATGGCGAGATGCAACGTTACCTAGCGATATTATCCTAGGCTATAGATTTCCTGTGAGGAAAATGAAGAATAGTGTGCCATCACAACATAAACACACGTTTTCACTAATTTTCTGCTACACAATTACCACTAGTACTTTGCCGCTTACTATCCTGGGATGCATACATTTGCACCACATCTTTGGTTTTACTTCAGAACTTTAGAGTTGTATGACTGAAAATGTGGCATCCTCCAAGATACTACAATTTTTTTTAAAACATTTTTTTGAAAAAATTTGGAGCAACCTAAATGAGCATCAGAATATTGAAATCCTCTTTAAATAGCATTGGGGTCTTCATCTTTATTCATTGTTTTGACTGCATATCCTTACAGCTCACTTCTTCAGGTCTCGCATTGCATGAGTGTTCTTCTAGAAAGATGTTCCCCCTTTGACCTGTAAGAGGCTTCTGTGTACTATTATTTGTCCACTTTTAAACTGGTTCCCAGAAGCAAGGGATGATGGTGCTTCCATTAGAGAGGGATCCATAAATCTACTTCTCAAATAAAGGCAACAGTAGCTAACAGTAAATAGTGGCTTTTTACAGGCTGGCATTTCTATCCTGGTTTTCAGCTGCTATCACATGAGAGCCATCCATCAGACAGCTATTTTTTTTGAAGGTCCATAAAGCTATGGCGAAATGATGAGATAAATGAATTGAAAAGTAACATATACAATGACATAGTTAAATGAAAAGGGTAGTCAAACAATATAGGGTCACAGATGGAAGCACACATTTAGGGATACTGGTATATAATCATCAGGAGGTGCTATCAGCACAGTCTTTATTTAAGACTTGGCTTCATTTATCCAGGATGACAAAGCTATCGAAATGTATGTGAAATTGATGGATTGTGCACTACTCTCATTTTGATGTCAGGCAAATTGTTTAAGGTTTATGATGCATGCATAGATAGGATTTGATAGGAAGCTGAAAGTTGTTTGGTCTGGAAAGCATATTCCTTGCACTTGCGAGTTCTGACCAGGACCAACAAGCTCAACCACACTGTTGTCCATCTGTTGCTTCAAAGTCATAAGTAGGTTTCCCACGTCACAATCATGGGCTGTTCTAAATAAATGGAAATGTGGTTTAGCATGTCCAGGGTGGGAGTAGTGATAGTGCAGAAATCAGAACACTTTGGGAATATTTTGGGTTGCAGTCTAAAATAAATTCTGTTATGGTGAGAAAAAGAAAAGGGCATTTTATTTTGTTTCTCCTAATGGTTGGGCAATTTCAAAACACTATTTAGAAATATCTTTCCTTTTCTCATTGCTCTCTCAATCTGTCTTGATTAGCAATATGTTCTTTTATGGCACAACATTGTTTGGTATCTACCTTTGATGTGTAGGCATTCAGAGACTTTCTGAAAGTACTGCAATGAGTTACTGTACAAGTGGGAAGATAGTGAGAAAATATGTAAACATGTGGTGTTCTGAGTCATGAAAGGACGGTGAATTGTGCTGTCAGCGGTGCTGTATATTTATCTGTGCAAAGACTCTGGAAGAGACTGATGAGCTAGACTAGTAGCGAGGACATAGCGAATAATAAGGCTCATAGAGAAGGTATGCTCCCGATCACTTACTGTAAATCTTCTCTACTCGGAGTGCTGCCTTCCTCTTCACAGTCTTACCATACCTGGTGAGACCCCGCACAAGGGGCAGGCAGTTCACTTGCTATCCAACTGAAACACATACTTACATCTTGCTAGTAGGAAGCAAAGTTGCACTGGGAGGAAAAGCCATGTGAGGGCTGGATAAGATGACTGTTATGAGTATAGATAAACTAGGAATGATTAAGATTCCCAGTGAGAAAGCTGGACAATACGTCCTTGTATGCTTTTCTCACGGTGCTACCGTGAGGAATACTCAGCCCTCTAACTGCACAACCAACACAGAAGCCAGAGTACAGCAACACCATGATGATACATTAACAATCAATAAATCAGTGCTTCATGGCTAATAGGTCACCACCACCTAAGAGAAGTAACAACACCCAACATACCCTCTCCTGAAATGCAACAGACAGAAACCCACTGGCCGCTGAAGGAGGATGGAGAAATAAAGAGTAGTAGAGCCCCTTAGGAGGGGTAGTGGCAGAAGTGGAAGCAGAAGATCATAACACATAGAAGGCTCTCTAAATCTTCAGAAGGGAAATAAACTGTGCAATCAAAAACAAGTTCTGTCGCCGAAACAGTCCACAAATTAAAGAACAGGAAAAGACCGTCTTCCCAGGTGGTATACTCTTCACAAGACCAACAAAACAGGAGGAACTTGGCCAGAAGGAACATAAATTCCTTTAATGGGTGAAAATGTACTACTTTTTGTAATTCACAAACATTGGTAGTGGCAGGCTTTGCGAGCTGCAGCAGCCTCAAGTTTCTAGGCAATCAAGCACCCAAAATTGCAAAAGGATAAAGGCTTGCAAACCAGTGGCAAATGCTCTGTGTAGTATTCCAACCCATCGTTTTTCAGCTACTGTGCTACTCTAGTCAGAGGCCCACCTATTGCAAATCAGTACTGACCCTGTTCCTCATGGCAACAATCCATCCCTAACTATGGTCATCTCAGCCCTGCGGACCACTGCTTTTTTAGCTGGGAAATGTTGCACTCATAACTGAACTCTACTCTAAGTACTATCCTTTGGCACTTCACCCTAAGGATAGTGAGGCAGACTAGTCCAAGTCTTATTGAGGAAGTTGACGAGGGCTGAGGATTCAAAACTCATTGATTCCAAACTCATTGATTCATTGAATAACAGATAATAAATCATTGTTAAGACAGCCCTTTGTCTTAAAGAAAACATAAATTGTTCTAAACACAGCATAATACTAAACAGAAAAAATGGTAGTCCTAACCATTACCTTTAAATGTGTAAAGAGGTAGCAGATAATGTTTCACAGTGAACTTGAAATAATTCAGCGTTCTGTCTATTGACTTTGATCTCAAAGTCTACACAAATTGAGGGTGGTGCTTTGCCCTCTGGGATTAGTCAGTGTCTTTCTTATACAATTCATGCTCAATTCTTTTGGAGGTTTGTGCCTTATAACTGATGTGATGCGGATCTGTTCACATGCACACTGCTTTTGTGGTCGCTTGGTGATATCCTAGTTAGTTCAATGGAGAGGAGCCACATACAGGTGAGATTCGAGCCTCTAGAGAGATTAGAGTTATCCCCCGGTGTGATCCCTGGCTCATGGCAATGACGTGCGAGAAGAGCACAGCTCAGAGGTGCACTTCGCAGTGATGCGAAATGAGTCTTGGGAATGAGACAACTGGTAACTGTGTGTTTGGTTTCCAAAAACTGTTAATTTCAGGGAGCTGCCAAGGGAACAAACAGGCTATCAGAAACCTTCAAAACAGCGGTGTGCTTCCGTGCACAGGTGGCACCACTGCACTGAGCACCAAACCAACATCTTCTTGTGGGGCGAGACACTTGAAGCAGCACTGGCATCAATGCTGATCACTAATACGTCAAGGAGGAGAATGAAGCACTGTGACTCCCAGGTGGGCCAGCAGGAGCCTCAGGGGTGCAGTGGCTCATCACCGTCTCTATTAAGTGCTGCTCCTACCCTTTGAAGTAATATTTTAGTTTTACTCAGGTGGTGCACATCTGGCCCTTTCTTTGGTGATCTTCATTCCCTTATTCTTGCACCTTGAGGCTAAAAATCGAAAATAACCAGAAACTCACTATTTGGGAACTCAGGAGAAGGGTGCAGAAACGTGTCAGAGATATTTCCGTTCCACCAAGTACTGAAATACAAGGTTAGATTGACTTTTACATATATCTTCTTATCCAGATCTGTAGTTGTTTAATTTAAAAGGGGCAATTGCTGTTTCCTCCTACACATATATATAGAGCGTAGAATACTTATAAAATCACGTATAAGTATTGAAGCACATATTTTTTACTGTATTTAAATAAGTATAGTAACTACATCTTGAATGAATCCCGTCCGTCATTCAAAGTAAAAATTGCCTCAGCAGCCACAAATATGCATGTTCACAATTTTCTGTTTTAAATCCAATCCATTCCTTAGTTTTAACTGTTTTCCTCAGAGGTGAACCCCCTCACCTACATTATTGTCTTTCAGCTGTAGAAATTATCTCCGAAGCGTGACTTCTCATTGAATGTTCTGATGCTGCCCCAAGAAACCTCTCAATGACTCCCTGAAGTTGTTGAGTCTGCCTGTGGTAGTGCATGTGCCTCTCATCCGCATCGGCTGATCCCTTAGATGGGTGTGTAAAGTGAATCTTCACAGAGATGTTCGTTTGCAGTTTGATATCCCCAACCCACTAGTAAGATGAAAAAAGAATAATGAGAAGCACAGAGGAGCATAATTACTTCCAAATAAGCTTCTCCCCTGCACCAGGCGTCTTACCCACCCACCTTTAGTTCTTTCCCATCAATTGTTCCCTAAGGCCAGCAGAGAGTTTTGTGGACATGAGTAAGGCTAAATTGCTATCCTAACTCCACTCCTAGATTTGTTTTTTGTGGAAAGTGCGCCTTGCTCCGAAATTGTCAATGAGTCTTATTTACTGCTCTAACTCTAGTTCTGGAATAATTTTGAGAAAGTTAGCATTCTCTCAAACATTTCAAAAGAAGTGAAATTGTTGTATTTTAGGAACATAAACAGATGTTGACCGCCGCGAGCTGCTGATTGCGAAACACTAGGAATACATTGCAGCCAGGCAATGAGGTTGCAGGATCTAAAATGCATCTAGAGCTGTGAAGCTGTTATTGGAACAGAGCTGAAGAGAGCCTGGAATGGAAAGGGTGACAGTAGCTGATGTGGTGTCGGTAGGAGCAGTCACACCTGCCAACTTATTGTCCATCTCAGTCGCCTATCTGGCGGTGGGATAAAGGAAACATTCGCTGCCATGTGGTCTCCATGTCCCATTAATGGTTGCTGCTTCTGTCATTGTATCTGTCACTGGCACCCTGAGATCAATACCTGAAGCAGTCTGCTGAGAATTGTTATGATAAATTTATTTGTAGTGTTCTTGGAGGTGTCTGCAGTTCTGAATGGCTCACCTGGGGAGAAGTCTGCACCAATTCATCTTCGCTCTCAAGTTCCCTGAGAGCCTAGATGTTCCATAGTCTGGGGATGTATTCTATCACTTTCACAGTCCTAGCGGGAGCAGCTTTCATCACACACAGTGTAATTTGTATTACAGGGGTGGCTCTGCTACGTGGGCGGAGGAGCGTCGATGCGCCCAAAAAATGCCCCCCCTCCCGAATGGAAAAATAAAATGGTAATAAACTTTGTTTATTACCATTTTATTTTTCAGCCCCCATCCTGAACCATATGTCAGGACGGGATGGGGCAATTGCTCCGAGTAGCAGCAGGGAGCTGTGCACATGTCCCTTTGGCCGGCCGTCTTGCGATGGCCAGTTTGACCTGCGCACTTTAAACTTCTCTAACCCAGCTATCTTAAGACAGCTGAGTTAGAGAAAGGACAGGCCTCCAGCGCTCTGGTGAGCACTGAGAGAGGCTACTCCCACGAATCCTGACGCTGGTTTCAGGCTGCTTACCAGCATGAAACCAGCGTCAGTATTGGCTTGTGCAGTTTCCTGTATCCTGTTACCATAGCTCGTTGGAGCTGGGAAAGACAGCGAGAGGAGAGAAGATTGTTGCCTTTTGAAAAAAAATATATTCTTATTCTATCACCCCCTTGTGAATACAAGCCAGCAGCCACTGTACTGTTGTATTACTTTTTTTTTGTATAGAGTGTTTCTTCATTGGCTTGGATTCAGTCAATCAATCAATCAAATAATTTCTTAAGCGCACTACTCACCCGGTAGGGTTTCAAGGTGCTGGGGGGGCGGTTAGTGCTCGAAAAGCCATGTTTTTAGGTGCTTTCTGAAGGTTAGAAGTTCCTGGGTCTTGCGTAGGTTGGTGGGGGAGGAAGTTCCAGGTCTTGGCGACGATGTAGGAGAAGGATCTGCCGCCGAAGGTGGCGTGTTGGATGCGGGGGACTGTAGCAAAGGCGAGGTCAGCGGAGCAGTCGAGTTGGTATGTGGAAGTTTACTTGTTCGTTGAGGTAGGCCGGTCCAGTGTCATGGAGGGCTTTGTGAGCGTGGACGAGGACTTTGAAAATGATCCTTTTTTTGATGGGCAACCAGTGTAGGGATCTGAGGTGGGTGGATATGTGTTTGTGGCGAGAGAGGTTGAGGATGAGACGTGCGGCTGCGTTCTGGATTTGCTGGAGTTTTCTTAGAAGCTTGGCTGTGGTCCCTGTGTAGAGGGCGTTGCCGTAGTCCAGTCTGCTGCTAATGAGGGCGTGGGTGACTGTTCTTCTTGTTTCTAAAGGAATCCATTTGAAAGTCTTGAGTAGCATGCGAAGGGTGTTGAAGCAGGAGGATGATATGCGTTGATTTTCTGGGTCATGGAGAGAGACGAGTCCAGTACGATGCCAAGGTTGCGTGCGTGGGTGGTGGGTGTTTAAGGTGGTCCGAGGGTGGTGGGCCACCAGGAGTCGTTCCATGCTGTCTTGTTGGGGCCAAAGATGATGATCTCTGTTTTGTTTGAGTTCAATTTGAGGTGGCTTGTTGTCATCCATTTGGCGATCTCCAGGAGTCCAGCTTGCAGGTTAATCTTGGTGGTGGCTGGGTTCCTGGTGAGGTAGATGATGAGCTGGGTGTCGTCAGCGTATGAAATGATGGTGATGCTGTGGGGGCGGAGGATGTTGGCAAGAGGAGCCATGTAGATGTTGAAGAGGATGGGGCTGAGGCAGGATCCTTGGCGGACCCCACAGATGATCTTGGTGGCTGTAGACTGGAAAGGAGGAAGGCAAACTCTTTGGGTTCTTTCAGGACTGAAGGAGGTGAGCCAGTCGAGGTCCTTGTGGCGAATTCCGGCGTCGAAAAGGCATGCGCAGAGGGTTTGGTGGCATACAGTGTCAAAAGCTGCAGAGCGGTCTAGGAGGATGAGGGCAACGGTCTAGCCCTTGTCCACTCTGGAACTGATGTCATCTGTGCAGGTGATGAGGCCGGTCTCAGTGCTGTGGTTCTTGCGGAATCCAGACTGGGAGGCGTTGAGTATGTTGTTTTCTTCTAGGAAGCAAGACAGTTGTGTGTTTACTATCTTCTCAGTGACCTTTGCGGGGAAGGGGAGAAGAGAAATGGGTCAGTAGTTTGGGAGGTCTTCAGAGGTCTTGGGAGTGTGGAGGGTCGATGGTGCAGGATTTGGGTTTGGTGAGTTCTTTGATGATGGCAAAGAGTTCCTTGTTGTTGAGTGTGCTGTAGTACACACAAAAAATAATGGATGGAATGCTTGAATTAATCTCAGCCACGAGTAATCACTCAGGGCCACATCCCAAACCATTTTTATTTTGCATTCCATGTCACGTCAGTTTGAACCCAGCCATTTCTAAATCAATCTTGTCCCTGCGCCAATGGAAACAGTCCCGCCTAAACCCTCTGGCCTTCCTGATGTGTAACAAAAGCAACCCAGGATCGTTTTCATCCTTATTAGGGCTTGTCAAGCAGGTAATGCTTGGTTCATCCTTATTAGTGCTTGTCAACCAGGTATAGCTTGGTTCCAGAGGCACAGGTATAGATACCCACATACTCACACAGAGTGTTTGAGAGAAAGTTACGGGGATGCTGTTTGGAGACATCAGAGGGCACGGACAATTTGGCCCATTGTGGCTGTCCAAAGGTTTCAGAAAAGGAAAAGTGTTCATTTTGTATGCACGTTGTGGGAGGTCTTTTGAAGCTATATTAGGACTATTCTATTATGTTAATCATATGAGTTGTTTGTGTAGATTGGGTAGATAAGGTTCTTGGGGGTCAAAATAGGGAAGGAGTGCAAAACATTAAGGGATGAAAAAGATATGGAGGAAGGGTAAATGGGAACAGAGGTGGTCATTTTATGTCATGTTTGTTGTGTCTTAGCATTTACCACTACCTTTAATCGGTCTCATAGTGAAATGAAGATGTAAGAGACAAAGGGACCTGAAAAGAAAGGAGGGAGGAAATAAGAATGGAGGAAGAGGGGATTAACAGAGAAGGGGGTATGTTGCCCATTCACATTCATTGCATGTGTAGCACTTAGGACACTTTAAGGTGACTTGAAACCACTGAGATTGAACAGGAGCAGGAAGGAGGAAAAATAAGGGAGAGGAACAGGGACAGTGTGTGACGATGGAAAAGAGATCCATACGAGAAGGAGAAAGGTAGAAAGAGTGAGAGAGTAGTTAGGAAAGGATAATTTAAGAAAAATAGTTAAATAGCAATTGTATGGGTTAAAAGTGAAGAATCCCTCAAATAAGGGAGAGTTTGGTAGGTGTCATCTTTGCCAGTGGGTACTAACACCCTGAGGCAGAAGAGATTTTTTCTGGATACTCCTGCCTCCTTTTGGCGAAAAACTGTACCATTGTAATAAACTGTATTATTATTTGGAGTGGGCGACTACCCATCTTAGAAAATAATCACAGTTGTTGTCAGGGTGAACCCGCCAAGTTCCTAAATTAACCTGAGCTCAATGCCTGGTAGCTCTGGCACAGAGCAAATAAGCTTAACTTAGAGACAATGCATAACATTTTATTGCAGTAACAAAACAGTAATAAAGTCAGCAGTGCAAAACAATAAAACATCTGAATCACATTCGAAAGTAGAGAGAACTCCAAGAACCAAAATGACACCAAATGACAAAAATCCAACAAAGGGGAACCAGAGATATATTTTTTTTGTTTACCTTTTAATAATGAATAGTGCCAAGAAGCATATAGTGTCAGTCATAGTCAAAGGTCGGGGTAGAACAGGGCCTAGGTGCAATTTGAGGTAGTCCCTGATGGAGCCCAAGCTACATACACCAACCAGATACATCCTGGCCAAAGGTTTTACCTTCTGAATTTCGCCTTTAAATCCCAATCTCCACAGGAGTACACTTCTAAAGCATCCAGGACCTCAAGGGAGGTACTTAGAGACTCGCAAGGTGTCAGGCAGAGGCCAATGGAAGGTTCCAATCCAGGTCTAGGTCCAGTTGCCACTGGACCTGGATCAGCTGTTCAGTTGCAAGAAATGCCTAGTATATCTTGTTGCATCCCTGTAGCTTGAACAGTAGGTCATTCTTATGACACTTAAAGTCCATTTCTTCGTCCTGAATAAAAACGAAAGCAAGTCCATGCCTATATGGTTCTTCTCACATTGCAGACAGTAGGTTGGGTCCTCTTTAGAGCTTCCTCAGGTACAAGAGTGTTCTAAAGTGGGTGGATGGAGACATATGAAACCCACGTATTAACAGAAATAACACTTGAAGGGAGGAATGTTGTCGTACGGTTTCAAGCCTGCAGATGTGTTTTGTTACATGACTTCTCAAAGGTTACCTTTGTAGCGGGGTGTAGCCGCAGGGTGGTTGTTTGGGGTGTTTCACCCCCTAAAAAGTATTCTGTAGTAATTAGTTGGGTACAAGTGAAGTGTTTGTTGGATTTTATGTGGGATTTTTACATGCCCAAATGGCCACATTGACCAAACACACACACGCTCTCTCTCATCTATGTTTTTAAGAACCTTGAAAAATGTTGACTAGTATGGAAAATATTGCGTTTTAAGTGCCCTTAACAATATGCATTCCTTTGTCTTTCTACTGCCTTCTATGCCCCCCACATGCCTTGCTTCTCATATAATGTTTTTTAACAAGATGTCACAGCGTGATTGTTGGGAAATCTGAAGCTTACCTCCTCCCCCAGTCATTCTGACCAAGCTATGCCTCTGATCTATAGGCAAGGATTTTGGTGTTGATTACCACCTCTGCCAAACCCTAGGAGTATAAAATTTTCACTGTAATAATTCTTGCTAGAATATCGTTGGTAGGTCTGACAGTCTTACCCGTCTGCCAAGATCTTGTAATAAATTAAAATAAATATAACCTACTGGCAGTAGGTAGTTATAGTTAGTGGCTAGTTTCTAAAGTAGAAGCCTTTTCTGTTTTGCCAATAACTTTGGTACCATTCACGAAATTTCCAAAACCAGTACACAACTGATGTCACCTGCTATCTTGAAAGTTTCAGGGTGGTTCATTAAACAGAGACTGAAAATAAGAGGGGGGAGGGATGTAAACGCATTTACCCTTTTCAGTTTCCCATAGAGAGTTTAGACAAAACCACAGCCCGAACCGCTGGATGGAATTTCACCAATTTTGACAGAAATCTGTCCTTTTTGTAATTTGTTGCAAATCCATTCATTAGTTTTGGAGTTATTAAAGGAAAAAATAAATTTGTATATTCAGGGACACTGATCCTCTGGGGATCCAACAGATTTCATGCTGAGAACTGACTGACTGCCAGTACTTTAACCATGAGCTGCTGACAGCCATCTTGGGACTCGAACTCAGCTGAGTCCCTAGAAGAAAGTTGAAAGAAAATCAGGATGGGGTAGGTGTACCATGAACCCCTAAGCCTGGGGGGGGGGCGGTCCCACTTGGACCACGCAGGGAACTAAAAACTTTTTTATTTTAAATGTTGCCACAGAATCCTTGTGGATCCACAGATCTGCTGCAAACAGCTTTAAAAAAAGGCCCAGCTCTCCCCATGCTGCTGCATCGCTCTCCCTCCTGTATTCTCCTTCCTTTTTCCCCATTTTGTGAGTGCTTTCTCATTGCTTTTCCCTCGTTCTCACTGCTTTCACCTTCCTTTTTCACCCGTTTTATGTGTGTCCTCTCCTTGCTTTTCCCTTACTTTTACTGCTTTCTCCTTGCTTTCACTCTGTAATTTGTGTGCCTTTTCCTTGTTTTTCCCTTGTTTTTGCAGCTTTGTCTCTGCTTTTTCCCCCGTTTTTGAGTGCCTTTCCCTTTCTTTCCCTCATTTTCACTGCTTTCTCCTTCCTTTTCTCCCATTTTTTGTGTCTTCTCCTTGCTTTTCTCTCATATTCACTGCTTTCTCCTTGCTTTTTTCCTTGTTTATTTGTGTGCCTTCTCCTTGCTTTTTCCTCGCTCTCACTGCTGTCACCTTGCTTTCTTCCCTGTTTTTTTAGTGCCTTCTCCCTGCTTTACCCTCCTTCTCGCTGCTCTCTCCTTGCTTTTTCATATGTTTTTTGTGTGCCCTGTCTTTGCTTTGCCTTCATTTTCACTGCCTTCTCCTTGCTTTTTCCCCTGCTTTTTGTGTGCCTTCTCTTTGCTTTTCCCACATTCTTACTGCTTTCTCCTTGCTTTTTCCCTTCGTGTTTAGTGCGCCTACTCCTTCCTTTTCCCTCGTTCTCACTGCTTTTGTTTTGCTTATTCCCCCATTTTTTGTGTGCCTTCTTCTTGCTTTTCTCTAGTTTTTCCTGCTTTCTCATTGCTTTTCCCCCTGTTTTGTGTGCCTTCTCCTTGCTTTTCCCTCATTTTCGTTGTTTTCTCCTTGCTTTTTCCCTCATGCCTTTGTGTGCCTTCTCCTTGTTTTTTCCCTCGTGTCTTTGTGTGTCTTCTCCTTGCTTTTCCCTATTTTTCACTGCTTTCTCCTTGCTTTTTTCCCATGTTTTTTGCATGCCTTCTCGTTGCTTTTCCCTTGTGGCGTTGGGATGGATGCACGCGGGTGCTTGACCAGGCCCTGTGGCCAACATCCTGCTGCATTAAAAAAAACATTTAAATTCACTGAAAAAAACAAAGGTTACAGGGACATTATAGTTAAGGATTAGCTTTTAAAAAGCCTTAAAAATTCACTTAAAAAAAAAAAAAGATCACAGGGACTTTAACGTTAAGATCAGTTTACACTCACAAAACCATAGAAATTAAGCTGTTAGAGGTATTTCAAGTAATTATAACTTATCCTTAAGGTAACTCGCTTTGCACTGCTAATTAGCCCACATATTACATCAATAAATGCATCTCCTATGACATCATTGATAATATAATTGCAACATTTGCAATAAAATTATTGATCCGAAAACTGTGCACAGCGCAGGTGCGGCAATAACGTCCCGGTAACCAGTTTTTTTTATGTGTGTGTTTTTAGTGTATGTGTATATATATATATATATATATATATATATATATATATATATATATATATATTCAAAAACAGGAGAAGGAAAGAATTCAGATCAGAAAAATGCTATCACTTACAGGCAGTCGCGGCTCGGCCTGTGGTAAAGGGGCGGGGTGAGCAGGCAGGGGTACAAAGCACAACATTAAAAAAAAAAAAAATAATTTAAAACAACGCTTACCTTACTGCAATGTACTGCACCGCTCCGCTCTTCTGGCTCCACTTGCAGGTACATTCTCCCAGCCTGCCCTGGGGCCAATCCTAACGCTGCTTTCATGCTGCTGCCAGCATGAAAGGAGCATTAGGACTGGCCGGAGTGCCCTGGCTTTGCGCTCCAAGGCAGACTGGAGGCGTCTTCCTGCTCTCTCCAACCCGGCAACACAGTGCCGGATTGGGGAGATCTCAGTGCGCATTAGAGATGGCCCGCCAATCACAAATGCGCACTGAGGGGAGTGCTGTGCACTACCCCTCAGTCCGTGTCACGCCCCATGGCCCCGCCCCTTTTACAATAAATATAGTTTAAAAGGTTTGCAGCTTCTGTTGCAGGAGGGTGGGCCAGACCGCCACTACTCACAGGGCAGTAGTAGGGAGCCAGTGCAATGGCTGAAACACTAAACTTTGATCTGTGATAACATTTAGCATGGTGCAAAGGTGTCAGCCACTTCAGATATTGGTGCTATTGCTTTATGAGTGATGACACTTCAGTACCAAGACTGGTGGGTCAGTCCTTCAGTTTTCCTCTCATTTCTTTCCTTCTCATCTTTTTATTTTCTTTATTTTCAGAACTTACCACAGTTCCCCAGTCAGTACTAACAGGCTCCTTGCTTACCATTCATTTCTTGAGGCCACAGCCTTAGACCAGGCCACCCTCATGGAAGGTTCTGTCCATCGTTTCATTGTTTTCCCAATTCAAGATGGCCAACATGTTCAAAATGTTGCAGCAAGGTGGGACTCTTTAAAAAATAAAACACCATTCAAGACGGCCATGTTTGCTGTGTTTAATTTAATTTGTTATGCCTCCCATGTTCAGGCACAAAAAGTATAAGGAATATGGTCAAGGCTGACTTGCATATGGCTGGGTCAAAAATGAGGTGGCATGGTGGGCAAAAAATGATGGATTGGGATGCGGCCCCAAGCAATTGCGAGTGGCTGAGATTAATTCAAGCATTTCATCCATCACCTTTCTGTTTTTAAATCTGATGCCCTAAGTGCACCTGGTGTGCCCAGGTTGTGTCCCAGGCTCACTGTGCCACTAGAACAAAGCTATACCAAGCTGAAGAGCCCATAAGAAGGGCAAAATAGGTCCTGGGTTATTTGAGTTCCTGTTCAGTTCCAGCTGGACTGTTCCCATGAGGAACAGGGCTAAGACGCGCATATGGCTGGGCCCAAACTGATGTGGCATGGTGGGGAAAAATGATGCATTGGGATGCGACCCGATCGTTTACATGTGGCAGAGATTAATTCTAGCATTCCATCCATCTCCTTGTTGTTTTTGCATTTGACATCCCATGTTTAGGCAGCAGCATGATTTATTTTTCTACTTTTACTCTTTAACTTATCTTGCATATGTTGTGAGGTTGCGTGTCAGTTTATTGTGGTTGTGTGAGTGAATAAAAGAGGATGAGTCAGTCAGTCAAGGGTGGATGAATGGATACATAGGTGATAAAAAGAGTGACAGTGTGCATGTATGATGACTTATTAAATGCCTAAACCCATTAAAAGCCAGATCTATTGGCATTGCCAACGCATGTATATTGCTGAGTTCAACGTGCATGTTTTTAAGCCAACAGAGGTTGTAAGTGTAAATTCTCGTTTGTGGACTTTAACAGGGACGTTGATGCAGACATGGCACAGTCCTAATTCAGGCGGGAGACTCTTGATTTTGAAAACCAAAAATGACTTTATTTTAGCTGTCTGATGCCTAAAATTGCCTCTCTTTGAGTGTTAGTCAATGGGAAAAATAAATGTTTCCAATTTTTCTTCAACAGTCTCTTTCTTTATTGCTTCAAAATGTTGGCATCGAGGTTAATGGTTGCTTCGTACTCATGTAGGGGAGAGTACTGTCTTATCAGCACAGATTACTTTGGACTAACAGGAAATGGAGACTCCAGGAGGAATGGGGGCACTGTTGCCACGTCTTTCAAATGTTTCCCAGTTATAATAAATTAGTGCATGGAACGTATCTACTTGGGTTTGCTGTGCCAGACAATGCTGTTTGATTTGCTAAGCCTTGTTATGTCCAGTTGACTTGTTTTGCTTATTCACTCTAATTCTCGGAGATATTGTGAAGCCATTAGGATTGAAGCAGTTTTTTTAGGGATTTTCTCAGGTTAATTGCTGGCTAATCGCTGCTGGTGAATAGTCAAACCTACCATATGATTTCAGTGGCACTTTAAGACTTTGGTTGACAACCTTCTGAAGTATAATTTTGCCTTACAAAGTCCAGAGCATGTTATCCCTGCCTGTACTCCACCAGGCGGCTCCTGATATAATTATCGGCAAGACCAAACATACTTTCTTCTGGGGTGTCTGTACTGCGTGAGGAGGGAAATAGGGTTGGGGGGGGAGTCGATGTATCTAGTGACTGTGTGTATGTGTATCTTTTTATTGAAACTACATGCTTTAGTCAAGAGGGCTGGGGACCACAGACCCCATTGGTTTCTCCACCTCCCTGAGGGAGAAACTTGAGTCAATACTAAATGCACACGCTTGGTTGCAGACCTGCACACACAGGGTTGATGATGCAGTTTTTCTATTGTACTTTCCCCTGATGAGTGGTGTTGGCCGCATGCTTTCGCTTAGCTGTACGCATGCATCCACTCTGGATGAAGAGCAGTCACCGAGTTGAAGTGCTCCAAAAGTTTGCAAGGCTCTGATGGATTCACCCCCAATCAAATATGTTGGCTTGAACTGCTTCTATTTTAATTTTGGATTAGTATTTTCTAGTCAAGAGCACAGTGCTCATTGCGTGCAATAAAGATATTAGGAAGTCACTTAAATCCTGTTATAGCACTAAGTGACACTCGGATGGGTAAAAATTGCATCTAATTAAAAAAAAGAATCTACTACTGTTGCTGGCTGCAGAGAGCACTTACCACGGTCAACAAGCTGGCAGTGGACTGGCTTCCCACAGTTGTAACTAATGGGAGCTGGCTGGAATGAGTTTTCTCTGGTAGTGTCGCAGTGGGTAGCATGGTTACTTTAGTAAGCACCCACATACGTGGTACTTTGTCAACGTTCAGAAACACTGCAAGTGTCTTTTTCAACACTCCTTGTACTACTAAACCTACCCCTGCTTCAAATAGCTGTGAGGTGCAGTGGGTGTGTGAAATGGCCTCACACACGCCCGTATTCTATCGCAATGTAGAAAAACAAATTCTTCCACACGGAAATATGTTTCCATGCGTAACAGGCATTGGCAAAGCCAATGGGTTTTGCATGTGCGAGAGTTAGAACTATTGGCGTTGTAAATGGCAATGCCTTTTACCCACGTGTTTTGGTTCAGAGTGCAGTGGGTGTATGGGCTGGGTAGTGAAACTATGATGGCGTGGATGGTCTTAAAAAAAAATATGCATCTGCATGATTGTGGTCGGAAATGTACATTAGTTGCACTAGCGCTTTCCAAACTGTAGAAAAAAGTAATGGCCTGTCAACAGAAGAGATAGACACGACCTGAGTGTTACAAGTTGTGTATGAACCTCCACAGCGATTCTCTTCTGGACTGGACCCCTGGAGGGGGTCTCAGAGATAAACCCGGATCAGGCTGTGATTCATTTTATGTCTGAAGTGCAAACACTTTATTTGAAAAAAAGTAGGCTGCTGGTGTGCTGTTTAAGCAAATAAAATGCTTGCATTTCAATTGTAAAATGCAAGCAATTTCCTGATGTTATCGGACTCCATGCAGAGGGGTCCACCTCGGGTGCAGCAGGGTAAGGGGAGCAAGAAGGCTGGGCCCCCACTTCCCTACATGCTTCACCATGTACTAGGGCTAAGGCACCGTGAATCACAACATTTTTCAACATCTGTTAACAAAGGTCAGTGATTTAGGTACTCAGTGTTGCATCTGTGATCAGAATTCAGCCCGCAGATTTGAAGCCATAATGCTGGGTTAACATGTTACACTTTGAAACCTATTACAGAATTGAGTCATCAATTCTGCTATGAAACGAAAAATCTGATGTAGTGGACGCTGTATAAAAACATTCTACTTACAATAGTATTTTTGTTTAGCGCTCATGGCTTTGATGGGCAGTAAACAGCAGATGCTATTGAGGAGGCCCTTTTGATCCAAAGTCTAGAGTACACTCTAGAATATGGTGCTTTGAAACCGGGTTGCCCTGGCCCAAAAGTTTGGTTCGGAAGAAATTGCTTTCATTGATTTTTACCTTCACAAAATAAATAGTGCCTAGAGGCAACTCAGTTCAAGGTGTGCACTAAATTGCACTTTTCTTTTGATCAACATACTTGAGTCAGTAACTCGCAGTCCTGCACGAGTAAGCTGTGTGTGCTTGTTGTCCAGGTACCTCCTAGTCCCGTTGCTAGGGAGGAAGTTTCCAAGTGTGCAAGGGGGCGCTCACTCACCTGCGTCACTAGTTACAGCTTCCACTCAGTAGCACTCCCAGATAGCAGTTGCAGACCTAGGCCGCACACGCAAGTCCCAGACAGACCAGAGCCAGCCCAGAGTGCCGTCCATTTGCAGCAGCGCACCGTGTCTGAGGAGCAGGATACACATGACACATCGGAGGTGTACGGGGCTATTATATGACCTCAAAGAGGGCATGGAAATGTGCCGAGGAGGCTCATGTGACTGGCTGTGTTTCAGATCGTTGCTGCAAGACAGCGTTACAGGGGAGGGAGTGACCGCATCGACCTTAACGTAAAGCTACTTCCTGGGTTCCCGATCAGTTCCGTGAACATAATAAGCGGAAGTGTAGGTAAACCGAGGCTCAAGGAGAAGCTGATAGGCATTTCCTTTTCTTTCCAGCCACCGCGGGATGGTGAAACATGAAAGGGGGCGCATTCACTTCAAAAGCACACACGCTTCCTCCTCAAAGGGAAAAAAATTGAAAACATGAAGCGCAGCATCGGTGAAGTGGGCACAATGCTGATAAAACAAAAGTAACAAAGTTTGTTTACACACGCAAACACACGCTACTGGTAGGAAAATGCAAATGCCATCCAACACATGAAGCACGGAGTCAGTGAATCAGGTGTCATGGTGATACACGAGCAAAGGCAAACAAAAAAAAAGTCATGCGCACCAAGGAAAATAAATAAAAACAAGCATTTGCAATGGAATAGGTCTTGCATTTGCAAGAGTTTCAGCTAATAGTGTTGTAAATGCATCATTTGAATTTTTTTTGCCACATAAATTTGGTCAACCTTGCCTCATATTTTGTTCCTTTCATGCCACATAATTCCACTATGCAAGCAGCTCTGCAAGACCCTGCATGCCAAAATGAAACTTTTGATGAGAAACAGTGAAAGAAGAATTGTCAAGGATAGGGTATCAAAGCACTATACAATGTGAAGAAAATGAAAGTGCTGAACTAAAGTTAAGCAAGTTTTGCGCTGTCATTTTGTAAGCTGTACGAGAAAGGGATGCACTGTCCTCTCTGTAACTGTGACATGATGTAAGTGAACAATGTGAAGTAACAGGTAGTCATACAGAGCGCTCCGTAAAAGTTGAAAGTGCCATGGAGAGTGAAGGAAAAACAAAAGAATCAATGTGAAGTAACTGGTAGTCATGGAAAGCGCTCCAATACTGCCTATTGCGCTGTGAAAAACTTGAAAGCGCCATGGCCGCCATGGAGTGTGAAGGAAAAACAAAAGAAGCAATGTGAAGTAACTGGTAGTCATGCAAAGTGCTTCAATACTGCCCATTGCTCTATGTAAAACTTGAATGCACCACGGCCGCCCTGAGTTTGAAGGAACAAAAAAAGGAAACAGTGTGAACCAATTGGTAGTCATGCAAAGCGTTTCAATACTACCCATTGCGCTGTGTAAAACTTGAAAGTGCCATGGCCGCCATAAGCGCAAAGAAACAACAAAAGAAACAATGTGAAGGAACCGGTAGTCATGCAAGGAGCTCAAATACTGCCCATTGCACTGTGTAAAACTTAAAAGCCCCATGGCTACCATGAAGCGTGAAGGAAAAAGAACAGAAAAAATGTGAAGTAATTGGTAGTCATACAAAGTGTTCCAATACTGCCCGTTGCACTACGTAAAACTTGAAAGTGCCTGCCATAGCTACCCTGAGCGTGAAGGAAAAAGAAAAGAATCAATGTGGAGTAACTGGTAGTCATGCAAAGCACTCCAGTGCTGCACATTGTACTGTGTAAAAGTTGAAAGTGCTGTAGCCATCATGAGTGTGAAGGAAAACAAAAGAAACAATGTAAAGTAACTGGTAGTCATGCAAAGTGCTCCAATACTGCCCATTGAGCTGTGTAAAACTTGAAAGTGCCATGGCAGCCATGGAACGCGAAGGAAAAACAAAAGAAACAATGTGAAGTAACTGGTAGTCATGTAAAGGGTTTCAATACTGCTGATCGAGTTCACGCTGTCTAAAATTGAAAGCCCAATGACGGTTATGAACGCGAAAGAAGAAAAAAAAAACAATGTGAAGTAACTGGTAGCCATGCAAAGCACTCCAGTACTGTAGATTGAGTTCAGGCTATGTAAGACTTGAAAGCACCATGGAGCGCAAAGGAGAGAGACTAAATGAAAAAGTAGTTCGCTCACAGTAAAGCATGTTGACAATCATGTAATTATCCATGTAACAGGGTCGGTGTCCAAGGCGTAACTTAACAGCCTCAAGGCAGGACAAATGTAAATCATGTAGCAGTGACATCAAGGGATTTCTGAAAGGGAAGCCCACAAATGAATTAAACTGATGGGCGTGGTTAAAGCCACAGAATAGAAGACAACAAGTCTGAAGCACTTGCATGCTCAACATAAAAAGAGTAAGACCACATGTAACGGGACAGTCTCCTGGGAGGGTCTGAAACCCCAAAAGGCGAGACTAATTAAGCATACTCACCAAAAAACGCAGGCATTTACGAAGGGCACTAACAGGGATGAATGGAAAAGATGGGAGATGTTGAAGACCACATTGCAGATACAGCATGTCTCGAAAGAGTCTGCACATGCGCTGTCTAGGCGAGACCTAAAAATGAGGGTAATACATAGCTAATCACCCATTTCCACTAATCCAAGAACCTTGTATATTCTGGTGTGTAGAAGATCCAGTTGTGGAGTTAAGACAGGTAGGCATATACCAGAGAAACTGTAAGAGTTGTGGGTTCACCCTACATTATGCCAGTCATTTTTGTAAATCCCCCAAAATGAGTAAATCTACTCAATTCTAGGCATTGCTTGTTCATTGACTAGATCGACTAGATGTGCTCCAATTTGGTTTGCTTTCTTTGGCTACCGGAATACAGTGCAAATAATCTTTATAGTATAGTCAGTTGATAGATAGATAGATAGATAGATAGATAGATAGATATTGAATAAAATAAGACATTAGTATTTCATGGCATCACAGAAAAACAGCCTGCATGATGATTGCTCTAAGTTCATGAAAGCCATAGGTATCAGCCATTAATTCCATATGTTTTGTAAAATACACCAAAAAGTATTTTACAATGTTGCTGCTTTATGGCTTGTTTATTTGTCTCTTGATCCTAAACTGTTCCCTCTGGTTTATTCCATCTCTTCTCCTCCACAAATCTTATTATATAAACTTTATTTTCATGCTAACATTCCAGAAGAAATAAGAGATTCACGTGACTTGTTACTAACATGCAGCTATCTTTTGCACTTTCGAGTACTGTCATTTTGATTTCCCCCTCTCTCTGTCTTTGATGCTTTTATGATTTTTTTCATTAAAAAGTTTAATATGCTTTTTCACAAAATCTCTTTGCAGTGGCATATCAAAGGTTTTTCAGCTCATGCTTCATATTTTCATGGTTTTCTATGTATGTTCATTAATCACAAGAGCTGCCAGGAAGCTCTGAAATAGGTGCCCAGCTCTGCTACTTAGGTATTATTAGTGCCTGTTTCCAGTCTGCAAGGGTTCCCGGATACAGGACTATAAAAGCTCTGAAACAATGTGCATAGAGACCACCAACGTCAAGTAGTGTCTCTCACCAAATGGCTCATTGTAGTTTACTTGTGGTGAGCTGTGAAACAGCAGGAATTGGGCAGGGCGGCTCCACCGCAATGGCGGAGGAGCGTCACCCCCCTGGCTAAGTGCCAGCAGCAGACAAATAAAATGATAGTTCAATATTGTTTTATTTTTCTGCTGCTGGCTCAGCATGTGAAGGGAGGAGTGGGGCTAGGTCATGGGTGGTGAGAGAGGAGATGAGGAATGGAATGCACTAAGTGCGCATGTGTGTGTTGGCTGGCAGTTTTAGGCCGGCCAAACACACATGCGCAGTTAGGTTTCTCCAGCCCGGCTGGGCTGAAGAAACTGCACAGGCCCCAGGGTTGTATCTGAGCAGAAATCCGAGCTGCTCGGTCCAATCCAGATGCTGCTTTCATGCTAGGTTTACCATGAAAGCAGCTCCAGGATGGCTTGGGAGCCTGTTCTGGGGTCCCAGTAAATGCTGGGACACCAGAACAGGAAAAGAGCGAAGCAGCAGGAGATGGCGGGAACAGCAAGTCTTTATTTTTATTTTTATTTTTTTTTACTATTATTTGTTCCCACTCCCCTCCCCCTCACGGTCCACGTCATCCCCCCACCCCCTCCTCTTTATATGCGCACTCTATACAAACTCAAAGTGAGTGAAGACAAACATCCCTGGACGGCACGCCTAGTTTATCACCCTAAAAGGGCAACAGTCCTTGTCCTGCCACCACAGTGCCATCAGATTTACGGGGTCCTACCCCGGTAATGGTGACAGGGTCGGAAGCCCTATTGTCTCTACAACTACAGCGCAACTCACAACTATGACCCCACTGCTCTGGAGGTAAATTATTACCACAGCCACTGGAATGATGTGTTTGTGCTGCTGCAGCGATTTTCGCATCATATAGATTTGCCACATTTGACACACAATCCATCAGCTGCAGCATAATCTGCAGATATTAACAAAAACAAAAAAACATTCTAGTTTAAACGGTTCAAAAAATTACTATAAATGCGACAAGACGTGTTGCTGTACATTGGAAGGTCCTTTGCAAAGCGGGAGTGGTCCCCTTTCTGTTGCTTATTTCTATATTTGGGTGTTAAACAGGTACTAATGAGGGGCAGACAATGCCCAGACAGCGTTACCAAGTTCAACAATGACGAAATAATAAAGTAATCCTGTTACAAAATGTGGTGCTTTATACCACATAATTTGCCTTGTCTAACCACATGATTTACTCAACCCTGCCACATAATTTAGTCCTCTGCTGCTGCATAATTACAGTGGCACTGGTTATTACTACAGAATGAAAATGCATTGCTATACTCAAATGACTTTTGAACTCCAGCTCTTTCCCCACTAGGAAAAAATCATACAAGGAAATAGTTGATTCTTACCGCCCACTACACGGACAAATTTCTCATTCCCTCAACTCCTTAATCTTTGGGCTGTGAGGACGGGAATTTTCGCAGATCAACACATTTACCCACGGCTGTGTTGCAGGAGAAGAAGAGCCAGGTTAATAACCCTTGGCTTTTCAGACCTACCTCCTCCCATAATCATATCCCAAGCGTAAGATCGTAGATCTCACACAGCATCCCGTGACATTGCCACCGTAGGTGCCAACCCCAGAAGTGATGGCAGCCATTCTCAACCTTCTCCACATGGGTCACTGTATGGACGAGGCACCAAGCAGGAGCCTCCATTCTTCGAGCATCTCTAGCCTAATCTCATTGCCCCCTAAATCGGGGGCGGGGTGGCTTGCTCATATTACAGAGCTAACTCCAGAGATGCAAAATGAGCTGCCACCTCTGGCTTAATCCAGCTTGAGAAGGAATGGTTCAAGAGCACTAGCAAAATTCTTGTTTCTTACAGGAACAGAGATGAAACCTACACGCATTGCTGATAATACACACCACTATAAAACCTGTTTTTTCCGGACTTAGTAGCCTAGGCAGTCAGTCAGTTGGAAAAAGAATTTCTGTATTTTTATACCACATTTTGATCTTCTGGCATAGACAAGAGATAATGTTTTTTCCCAGTATAAGGCCTCAAAATCACACAGATTGTACCTCCTCCACCTACGTTCCCCGAAACCCTGTCTGATAATAGTGCTTTAATATTTATTAAACGAAAACAAAATTACAGTTTGTGTTTACAAGTTCTTAATTGTCCTCCAGTGTTTAATAGGCATATGTTATACAAGATCTCTTGTGCTTCCCATAACCGGTGTTTAGTGGTACATATGTATCTTCGCCAGACCATCTCCTGCTTTATTGTCAGTATTCACTTTGAAACTTTGAAGATTACTGTGAATGTTCTTGATTTAAAAAAAAAAATGATGGTTCTGTGTGTGATATACGTCAAAGATACTTGGCTCGTAGTGTAGAATTCATATAGCACTTCAGAGACCTGAGGAGGCAGCAAAGCACTGCATTTGGCATCGGGCTCCTGGGAGGCACTTTTAGAGTGCGTTTTTGCAAGGGTGTGAGTCTGTAGCTTGGCCTACATGGCAAATGCTGGGTGTCCTACATGGGGATTGAAGACGTGCTCAAATCATGGCGCCGCAAATGTTCAGATGTGCATAAGAATGAGGTGTATTGAAAAGTCATACTTGCCGTCATCTTCTTTAATGGTTTTTGTGTCATACAATTATCTAATTAAAAATAACAATATTTTTACCTCTCCTAAATTCTATAATCTGATTATAAAATCAGATATTCCTATTCTTGCAGGAATTGAGCTCCAGGGCGTGACTGTTTGGACTGTGAAGGAGTGTTCACCAGTGTGACACTTTTAAAGAAGAAGATGTTCTATGGGAGCCAGCCCGAAACATATCGATCTAGTTTGACTGTAATTGTGACGTTCCTGTTGACAGTCCAGTGCTCATTATGGGTCAATGAGTGATATACATTGCTTGAAAGGTGACGTGTCTAGCCACTCAGAGCCAACGTAAATGCTGATGTGTTGGTGAGATGTGATTCTGGAAATGTCGAAGATGTTCTCTAGCATCTGGATTCCGGCATACTTGACTCCAGCAAGGCAGTGGGTCCATTAACACAGTCAAGATGGAAAAGTAGCTAAGGTGAGGGTGGTCTGAACTCTTTGAGGAAATCTATTATAAAGGGAATATTCGCCCAACCCATCAAACATTTACATTTTGAATGCAGAGACAAGAACCTAAAAGGGATACATCATTACGCCTTCTCACCACACATCTCCTCAAAGGAAATCCAACACTGAAAATCACAAAACCCCTTGGAAAGTCACTCCGGAATACTGACGAGCACAGTAATGTCACACCAATGATAGATTATATGCACTATACCAATGCAAAATATCAATTTCAATGCCATCTACCAAGCAATCCAGATACTAAAAAAATCTACCTAGCACCAATCACTTTGACGAGATGCAAGTCGTAGTGACAGCTGGGCAAAATCTCATTCACTTACATACTTCACACAAAAGAATATATAAATAATAAATAATTTCCTGTATTTAAAATAAAGTAACAAAACAAAGTAAAACAGGTGACGCTGTTTAATAAAATGAAGCATTATTTTCGTGCGGTCCTGGAGAGCCTGGTGCCAGGATTAGGAAATCATTGTTCCCGGACTTTTGTTTAAAATCATTCCGTAGTGTGTTTTTTCTGTAGTTCTAGCACGTCAGTGATTTGTACCATGAAACACTGGAACATGTTACGTGTCAATAAAAGCCCCGCACGTGCTGGCAACAGCCTCGCCCGCGCGCTCGCACGGACACGCCGGAACTCGGCAGTGAAGAGGCAGCCCTGGCGCCCACGTGCCCTAATCAGCGGGTTCATAAAAGGAGAAAATAGTTTAATTACATTTTAGCTCATGGACTCTTAATGGGCTGGAGTTCCTAAATTGAATAATATGATCCTGGTAATAATTATGTGTAAATGAACTTGTTTAAGCGATATTTTTCTCCAGCTTCTTTATAAAATTACAGCTAGAGGCAATCCAGTGATCGACAGACAAAGGCCAGGCTGAAATTATCATAAACTATTAGCTTGTTTGCAAAGGGTTTTATGTTAATCTCTTAGTACTTAAAACGCTCTGCAATTAACATATCAGGGGGAACTGCCTCCCAGCCAAGGCATGCAAATTGAAGTGCACAGATAAAAAGCCAGTCATATTAAAACAAAATCAAAGCCGAGGAACTTGTAGCACTCGGAGGGCCGCGCTTTCCTTCTTTGAGATTAAGTAGGTGTAATGAGTGCGTTATCCAGGCAGGGGTGTAATTAAAGCTTTTCTCCTGCAGACTAGGCAATGCACGCAGCCTTGATGTCAAAAGGGGTTTCATTGTAAAGTTGTGTTTTTTTGTTTTAAAGGAGAGACGTGTGTCTGAATGCAATGTAAATTAAACCCAAGGAATAGAGTGGGTTGTTGATGGATATGTGTTGGCGTAGTGATGCACCCTTCCTACATAGGTTTAGGGAGAGGCGATAAACCCTGGGGTATAAACTGTCTTCTCTGCTGGAGCCAATTTTCCTCTTCTACAACCCCTGAGGGGTTGAAGACCAGGACTGGGAAATTCTTGGAGTCTATTTTGTCCTCAAAATCTTGAGAACCTGGGCTAACACTGTGTACACAAATATATGAATAATGATATGGTACACACTCTATTGTGGTGCAATGTAGTCTTAAAGGCTTCGATATTACACAGCACGTGGAGCTCATCATACCCTGCAGGCGGACTTACCAAGGTCCTTAACACTGTACGCACAGAAGACATACTTTGGACGGGAGCTTTTTCCCTCAAAACCCTTTATTACTATTTGTGCTTGACGCATTGGATTGGTTCTTCAAGTTTCATTATACCAACACAAGCACCATCGACACCTGCTTTTCATAGATACTCATCTCTTATACTAGCTATATAGCCTTGATAAAGTCAACGATGTGATGAAACACGTGTTGGCTGTGCCTGTTTGTACTTCTTCTTTTACGAAAATCAATTCCAATAAATGACTTTCTGGAACATCAAGGATACTGAACACTTATTTTCACAGCTTCTACATTGCAACTTTTACCTGTACTTTCATCAATTTACACAGTGTATGTGAGTGCTGGGGTCACTACTGTTCTTTATATGCTGTGTGTATTTATACACACTATACTGTGCCTTCCGGTAGTAGGGCACTTGCCACGTGCACCTATTCGCACTTGACTACGTGACATTCTCACTAATCGGAATCCACTTGGAAGTGCGATTGTTTTGCCATCTACTACCACTATTGTAGTCTTAAAGGCAAGAAGAGACATTGTGTGTCTACGGGGGTGGGGGTCCGGTGACTGCAGTGATAGAATTGTGGACTATAAAGCATTGATTGGTGCATGCAGGAGGAAAAGGCAGTTTACAAAGCATGTGGATGCCCACGGTAATTTGGCAAAATATGGGACGCATGGAGAGACTCGAGGGGCATGGCCCGTGAACCGGTGGAGGATGGCATGCCTGGTACACGAGGTGGGGGTTGGGTCAGAACTGCCGACCCTATGTATGAGAGGGTCTGATTTGGGAATACGGATCTATGAGAGGCCTAATAACGTGTTCAGCCTGTCGCCAAGTACAACACTACTACAAATGATCAATATTTTTGTGAGACTGGGAATGTCGAACCTTCTGCTTGTATTTTAAGAAGGTTTAAGGAAAACCTAATAAAAATGTGTTTTAAAAAAAAAAGAGAGAATGGTATGATAGAGAATGCAGATACATAAACACGTGAGGCCAAAAGTTTAACATTGCTAAACAGGCAATATTCCACCTTGAAGAACAACCTGATAAAGCATACACTTTTGAAATGAACTTGTCACTTTGTATCTTTAAGACATGTTACCAGCATTTTCATAAGGCTTAGCTATTATTTGCAGGCTCTCCTAGCACTTTCATATTCTGGGCGCTGTGTATCATACTGGGTTTCTCAGTGGCTGCAGTCTAGTGCCGGTAGTCCTCATGTTCCCAGTAGTCTTGTCTAGTTAGGATTACAGTTGACATTTGGTTTGGATTTTGCTGAATTAGATAGCATATCATTTTATTCTCATGTCCTTTGTTTTGTTTGCTTGTTTGAAATTACATTGGATAATAGCGAGACATGGAGGTCTGTGGCATAGCCTTGGAAACCAAAGCTCTACATCAGCAATGACAGATATGTGTCTTTCTCTAGAGTGGATTGGTGATTTTGTCATTTGTGTCTGTTGGGGACGTTGGGTCCTTTGTGGAGAGTTTCATAAGATTCTTCTGGTTGTCTTGCCATTGTTGTTAGTTTGTAAGTATATTCTACAGACGTTGTAGTTCATTCTCTAATATGCAGTGTAAACAGTTTCTGAAACTGTTGCTTAATCCCTCTGGTAGTTTTCAATTTTGCCAAGGGCAGTGGTCAGCTGAGATAACCTCATGTAAGTCCCCCCGACTTCTTGATGGAAGTAAAATACTTGCCGGCAAAAAACATTTTTACAGCTGTTACAGAGGAATTTCCTTGAGTAATTGGGAATTCAGAATTTGACTGAAGAGGCATTGCAAAGCCACCAGCCACTTTCTGACCAGAGGATTGTGATAAAATCAGAGAACACTGGTTACCACAACATTGCCCCAGATATATCAAAAGCTGCATACAATTCCACCATCCCTCCATACACCTCCGCTCAGCCGGACTTTCACTTGCACACATGCCCTTCGTACAAACTTGGAGAGCAGGAGATTACACCTATTCTTACACCCCCCCCCCCCCCCCCCCCCCCAAAAGCATGAAACTACCTCTCGTAGCATGCCAGAGCCTCCGTATCTCTTCTTGAGTACTGAGTACCGCAGGAAGTTGAAGACCTGGCTTTTTGAATAACCTCCAGGGAGTCTTCCGACACCCCTGCTTCAGTGCACCTGGCACGCTCACAAGTGATTAGTGCACTATACAGATCAGGATAACATAACAATTGTGATTATACCGATGGCCAAGAATGAGACGGTTCCATTAGGAAGTGGTGCGTGGGTTATCGTAGCTTCTGCAGGTTGGCCTGGCACCCTTACAGTCGGCAATGTCTGTGATGGGCATTTTTCCCTCACAATTTGCTATGTTACATATTCAATATTATTTTCCTAGCTCCAGCACGACACAGTAGTAGCTTCAACGCACTTCAGATGAAAGACAGGAAAACTTGGCAAGCAGAAAGGGAGGAAAGCATTTCACAAGTGGAATTTGCTTCAGTCAAATTAAGAAATGTGAAAACGTGCACAGCCACACCATCTCTGCTCTCATAAAAGACTGCCGCCACGGGGCTTTGTTGAGGCTAGCTTCGAGGGGGTTTAATAGTTACTGGAATTTATTCTGTCTACCGTGCATTATTGTGCTTGTTTTTCCTGGTGTGCTGTTTTTACTGAACATATGGTTGAGGTCATTTTTCTTCCGCAGAAGTGAAACGGTAACCAGTGACTTTCTGATGATTTCGCAGGCCTGTGGTCAGTAAGAGGCTGCCGGCTTCCCGATGCCTCTTCAGCTTTATTTCCGAGTTCCTAATTACGCAAGAAAATTCCTTTGTAGGAGCCGTAAAAGGTTTTTTTTTTTTTTCAGCAAATCTTTTACTTCCGAGAAAGAGGTATGCAATTTCGTTATCAACACCGCCTACCACACAGTCCCTCCGAAAATGCTTTCTTCGTCTAACCCACACCGTAGTATGAAGCGCTATATAAATGCTAAAATGCAATACACAACAATCAGTTTGTAAAACTGTCGAAACTAATCTGGGTCTGCCGTTGTGCTCGTATGAGGTGTAGATGCATTTCACCTTGTTCAGTTGTGAAAAGGGCGAGCGTAACATGCCTACGTCTGTCTAGCGTGCTGTAATGAACTGAAATAAAACTCAGGAAACGTTCTGGAGGGACTACACTTCTTTTTAGTAATTTAACTGTTTTTATTGTGCAGCTGTACCAAAACTGTAGTAGCAGATTGTCATAACAACCTAGTGCAATCGACTTAAGACACATAGAATGTATTTAAACTGACCAGGTAAGTGTTGATCACCACACGTAGTGGGGGCAATTATTAGGGTACTGTGGTATGATCATTTTAGGCCATTACACCGTGGAGTTACATCAGATGTAGTTTAGATAGATCGATCTTTCTGTAGGATAAAACGGCAGGTTCTGTCCATATTCCTGTTGGGAGGAGTTCTAGTCGATTGTTGGTGCACCAGTGAAGGGTTGCATCAAGGCATGTGGTGATCAGAATTTGGGGGTTTGGAGTTGTAGCACAACTTTGTTTCTTGACGATAGTACATGCTCAAAAATGGTAGGTAGGTTGACCAGGAAACCAGGTTTATTCGGGTGAATTGCTTTAAACAAGGTATTTGGTACTAATACCTATTTGGATGAAATCCAAAGATTTCTGAAACTAATGGCTGTGACAGCCTGTAGGCTGCAGGGAGGATTAGACCATGGTCCAAAATGAAAAAGGGAAGCAAAATAGTTCAGCTTTTTGGACACTATCTCCCAAAGTTAAACCATTCCTTCCATATTGCTGCTTTACACCTGTGCACGGTTTCTTGACTCAGTTAGGTTGGTCACAACTACTTGCTGCATAGCCAACACCCAGATTTCTAGTGCTTTGTTTCATTTATCTTGTTACCTCAAGAGCCGATTTTGAATTTCTCAAACAAGTCTAGTTAGCCCCTCACCTTTTGTAGTTACAAAAGAGAGTTTTCCATATGCCAGCATGGAGGTGGCTAGATATAAGGTACTTTGCAATTTTTTTTCCATCATACAGATTGTTTCGAAGATACCACTGTGGGGGTGGGATCCTTCGCGTTAATCCCCCTGACCCTCTATGAGAGATCCTTGCTGGAGAACCTGGGACCTAAACCATACGAAGACTGATGCACCCCTGCATGTCACATGAGGGATTGCTCCAGGAGAAATGCTTGGATTGAACCTGCATGTATGATGCACACAGGGCAGTTTGTGGAAAATGAACTGCTGTGGAAGCCCTAGTCCTGTAGTGCAGGTAAACTGTCTGACTCCTTAGGCACACGTTTACACACATGCTTGAGTTCCCTCCTCATGGAGCAATCCGCTTCCTGTTTGTCCCAAGACACCTTAGTGGATATGTGCCTCATCTTACCAAACATCTGTTATTATTTCACAAAACATTCCCTCTGCATGAAGCAAGACACTGGAACCTTTTTAGCAGAGGCTCCTCAGACAGCATATCTGGGGTTGGGCTTGATCCTTTGAGCCATGCAGAGCCACTTTGGTTTGCTTTGTGAGGTTTAGTAATTTCAAAGTAACGCAACGCATAGCACTGCCTTGCATTACCTTGAGATGGGTAGGCGTTCCATGGGTGGAACCTGGGTGTTCCGACACATCCACCCATAGATTTTGGCACATTCCCAGATTTACTAAAGCCAGTAAACCTGGGAATACATCTAAATGCGATGCCATCCCAAGTGAGGCCTAATGAAGAGAAATATTTGTATTTCCCTCATTATTTCCGCATACTAAAGGTGCTGCATTCTGCAGCACACACAGAAAGAGGAATATGCCTCTAAGGATTGTTTTTGTGCAGGAAGGTATGCCGTCCTGAACAAAACCAATCCTGCCCGTAAAGCAGGTCCCCTTGCACAATGGTGCAAGGATACCTGCATTGGTGCTAGGCAGCCTCAAGTGTGCCATGGCAAGGAAAGAGCTGAAGAGTGCCATGTCTTAGTAGACATTATGCTCTCCAGCTCTCTCCCATTCACACAACGCAGTCCAGCAACCTGCCTTACTTTACTATGTTCCGTGAATACTAAGTAAATCTGACCCTTTGTGTGAGGGCATTCACAATCATTTTACAGGTAGTTTTCTATTTCAGAAAAACATACTCTTGTCTAGTAAGTATGTTTCCAACGTGGCAAATGGGAGCGAAGCCCTCTTATTTATGAGATTGCTGCAAGCCTAGGTGTAAGCCTGTGGTGGCATATTTCCTCTTTGCACAAAGGTCTTTATGAACTGGGTTAAAATCCAAGAAGTCCTAAAATATACCGATTTGTAAACAGAAAGCCCGGGAGTGGGACAGTTGTGTTCTGTGATCATGGAGTTATATGATAATATTGATGCTCCAGCCAAGATAACATTTAACAAAAGTTAATTCCTGGGAAAGGGAGAACCCGGGGCTCAAATAATCAGCCGAGATAAATCAGGAAAAATATGCACAATTAGGCTTCTTACAGTTCTCGGTTTATAAATGTATTCAAAAATCAAATTTATCATTACAGAAATGCAAAAGTTAGATAGAATCAGAAGCCAATTAATTAATAAATGGAAATATGCAAAGTGCCTTTAAGAAATCAAGAAGCTACATCACAAATGAAAACAGGCAAATGAATAACAAATAATAACTGGCAATGTTTTTACGTATTAAGGCAGCATTAAAATGTTACTTGCGAATTAAATAATAAGACTAGTAATTTCCAAAACACCTACTAGAAATCAATTTTCATGGGACAGAAATATGAGAAATGCAACTTAATACAATAGACTTTTCCTCATTACAAACACAGTTAGGGAGGTTTAGCTCATAGCCTTGTAATGTTTAAAAAGTACATCGCATCAGCCGAGAAAAGCTAACGAAAGATTTTGCTTTATGTACAGACACTTACTGAAGCTGTAGTTGGATGTCAATGAGTTTCTGACAAACCAAATAAAACTATGCTCCAGCACAGCATGTAAATGTACATTTTCCTTTATGTGGCCCAGTGATGCTAGGTTAGGTCCTATGTTAAGCATTTTTTACAAATGACAATGAATTTCTCACACAAACCCTAGTAGTGATAGGAGTATTCCGCGGTGCAGCTGCCCATGTGCTGCCGTATGTATATCACTGAGCCTTCAGACAACTCTAACTACTCAATAGCCAAAATAATTTTCTCAGCGCGAATATAGCAATGCTACTAATGTGACCAAAGAAGTCTTCCATATAGTCAAAGATGTTTTTAATCCATCTGTGAGTTCACTGTCACCCACCAAACAGAGAGAGTATGGACGTCAGTTGAACGTCTTTCAAGAAAAAAATAGATAAACTTACTTCTTCATTTCTTCTTTCCTCCTCTCAGGGGATCCTCGAGCACGCGTTGCACAGCCTTCCCCTCAGCCAGTCAGTGACCAAACGTCTTCAAACTGCTAGACATTTCCACTGTCGTAATTAAGCTTAATTTCACTGAATGTGGGTCTCTTTTGATTGCACGTTCAATGAGTATTCCTCGTCATAGTAGAAAATCTGTAGGGCCCATCATTATGGATGTCTGCAATATATCTTTTATCTTGAATGAGAACCCCACCAGCGTTAAAAGGGCATTAGCCATAACTCGCTAAGAAATCTTCAGGAGATAGTTTGATGCCATCCACCTGCAGACCTATGTAATTTCTCACTTTTTGAGCCAAAACTGTAGAGTGTGTGGTTAATTACCAGCTCTCACAATTCCTTCAAGTCAGCTCAATTCTTAATATTTGTCAGGTAGGCTGCAGACCTTGTCCCTGCACTGAGGCAGTTCTGTGATCGGTCATGAACTAAGAGTCTCACTGGATAGTGGAGAAGAAGCGTTCTCATCCTGTTAGACCTGGCCATTACCTTCAGTACTTTCTCGCATGTCATTCTGCTCAACTGCTTATGAAGGATCCATGTAGGAGGCAAAGCCGGGGAGTGGGTGTCTCCTTTTCTTAGAGATAGGATATATGCCATCTCTTCTCCATTCATGTCGGATTTCAGAAATCTTCAATGTGGAGTGCTGCAAGGCTCAGCACTGATTCCCACACTTTTCACCATCTATGACGTTCCCATGCCTCCTTGAGGAGACCAATGGACTAACTTTTTAGGGTGGAGTCTGCAAGTGCATGCGCTTGCGCATGCGTCTTGCTTGCATTACTTTTGTGTACAGTAAAGGTCTTGGAACCCGCCTGTCGCTCACCATTTGTTGGTTTTGTGGCACTCTTCTTTACAGCCTTGTAATTCATCAACGCAAGCGTGTCATCATTTCCGTTCCTCTGTGTGCTGCAGGGACCAAGCACTGATTGATTCAACTTAATTACTGTAGTGCCCGTCTGCTGCTCCTGACGTGATCAAGGTACTAGTTTTTTTAAACTTCTAGTGCTGTGCAAACAGAAGGCTTGTGTGTGGCACAAATATGCCCAGCAGGACAAACAAAATTGCAAAGTTTTATTTTTTAAAGCTAACTTTCTTTTATTTTGCCAGGTCAGTTTTTCTCATTTTCCAATCATGTTTTCTTTTGTTTTTGCTTGTGGGCGCTCTTATCAAAAGATGATGGTTAACTTGTTTGAAATTCTGAAAAGCAACATTGTTTCATTATTATGTGTAATTTCTGAATTGATGCTTCAACACATAATCGAGCAGTACACATCAATCCACCCCGCTCAAAGCCAACCCACTACAATCCACCTTACTTTACCCCACACCAGTCCACCCCCACTCCAATCCAAACCACTCACCCCAATCCAGTTCATGCCAATCTAATCTGCCGCTCTCTAATCAACATTCTGCACCATTCCAAAACAATCTGCCCAACTCCAATCCAAAACAACATGCCCGCTCCAATCCAAAACAATGTGCCCCACTCCAATCCAAAACAATATGCCCCACTCTAATCTTCCACGCTACAATCCAAAACAATCTGTGCCTCTCCAATCCAAAACAATGTGCTCTACTTAGGTCTGACCCAATCCAAAACAATCTGCCCCACTGCAATCTTGTGCACTACAATCCAAAACAATCTTTCCCTACACCAATCTGCTCCACTGCAGTCCAAAACAATATCCCCCAGTCCAATCCAAAATAATTTGCCCCACTCCAGTCCACCTCATTTTAATCTGCACCACTTTAATCCAAAACAATCCAAAACAATCTGCCCCACTCCTGTCTGCCCCAGTTCACTCAAATTCACCCCACTCCAATCTAGCCCATTCCAATCCAAAACAAATATTCCTCACTCCAGTCTGCCCCACTCCAATCCAAAACAATATGTCCCAGGCCAGTCCACCCAACTCCATTCCAAAACAATACACCACACTCCATTCTAATCCACGTCACCCCAATCCAACCCACCCCACATCCCAATTCACCCCACACCAATTCACCCTACACCAACTCAATCCACCCACTCCAATCCACCCCAATACAGCCTTCCCCACTATAATTTGCCCTACTCCTGCTTGCACCACTTCACTCCAAAACAATCTGCCCCACTCCTTTCTGTCCCACTCCAATCCAAATAAATCTGCCCAACTCAATCCAAAAGAATCTGCTGCACTCCTATTTGCCCCACTTCAGTCAAAACAACCTGACCCACTCCAATCCATTTCAATCTGCCCTACTCCAGATTCCTGCACTCCAGTCAGTAATCCAAAACCTCCTGTTCAACTCCAGCCTGACCCCATTCCAATTCCAAAACAACCCACTCCAATCAATAATAGTCTGCCCCACTAAAGTCCAATCCACCCCACATCAATTCAATCCACCCCAATCCAGCCCAGCCTTCCCCACTCCAATCCAATACACCTCACTCCAATCCGCCCCAATCCACTCCAGTCCAATCCACCCAACACCAATGCAATCCACCCCACTCCAATCAATCCAGCCCACTTCAATCCATCCCGCCCACTTCAATCCATCCCATTCCAACCCTCCCCACTTCAATCCACCCCACACCACTCCAATCCAACCCACCTGACTCCAATCCAATCCACCTCAATTTACCTCACTCCAGTTCATTCCAGTCCACATTAATCCACCCTACTCCACCGTAATCTACCCCACTTCAATCCAGTACACCCCTCTCCAATCCAAGCCACCCCACACCACACCAATCAAAGCCACTCAACACCAATCCAATCCACCCCACTCCAATCCAGTTCATCCCACTGCAGCCCACCACCCCCCCAAACCAATCCATCTCACCACATTTAAACCCACCCCACTCCAATCCAACCCACCCCATTCCACTCAATTTCACCCACTCTATCCCAATCCAGTCCACCCCACTCCACCCCATTTCAGTCCACCCTACTCCAATCCATCCAGCCTGCCCCACTCCAATCCATCCAGTTCACCCCAGTCCAATCCACCCCACCCCAAACCAATGCACCCCACCCCGTGCCAATCCACCCCACTCCAATTCACCCCACTCCAGTCCAATCTAAACCACCCCACTCAAGTCCAGTCTAATTCACCCACTCCACCTCACCCCACTCCAATCCAACCCAATACAATCCACCCCACCCAGCACCATCACTCCAATCCAAACCACCCACCCCAATCCAGTCTAATCCATCCCACTGAAATCCACCCCAATCCCATCCACCTCACTCCATTTCAATCCACGTTACTCCATTCCAATCTGCCCACACCAATTCATCCCAATCCACCGAGTCCACATCACTGAACCCGGTCCACTCCACCACCTCAATCCACTCCAACCCTCTCCAGCCTATTCCACTCCACTCTACAACACTCTCTGCCACTACTCAATTTTACAACACTCTACTCCTCCTACTTCACTCTACAACATTCCAGCAAACCAACCCACTCTATGACAGTCTACTACCCCACTCCACTCTGACACTCCATGCCACTAATGTTTAGCCATGTTGAACAGCAGCCACACTGATTTACAACATGGCAAAACATGTTGCCAATAGCTCTTGCATAGGCAAAAACTATTGGCTTTGCCAATGCTTATTATTCTAACTCTGTGAGAGGTTTTGTAAGGACATACAGGGGTTGCTATGCCCTATTTGTGACAATCAGAGCCTTTTATCACAGGTATCCTGCAGCTTAACCTAATAATTGAGCCCAAAACTGAGAACCAAGTATACTTAAGCACTTGACCCTCAGAGTAGTGAAATCATCTACAACCTAATACTGCACATAATGGTATAGAACAAACCCAATAAATTGGTTAATACTAATATCTTTTAGCGCACAATGAGAGGTAACCTAGGCTAATCCAGTGGGTCATCCTCCTAAGATGCTGTTTTTCCTACTCACTTCCAATTAGTGTTTGGGGGTTCCCTTGTTGTAGAATGTAGAGCTATGGTATGTTCTTGGTGGGTGACAGGTTAGGTTGTGGATTACTTCTCATGATTCCCTCTCCATGTAAATGTGGTCCTTGTCCACCCCGTTTGTGCATTCCCTTTGCTGGAACAATTCCTTTCATAGTCGGTTTGATCGTATAGCAGGCTGTGCCTGTATTGTTCCGGTGTGTCAGCTTGTAGCTGCTGCTTGCAGGTGTGCACTTCATGGCCCCTGAGCACACTTATCAGACCTTGCCTTAACCATCTGCCCTGATATGTGAATGTGTTTGGTGGTAGCACAGTATTCAGGTGAGTGCAACAGCACCTGCATCAGTCAAGGAAGTTGAGATGCTCGTGCCTTGGCAGATCTTGTGATACAGGTTTTTCCTCGAATCTAGACACAAAACCCATGACCCTATCAAGCTACGTGCCCACTCCTGGTCAGTAATTGGATCCTTATGCAGGCCCTTCATTAATAGGGAACTGCTCTGGCATTCTGGTTTCTCTTCTGTCTGGGCAACAGACTGCAGTAAGACTCCATTTACAACGTTGAGGCTTTGCATTGCTTAGGTGAGTTCCTTAGTACCTTCAGGTCACAGGGTTATACATTCTGTGCAGACTGCTGAGTTGCTTTGGGGACCACACTTGCATACTTCCTGGGGTTCAATATGGGTGTCTTTGGCTCATCTTGCTGCAACTCCAATCATGGCTCATCTTCTGAGCATGATCTTCCTCTGTGAAGAGCACGTTCAGTTGCCTCCCAAGCAGTTGGCCTTCTCTGTCTCTCAAAGACAGCCTTTCTGGAAGTCTTGACCGAAGATCCTGGGTTTCCAGAACCAAACCTAGGTTTCTCATCACCACTGATGTGGAAACCTTTGGTTCCTGTAGAGAAATATTTGAACTCTGCCTGAAAGTTTCTACCCCATCTTTATACTGGGGTGCAATCAATAGTTGTGTAATCCAACCGTAAATCCTGAGACTAGTTCTGGGCAGCTTTGGTTAGTCAGCTCAGACTAGTCAAGCCAACATCTTTGTCACAAGGTGTTAGTAGTATGGTGGGGTGGAGGTAAAAGTCTCCACGATAGAAAAACTCAAAACAAGGGTAAAAAATCAACAAAGGTTTTCCCACTTCCTAGCTGTTAACCTGTGGGAGGTAGAGCTTCCAGTGAACTCGGAAGGGAAGGGTGAAACTCTCTAACTCCAAAGTTGCCCTCTGCCCCCTCTCGTCCACGCCTAAAGTTCTGACCCATTACAAAGGATTTCTTGGAATATCATGGAAGAGCTTTGCAATTCACACCTGCTGTCTGGGTTTTCTCCAACTCATAGTCCAAGGTAGCACTTAGATGTACAAAGAAAAGTGGATTCTAGTGTGTATGTGAACCTGTTTCATGTACACTCCATACATGCATCTTCTGTGCATGCAGAATGTTGCACAAATACAATATCTATGTCCCATATGGATGGGTAAAGAACTTGGTTGTAGGGGGAACGACAGTCCAATTTACATAAAAAGTTGAAGAGACCAGTAGGCTACTCTCTCAGGCAAAGACAGATAAAAAGTCTTGCTTTACCACTGTAAACAGTATCCCTACCATCGCTGTCACTATTACTGCTCTACAGCCCCACGAGTTGTTGACAGCGATACTGAATAAGGAGCATCACATTGATACCTCTCCAGACCATAGAGTCATGTCTTTGATGACAATCCATGTTACAATTGCCTCCAGTGCACAAGCATGACTGTTGTGTGTGAAGAAGTGGGGGTGGAGGAGAGGGGTCAAAAATCTCCAGCTTTCTGTCAAGTTAGGGACTCACACTCCCCTGAGCCCTGCAGGTGGCCTTTCTGTATCCCAACATATATTGTTGATGACACTCAGTTGGTCACTCTTAAGAAAGTGATGCTTTTGATGTAGCCCATCACTTTAAAAGCTGTTTCTCTGCCATAGGCTTGTGGATGCCAAAGAATACCCTTCAGATTAATTCAAGCAAAACTGAAATACTCATTTCTAGCCAATCATCTATACCTTGCACCAATCTTTAGTGGTCAATAGATTTGGGAACTTCCCTTCCTCCTTCTGACTCGTCCACGAATCTTGGGCTAATGTTCAATCAAAACTCTCTTTCAGCTTCACATTAATAAAATAGCATTATCTTGTTTCTCGTTTGTTAAAGACAATAGTAAAATAATTCCTTTGTTATCTTGACTCTCAGAAAAACAGTTATTGAGGCTACCACTCTGTTCCAGATCCTGTGCTACATTTTCAGGTTCGTGTGCCTATCCAAGTACCTCCTGTCCAGACTTTAAGTTGTCTAAAATATGACCACTGACCTGTAACTTGGTCTCAGCGAATGACTGCACATATATTGGCCGATTTTGTCTCAGTTCATTTGCTACCTGTGGCCAAGCATGCGCTGTCGAAAATGCCTCTGTATATGTTATAAGGCTGTGTATCATCAAAGGCTTTACTTCATCAGGCATATGTTTCAGAGACCTCTCCTTGTGAGGAATCTTGAATCACCTGCCACTCTACCATTTACTGTCCTTAGAATTCGAAAAAAGCATGCATTGTAACAGTTCCTCCTATTACCTGACCAGCAAAGCCCAGAACCCCTTGCCTACTCTGATTTGGTCAGTCATTAGCTGTACGAGCTTCCCATATGACTCTGGTCAGACAACACCAGGACAGCCTTAACCTAGGTAATTGTTACGGAAAGTCACAAAATTTGCTGTAGCGTAATTATGAAAAAGTATTCATAATTACGCAAAATGCATCTTGCACTCAAGCACAATACCAGAATAGTAAGTTAAGGTAAAAGTTAAACTCAAAACGTAATTTTGAATTGCTTTCTGATTGTCTACATTTAAAACCCTGTTGCTGGCCTTCAGATGCATAGTTTTGCACATTTCAAATGTTAAAAAACACTTCTGTTCACAGTCGGAATTTTAGCTTTCTACTCAAAAATGACTGGAACCGTCTGCTCGGTGAAAAAATCGACCTGAAATGTTGCTTCTGTTAAAAAATAACCTGAAAGGTACATTTTGCATAAAATCCCTCAGTTAAATTATGCAATGTGGCGTAACGAGTCAGTCCATGTAAATTTCATAATGTAAAATGACCAAGATTACACCGATTATGCCGGCATCATTAGAATTTCATCCAGGCCTAACAAGTGTGCGCTTTACCTACCTCAGGCATCATCTTCATTGTGCTTCTTTCCACCACATGGAAAAGTGTTGATGTGCACTGTTTTACACTGGACTATTTTGCTGAATAGGACAGCTCACCAGTTTTAAAAATTGTGCATTTTCAAAGTTTCGAGTGTTTTTCAGATTTGAGCAGTTCCTTTAATAGTAATGAAAAAGTGTTTGCAAAGCACGAACTTGCCCTTTCTTAACAGGCGAGATGAATCCGATGAAATGGAGGTTGGTCTCGGTGAGAAAGCCTTGTATGTTCAGGAGTAGATTGCTAAATCTTTTTGCTCCGTGTATCTTGTATCTTGCTCCTATCAGGAATACATGACTGATGTCTTCCCCGGTGAAATGTTACTGTAATTCACTGTTTTCTTTGCACCTGACCTTTACTGAATCATCATCTCCATGGAAACATTCATGTACCAAGTGAAACAGAATCAGAGTCAGAAAACAGTTGATCCTCCTTCTCTGCTGCTATGTCTTCGAGATGAGAAATTTATAAAGCAGCTGCATATGTGCATAGGCAATATGGTAGCCATGTTCACTAGTTCACCATGGGTTCTTGGTACTAGTGGCAGGCACTTTTGTGTTCACTATTTTCCAAGACTTCTCATCATAGGCATGTGAAAGTGGGGCCAACTGCTCCCATTTCTGTCCCTGCAGCACCACCTTATACTGCTACATGACTGCCCCTTGCCCCAGAGCTTATGACACTGTTTAAGACCTGTTCAAAGGGTGAACACATACTGACAGGAGCATCCTTCTAAGCAGTGCCAAGATATGCAAAACTATTGAAGGTCATACCGTAGCATCACTGGGACTAGCATCACTGGGACTATTTGAAATCAGACGTTTGGGAATTTAGCACTCGCACAATATTAGGCTCTTATGAGAAATGGAAAGGAAGAACACTACAAAAAAATGTCACTATGTGAGGCATCTTTCTAGACACCTTGCACAATGAATGCAGAGGTTATAGGCAAATACCAGGTATTTGCTAAAGTATTTCTGTTAGACCCAGTTTCCTGGGCACTAGGCCACTCTGCAATTACTAAGCTCCAAACGCATCAACTGGAGTGCTCCCCACTGGTGTCCTGAGTCCTCAGTACTAGTGGACCCAGAACTGGACAACCAAGTACTCCTCTCCAGCACTTGACTCTCTCAGGGTAGCAAGGCAGAGCAGTCCAAAACGTACTCAAGGAGATGAAGTGGGTTTAGACATTCAGAATACAGTGGACACCGTACTACCAGCTAATAAGATCAATGTCTGGTCGGTGCTTTACTTTTTAAAAAGATAAGTACTTTAATACACATAAGAGAATTATACTACACATGAAAATAGGTTAAACAGTTAAATCCAGACATCTCTACAACCCTCTGGGCCATAGTTCTGACCCCAAAGAGTATTATAGCGCCTAGACGCTGAGCACTATAAATCACAGCATGTAGACACACAATTAGTATTGCATATTACAGACCATGTTGCACAGGATTGCTCTCATTCGCTAGAGCCATAATACCCATGCTTGTATTGCAATGGTATAGTTTCAGCATATGATGTGAAGTCATATGTTCCAGATCAGCCCCAGAACCCACCAACCGAAGAGCAGAAGTGCCCTCCCATCCTTAGCAATGGCACTGCTCTGGTGGTGTCAGGGATTTGATCACAGGTGCCGGATGTCTTGGCACAGTTTACTGGAGTCCCACTAGTCCAGTAGCCACTGGCTAGCTATAGGAGGGTCGATGACTGGCCAGAGTGCCAGTAAACCCTGGTACCCCCATGTGTCACAAAGAGAAAGGTAGGGGGCCGGTACCACAGGACACTTTCCACTAGCTACAGATGGTAACTGGTAGTGTCACACAGGCTCCCACAGCACAGGGGAGGGATCTGGGCAAAGTGATCTCACCTTTATGGGCTAGAATCAAGCATCCCAGTCTTCCTCTGTCTCTGTTGATGTGGTGCAAGCTTCCTTATCCTGAGCAGCTGTTTGCAATTTCCTTGTCTGCCAAGCCGATGCTCGACAAGCTTCACAATACAGCTGGCCCTCTGCTTTCAGGCTGCTCATTGATGCCTTTGCTCCTTCGCAGCAGAATCTATCAGTCACAGAGAAAACTTTCAGGTTCAGACGCGGTGAGGAAGCCTCCTTGCCTTTTCACCACGGACCACAGCTGGCTTCTGTAGATGCTTGTTAGAACTGAAGATCAGTCTTGAACAACCACTGACCACTCAGGCCAGGCTTTTATCATCTCTGATTAATAGTCTGATCCAGTCAGAGGATCAGCTACTTTTGAATCCTGGGTGCCTTTCCAATCATGAGGCACAGATGTGTCATGCTCACTGCGTGTGCAAGGCATGCAAGAATGAGTTACTGTCCTTCAGGACAGTCTCTTGGAATCAGCCCAGGCTATTCCCTAAGGAGGAATTGTAAGTAACTCCAGACCAGGAGACTCTGACCATCATCCCCCAGCAGAGTTAGGCAGCTAAACACAGATAAAAGTAAGTGTCTACCCCCAGCCCACCAGGCTTCTCCGAGGATTAGGGAGGGGCACTGGGTAGCTGGAGTATCAAGCAGAACAGCTCAGCTCACAGTAAACACAATGGCTCACCATCCTCCCCCAGGGAACCTACTAGCTCTCGAACACACATCCCAGGTAGAGAAAGGCAACAGGACCACAGGCAAAGAAGACTGTACGGACTTGATCAGGAGGGTGGCTAGTAGCATCGCATCCCCCACCAAGGGTACAAGGGTACAGGTATCCCTGGCTATAGGTTTATTGCAGCCACTACTGTCAGTCTATCACTGCCGTGGTAGAGAGGGCAGTAGCCACTCTCTGTGAAATAGGGGTGCACCATGCATTCCCACATTAACCTCAGAGCTAAACTCCAGGGTCTCAGTCCATGTAAACAGGGAGATCCTCAGTGAACATGCATGTTTGTCATGTTCATTGAGGTAGGGATCCAGAAACCATACAGTAACTTTTAAGTGACTTGCCTGTGAATCACCATAAGGCAGGGGAAGCACGCTCTCCAGAGACATACAGAAGACTTACCATCCCAACAATGTCATTACAACAACAAAAACGTGAATAGAGAAAAGTTTTGTACCATCTATATGGTTTTGTATTTCTAAGATTTATAACCAGCCAAAGAACAAAAAAGTCAGCAAGGCTAAGGGACAGCCACAAATCACTCAAGAGATCTTTAAGATATACCAAGAGAAGATCAACGCTGACTCCTTGAGCAACTCCCTCTGAGTATCAAACAGTACTGTGAGAATGATCTGGCACGTTTCGAGTTCAAACTTACAATCATCCAAAAGTCAATTTCCTCTAACCCCTACAGTCTACTTCTTAAACCTTCATTCTTATGAAGATGGAAGAATTATCACTCTTGCCGCACAAAACCAATGGCTTCAAACTTCTTATTGAGCCTGGCCCAGCTGCATACCTGAAACAACATTTCCTCTCTTTAGGAACACACTTACCATCCATGATTAACACTTTCCTACTGGACAGAATTGTTTCACTGTGAAATACGCTATAATCAGGTCACTCCTACCATCAGCTGACCCGAAAGAATTAGCTAAATTCTGCTCTAACCCGAACCTTCGCTTCCCCAGCAAGATTTTGGAAAAGGGAGTAATGAGGCACCTATAAGAATGCATTCTGCCTGATCAGTGAACAGGTTCCAGGCCTCTGATGGGCTACTGTGCTACGCAGATAAAAACAAGAACTGCCTTCTAATTCTCTTCAATCTGTCAACAACCTATGACCTGAGAGACCACCACATACTAAAGCGACTACTCACAGAATGGTCTTGGGTGTTGTTTTTTAAGTCCCCCTGGACTGGATCAGTTCTTTCCTTCCTAAACACAGCTTACAGTGTTGTGCGGAATTCCTGGAGCTCTCTCAGAAAGCAGCATTTGCATGCACCCTTTAACTTAACTTCTTTACAGGAAAAGAACCTACAGGTGTAAGCTGTTGACACCAACATCCATTTCCAATGACGCTGCCTCACAACACACATTAACAATGTTTATTTCTGTATGAAGGAGAGGTTTCTATGGCTAAATGGAGGCAGAAAGTGGATCATAGGGAGAAGCAGGAAGATACCAGCTATTATCATACATATAAGGTGAGCATTGTGGGAGTTTCCTTTAGCTATGAACTAGTGACTAGGAACATCCATTTCAGTCTTTCCATGTGCCACTTAAATTGATTTTGTGCCAGGGGTTTGCAAAATACTGCACACTGGTGTTTTGAAGAAACTCACCAACAGGCTGCGAAAGTCTCATATCCCAGAAGCAAACAAATATGCCTGAACCATAAGAGCACACAATGCTCGGAAAGCAATTCTCCGACACAGAAAAGAAACAAATTCAAGGTCTCTGCAGTGTACACAAAACCTATTGATGGAAGGGACATGGTACTTGCAGAAATATGCTTCCCACTTTGATACACGAAATACAGTATGTACCAAAACTGCTCAAGGCGTTTGAGCATTGAGAATTTATAGTGTCAATGGAGGTTTCTGTAAGACTGAGTGATGTGATAGAGTTCTGTAAATGAGAAGGAGGTAGTAAATTGCTTTGGGCAAGAGGATGTGTCTGATCAGAGAGGATTCACATTCTGCTGTCTGAAATGTCAAGAATGGTGTTCAAGATATGGAATTCTTTGTGTATGGCTGCAACCACTTTATTGTGTGGGTGGTTCCTGAGTATGGTTCTGTTAGCCACAAGGGGATGGCTTTAAGGTGTGCAGTATCAACTCTCTCTCGAAACCAAGTCTCTGTGTGACTAGAAAGTCCAGTCAGTGTTCGATGATTAGGTCAGGTACATGATACTATTTTTGGACATGGATCTCCTTTTGATGAAGGTGCATCTTAGCAGTTGAATAGGAAAGTTGAAAAAACGTAAGAGGTTATCAGAGAGGACGGTTAGAGAGAGTAGCTGAGACTCAATGAGGGTAACAGACTTTAAACCTGAATAGGTGAGAGAGGCTGGAGTTGAATCTGAGCAGGAAACCTGTAGTTTGGAATTTCAGTGCAGGCGTGTGTGAGAAGACAGGGGGCCAGACGTGTCATGCATTTCTGCTAAAATGCAGTTTGATATGTATGAATTCCAATTTGCTTACCGAATTGCAAATTGGAATTGCAACTACATACCAATTCGGTATTAGGAAGGGGGCGTGTCAAGGGCGTCCCTTCCTAATACCAAATAGCAGGGGTCTGCAGGAATGTTTTGTGACCGAAAGCGGTCGCAAAACATTTGCATTTTAACACCTACTTCGCAAACAGGAAGGGGTCCTCAAGGGATCGCTTCCCTTTGTGAATGCATGCAAAAACATTGTTTAATTGCAGGCAGTGGTCCAACGGACCACTGCCTGCTGGTAAAAAAATAAAAAGAAAACTTTTCTTTTTTCTTTTTTAAACGCATCCTGTTTTCCTTTAAGGAAGACAGGCTGCATTTAAAAAGAATAGAGTGCTTTATATTAAAGCAATCACAGACATGGTGGTCTCCTGAACCAGCAGACCACCATCCCTGTGATTTTAGCGTTTCCTAATAGGTCGGAAATTGCGATCAACCTCATAAATATTAATGAGGTAGGTCGCTTTGTGACCCATTAGGAAATGCAAAATGAAACTCCATGAGTTTCATAAATTACAATAGCTATTACCTAATTGCAATTCGCAGGGAATCGCAATTAGGTAATCACAATTTAAATAAAATGATACATCTGGCCCAAAGATTCTTAGCGCGAAAAAAGAATAGGCAGAAATTTATGGGAGGTCAGTGGGGGTAGTGGCATGAAATGTAGGAGTAATATAGGAGGGGTGAGGCACGAATAATAGAGGGAGATATTCCAGAAGCTCTGCACGAGGCGGTGAAAAGGAATGAAGGAGAGTGTGAAAGGGGGTGGATATGGTGGAGGGAAGAAGGAAGAGGATTCAAATGTGGAAAAGAGGAGTTGGGGCACACTGAGAATGGAACCAGTGGCACGGATATTCGGCACAGAAGGTGATTAGGTGGAGGAGAGACAGAGGCTGAAGGCTGCTTGGGCTCTGAAAGGATGATCATAACAAAAAACGTGGTGTGACTTGAAAGAGGGCCCTTAATGAACAGTGTAGCAGTGGAAGGGGACAGGGTACAGTGATAAGCTGTCTAAGAAATAGAGTGAAAAGGACTAAGGCTGTTTCAGTGACGATGTCGTAAATGAGTGATAGTAGGATGCAATAAAATATACAGTGTTTGAAACAAAGTAGCTATAAAGTTATGTAAGTGTATTTCTTGACCTAAAATGAAATGAAACTATTTTAACATGTCCCATTACAGTTTTAATCTTTTTATGTTGCATTTACTATGTTTATAAAGTTTCATACACGGAATCAGAATAATAAAACAACGTGAAAACATTCCTCCTCATCAAAGATGTACCTTTTGCCTTACCACCCAAGTTGGTGGTTTTCTGCTTTACAGCTGTCCTAGAGACAGCTTCTGCTTTTTCGCCAGACTCATGTTTTAAAAATATAATCGTACTAAAAATGCCTACATATACAGATGCATACAGACAGAGGCTTTAGGTCAGCCCTCTTCATCCATTGGTCTGTTCAAAGTTCAAGTGTCATTCGTACTTTGCTTCCACCTGCTTCAACATGAGCATGGCACCATTGGATACCTACTTCATCCACTGGCTGGTTTGCATTTTGAGTGATGGCATTTTGGCTGATAACTTGTGGAGAGCTGCTTTAGAAGGAGTGCAGTTCTTTACCAGGGGTAGTGTGCCAAGGCTGCTGGGCTACGCCTTTATTTTCTATTTTTGCCATTTTGTGCATATTGTGTATGTTTCTAGAAAGACAGATATGGCCAGACCTACAAGCAACACCAGTGCTTGTTAGGTATCACCTACCATACAGCTTCTAGCTGTCTGTAAGCAAAAGCCTCTTGTGGACAATACTAAAAACTTACAGTAGGCACAGAACCAGCTCATAGCTTACCATTTGTTTTCGTTATTGTCACTCTGATGTTCTTTCTTCATAATCAGTGGCTTGCCTTTGTCTTTTTGTGTTTATCCCTCCTGTGGAGCATGGCCTCTTTACCATCCTTTTGATTGGATGACTTGTATTCTTCCATTACTCACATTCAGAAATCAACTTGTTTCTTTTTGTTTTAGCAACAGCTTGATAGTGCCGACTTTTTATTAGCTCTCCCCCTGGTATGTTTTGCTCCCCCCAAAAAACCTATATAAGGTATTTGTTGTTCCTTGATCAAAACCAATTCCCTCACCTAAACTCATCTGTCGTCTCCACCACTTCCTTCTGCCTTTTTCTTTTTAGGTTGTTTGTTTAGTTTCTCTCCCCGGCCCAGCTCCAAGGGCCTCCATTGGTCCCTCGCCACGCTCATCCACTTCTTGTTGCATGCTAGCCCCCACTCCCCACATACACTCCTCCATTGCTACTCCACCTTCCATGATCATTTTTATTTTGTACTTTTTTTATTGTTATTTTAATTTTTGTTGTGGCTTAATAGTTGTCATTCGCAGGCCACTGCTTATGAAGAGCACTTTTACGCAAGTCAAATTTAATGTTTTATTAACTGATCCAAGTTTTACCTGCCACAAATGGTGCGTGAATCATTTCGTCGGCATGCCCAACAAACGACCCAGCTATCAGCAACAGCTGGCTTGTTGTGCTTTTTTGTTTTTGTTTTGGGTACTATTGTATGCCATTAGCAGAAAGTGCAGTTATAGGGTGCTCTACACAATAAACAATTGTGTGTAAATATCTTTAGAAAACCTTACCTTGAACATTTAGGTTCTTTCCAGTTCCTATGTTCATAAGCCAGAATGTTTTGTTGTTTATGTTTTCTTTCTTTTTGTGACTTTTCACTGTTGTTTTTATTTGTCACAGACCTGTTTCTTGGCCTGGCCTCTCCTGATAAGAGGCTTGGGTCCAGTTTGACCAGTGCAGGCTCCAGTCGAGAACTGATGGGCATTGTTATGCTATGACATTGTCATATTCTGCCATTGTATGATTTTGGTATTTAATGGTTAAGGCCGAAGGGCTTGCCAAGAACTTCAGCCTCTACTAAGTTGAAAGACATGATGATTTCAAAGCAGCGGGTGAGGGTAGGGAGGGGCGTGTGTGTGTATGTGTGCGTGTGTGTGTTTTGCACTGTGCTTGCTGTTCTGGAAAACCTGGACTGGCCTTTGGGTGAAGGATCCAAACTAGGCTACAACCGCCAAACAATGGAAATATTCAGGCTACAAGGAGTGGAATGAAGCTAGGCAAACCGCAAGAGTTAGGTTGAAGGTAGACAAGGTGCCAGAAAGGTTGGGGTGGAGATAGGCAAGCCGCAATGTTTGGGGTGGTCAAGGCACCCTTCATTGCTGTGCTACCTTCACATATACACTCAGCAGTTATGGGGCCTCACCACAAAGTCAGTGCATGCCTCATAAACTGGCTGTAGTCATGCACCAATATAGTTTCTTTGATGCTGTGAGTGAGGGGGGTTAGCATGCACATATCCAGGGGTGTAGTCTTTCTCGTGTACAGCAGGTTAGTTTATGTAAGATAGTGGTCTGTTCTGTTCAGTGTGGATTCACGAATTCTGGAAATAGCGGCCAGCTTGCAAAAGTCATGTAAAGGAAGAATTGGCTATACATTTGCAAGCATATACTTCTATTAATGAATACATTGTTGACTACACATTCATAAGAACAAAAACATCTAACATTAGCCAGCTGCTTTTCATATGTAGTCTGTGTTGTTTGGATGATAGCAAATGTGTGAAACATTGCCTCTTTGCTGGTGAGGTGTGTGCTAAGGTGGAAAGCGGTGCTGTGAGCACAGCCTTAGTCAACTACATGAACACAACACTTTACAGTCAACTCATGCTTACAAACAAAGCAGCAGGACGGACATGTTGTGAAGCTAAGACTGTGCACAGTCTATTTGTATGCATTGATATCAAAGGAAATCTATGGATTAATTCCCTCGTAACTGTTGCGTCAACTCCTCTGCATTTTTCAGGAAGTCTAGAGTATGCGTGATTAGTCACTCATTCGTGGTCTGGGCAGCACAGCGGACCGAAGCAATGAAGTAGGATACACGTTTTATAACATGGGCACCACAGAACAAAAGTAGCCTCTGCAGCAGTTTAATGATGGAATGCCAAAGTTGGATGTTCTGCTTATTCATTTGGGTGGTAATAAGGAAGATGATGGTCCATCTGACAGCTGTATTGTGAAATCATATTGTTCAGAATATTCCCACATGGCATGAGCCAAAATCAGCAGTAGCTATTGAGTTGTCAAGGGAGAAGCTCAACCTCACAATGCAAAAAACTAATGTAGCAATCTAGCATTGACATGATCAAAATCATTCTGTTGAGGGGTAACAGTGCTTAACTTGTCAAATAAGTGCTGGGCCTATGGTTTTTCTCAGAAGCCTGCCTTACTCTACTTGCAAATTTTGAGGACGCTCAATACCAAGGCTGCCTAGTCTGGATTCCACCTCATGCCTCTTTCTTGCACCATCCCACACCTCCTGCCTCTTTATCTTACTTTTGCATGTTCTTTTTCATCCCTGCTTTCTCCCTTTGTCACTTGTTTTCCACATTTCTTTTCCTTCCTCTTTCCCCCTTTTCTGCCTTCCTCGTTCTTACACAGCGAGAAAGGGTTAAAGTCTGGAGCTGAAAAATAAGTCCTGGTCCCGAAAAATGAGTGCCTGTGGGCCCCACCTGCAGACGTCGTCTAAAATTAAGCACTAAGCAGTAGCTTTCAGCCACATGGAGTAAATTTTTCTCATGTTGGTTGTTGATATTTTCTTGTCTGATATCCAGGATGCCTTGGTTAGTGCAGACTGTCCCTTAGGGCAATAAATAAGGAAGCATAGGTGGGGTTGCGGGTGCAGATATTTCAAGGTTCTGTACCCCATGCGTGGACTTATAGACAAACAGTTGCCTTCAGGAAGTGAAATACAGACACACAAAGGGTATTTCTTGGGTCACACGGAGGACTTGAGATGAATGCAAGTGCATTCCACAATACTTCAACAGGCCTTAGGAATCCTGCGCATCTTTGAGCTGGTCTCGGTGCGCTCCGGATTACACGACAGCAATGTCAAACAAAAGGAAACCTATTTGCGTTTAACAAGCTTGATTGTTAAATGTTAATATTAATCGCTACAGTAAATGTTAATTATTGTATGCATCTGCATCTTCAGGATCGGTGTTTTCGTCTATGGCCGCTACCACCTGGATCCCCTGTAAACTACCTCTTCCCATGTACAGAGGACACTTCTGCCCTGTACTTTCCGCAACAAAGTGTTTGTCAGTCATTGATTTCCCTGTGCACCATTTCGATCAAATGTCCAGTAATGTCAAGAGCTAAGGGCAGCAATTATGTGGCTAACCCATAAGCAAGAATTCGTCTTCAATTGGTTGCTTACTCTGGGCGTGGCTTTCCTATGAGCCTAGTCAGCAAAAATGCTCCCACAGCAGATTCCTGGGTGCCGTTCCCCATATTTTACGGAGGCGGACTGCAGAACTGCTAATAGCGCATATTACCGTGATAAACGGAACTATCCCCTCCCCACTTCCTGCCGCCCCGTCGCTCCCCGGATGACGCAGCCTGACTCGGCGGGCCCTGACAGCTTCCATGATTTACCGCCAGGCCTGGGAGGCCGGCTGGGAGATGGGAACGCTCCCATGAAGACCGGGGTTGCCATTGGCCCAGGGCCTAGTGTACAAAGCTGCCCCGTAATTCACCGCAAACGTGTCACCATTAAAAGAGGGGGAGAAAAGGATTGCTCATCATAAATACCCTTTAATTTATTAGCCCAGAACAAAGCGATCGAGGCCAACTGCCTTGTGATTGTTTGACAGCGCATTGTCAAGCAAATGAAAGCAAAGTTGACCGAAGTTGTATATTACACTTTCAAACAGATGCATCAGCTCTTGGCTTGTCACTCGTGGAGCTAAACAAACCCGGAGCAGAGGAGGGATCTGGCAACCAGTATGGCCGTTTATCTCTGAGAGAGACGCGCTGGAGAGCAAGAGGGATGAGGCCGGGCTGGACAGGCTTGGGCGAGGGCCAGCTTCCAGCTCATAAATCCAGCTCTTGTGTAAGACACTGTTTGAAAACTGTGGCCTCCCTCCTCCCCGGACTGGGATATCTCGGCCACTCTTAGCTCCCCCCATTCCCAGAGCTGTATGCTTTCTTCCTGTCTGCACCAACGCGGGCAGTGGTGCTTCACTTGCAGGGCTGTGGGAACTGCGTGGGGAGGGGGGGTGCCTTTTCTTGGGATTCCAGCTTTTCCTGTTTGTGTGATCAAACCACCACATTCTCTGCTGGACTTTCACGGATTGTTAACATTCCCTGTTCCGCCAGTATGGTTAGGTGTGCCCTTGAAGGGCAGCAGCCACACAGGACTAGCTTTGCTCATGATTTTCGCCCACCATGTGATCTTGTTCAGTTCTCTTATCAACTGCTGTAATATTTTGGAATGTCCCCCCACGGAGTCAGACTCAATGCTGCTATTTTAAAGCAAATGTGCCTTTCAGGCTGTGTAAACTGAATATATTTATCCGCCAAGACTGTCTGCACATGTTAGCCCAGGCGGCGTTACTGGGTTCCCAGATAAAGGGAATGTATAGGAGGCTGTACACGTGGCCGAGGGAGCCACGCCGATATATCCAAGAAGTAGCAAGTGACAGGCCGAATTCCTATTGGCAACCTGTGTGAACAACTTTGCAGTTCCTGTCATTAAACCAATCTGCACGGCATCCAACTCGTTAATCAAGGCAGAATTATGCTATTCATAGCACATTATGACTGCACTTATGTCATTTCCATAACTGTATTGTCAGCCACACGATGGTGATGATGTTAATTATGGTAACCTGCTGGTTATCATGAAGTATTGCCACTGTGAGTGACTCCAGGGACAGTGACCAAATAAAAAAATGTTTTCTATTGTATGGTCTTCTCAGGCCAGACCTGAATGAGCCTTAACTTGATGTGACCTTACTACGGCATCATAGCGAAAACCTTCCACTGACGTTTCATTTTCGGAGACTGTGGTCCTGAAATTGACGCATGCAAGGCATGTTCAGAACCTTCAGAGGGATTACTCATCATCAGCTTAGTCGTTTGCCACTATAGAAGAGTATAGGGCTATCTGGCACAGCGTGAGGGAGGCAAGGTGAAACGCATGCAAGCCAATGTGTAGGTCCTGGCCTGTGACTCAGACCTGATGCAGACCTCTGCCAAGGGAGAGCAAAACTGATTGCCTACGAGTGCAGCAATGGGGAATGTTCAAGCATGAGATTTTTCCGGAAAAAGAGGTTCTTTTTTATTTGTCCATTAGCCTATTTTCGAAAAACTGAATATTCTTGGGCCGAAAGCAAAACAGTTTGGAGAGTTATAAAAAATTAAAACAAGCACTGACAAAGCCAAGAGGCCTAGGGTTGGCAACCAGCCTTTTAGCTTTGATGATGCTTGTGTTGTTTTTATGGTTTTTGCAAAACGTTGAGGTAAGAAAAGGTGCAGACACTTAAGTAATTAATAGTTTTTAATAAAGCACACTTTGCCATGGTAGTCCCTGGCACTGAGGAAATTACTTTGTGTGTGCTCTTTGGGAAAGGACTGAATGCAGTCACTCGCAGTAAGGTTAGACAATGGCTGTAGTTGGCTGACCCATTTTCCATGGTGTGTTGTGTAATGGGTGAAACGAAGTTGTGACTGACACAAGAACAGATCAATGTATGATGAGGGCTAGCTGAAAGCCCCTATAAGTAAGTATACTATATAATAAAAACAGAAGGCTTCTCTCTGAAGAGGGAAGGTTAGCAGGTATGTGACAGTGTTGTGCGGCCTTCTTATTTGACTGAAAAATGAAAACAAACCAAACGGGGTATCTAGGATAGAAACTGGTGCTGTGTTCTGCCTCTCACCTTTGCAAATTTCGATAGGACCCGTAGGCCTCCATACAACCCCCACTCCCCACCAGAAATACACAAACCAACAACTTTTAACATTGGAAGTGGTTTATTCAAACATCAAACATCGTATAACTTTTCAAGCATATTAGATATTTACATCTTTTTATCTACATGTCGTGAGCATTTTTGTGACCATAAATCAATTCTGACAGGATCCCTTCCTGTCCTGAACCACCATTGGACCACACAGGTGACCCATCTATCACCTGTATCCCTAGGAGGGGCGGTTACCCTGACTACACTGTACCTTGTCCTCATGCTTCGGGTTCCGCCCCCTCCTCCAAACACCAATCAGACTCGGGGTGTAACGGGGCGGCCAAGGGCTGGAGCCCCATGTTCCCCCCGCGATCTGAGCTCCCTTACCCCTTGATCTGGTGTGTACATCCGTTGGTTGGCTCAGAACTTAAGGATCCTATCCCAGGTGTCCTCCCGGGAGCCACACCTTGGGGACCCCCCCTTTTGCTTCTAGTTACATTTATGTCTCAATTTCCGCCACGAGGGCGACCAGGGCCCAAAAGGTCCTTCGCCCTCCCCACCAGAAAACAAACCGCGCAAAGGCCCACATGTCATGAATGAATTGATCGGTCCCTGTATCAGATAGGTGCACCTGGTCCTTGTGGAACATGTGTGAGCCCTTTAATAGTTTGTGGGGGATGTTCCATAGCCGCCCTGGGCCCGGGCAAAGTTTTGCCATCTTAGCGTTCAGCCGTCGTACCGAAACATTGATAGTCCTTGACCTGATCCCTGCACCCCATTTTCGCCGTGGCACCATGTGGGACCATGCAATCGCAGCATTTGGAAATTGCTTTGACAATTTAGTAATCTCTAAAAATACTGTTTCTCTTAGAGTTTTGTGGCCCAATCGCACCAAGTCATTGCCTCCTAAGTGAATAATGACAAGATCCGGGGACTGTAGCCCCTCACATCCCTTCGCCATATTGACCAAATGCTGTAGCTGAGTGATGCCCACTCCGCCAATTCCACACCAGCGGAACGCCAAACCTTGAACCATCGGCGGATTCGACCCACGGAGCTGTTGCACCCGGTACGCCGCCCGACGAACAAATGAATGCCCCAGAACCCAAACTACACGTTGAGACATTGTACTGAAATGAAAAGAAAAGAGCGTGAGGCGTTCATATACTAGCACAGTGCTACCTTTACACCAATTCAGGCCTAATGTACCGTCTGTAACACTCCGATGACCACCGGCCGATGCTTTTCAGTGCGGTGGCCGTCAAGCCAGCACCTGCCGCTAGTGTGGCTGCCCCTATTCTAAGAGAATGGGAGGAGTAACCCGATTGCTCCACGCTTAATGCCCTCAAGGCCAACTTGAAGATCATCAAGAATTGGTAACGCGATAAGCAATCCCCGTTAAGGTGTATGAACAAAGCGGACGAGCCAGCCCGTGGGCGGACCTGGAGGTAATTATTCGTAAGCAGTACTGGTCATAACGGTGAACCGGGTGCGGCCCTGAGTGTGATACGCGCCCCCCTCTTAAGCTGGTCCGTTTTTGATTTGCGCAAGACTATCGAAAGGAACCCAGCGCCGGACGTAATGTCGCCCCACTGTAGCCCCCCTGTATGTTCGCCCTTGGATGCGCCCACCAATTCACTGATTCGGAAGGCCCCGTAAAAGGCAACCACAAAAGCTGCGGAGAATAAAGCAGCCTCATCGGGGGACGAGCAGATGCCTGGAAGTGCGCCCAGTATGTTCTCAAGCAGGGGTGCGGTAATGGGGCGCCTAGTATTGGCTTGAACACGAGCCACCCTGGCCCAACCTGTTAAGGCCCTATTTATAATAAAAGTATTCAAGGGTGCCTCGAGTTTTCTGATCTTTGCGAAGAAACGTATCGCCGCCAAATAAGCCTTTGCGCACAACACTGGGCGCCCTTGGATTTTTAGATGCTGCAGGAAAGCACAAACCGCGAACTCAGTGAATGGTTCAGAGATCTGCTGTGACTGTAAGAACCGCCTGTAATTATAAAAATAATTCTCGAAAGCTTCCTTAGTACGTGGTGCTAGAGATGTTGCTACTAAATCGGGGAGGACGGGGCACCAATTCTCCACAGAGACTCTGGGAACTCTGACATCTTCTCCATCGCCTGGGGGTGATACCGCACAAATTCCTGCATTAATGAGCGAGACAGAGCGTCAGCTGCGTTGTTATGAACCCCCAGCACATGTTTAGCCCTGAAAGTAATGTTGTGTTGCAAGCATGTCAAGATCAGGTGCTTCAACAGGCGTAGGACCAGCGGGCATGAAGCCCCTTGGCGGTTAATGACTTCTACTACTGCAATGTTGTCAGACCAAAAGATTACCACCCTATTCTTCAATATCTCCGCCCAGATATTTACTGCTACCACGATAGGGAATAACTCCAAGAAGGCTATGTTCTTGGTCCAACCCTTGCTTACCCAATCAACGGGCCAGTCAGCTCTGCACCACCGGGGGCCCAATATTGCTCCAAAACCCACGCTACCAGCCGAATCCATATACAAACCCAGCGTTGGGCTGGAGATTGCCTTTTTGGGCCAAATTGAAATCTTGCAGAAAAAACTCCCACAACCTTAGATCTCCCATAACCTCCACAGATAGCCGAGTGTGGTGATGTTTTTCAACCAGCCCGGACATTGAACGAGCGATAGATCTAGAAAAGGGGCGGGCCATGGGGATGATTCTCAGTGCGAAATTTAGTTGGCCTACCAGCACCTGAAGCTGGTGTAGGGTAACTCTCTTCTGAGACAACATTACATGAATGGATTCCTTGAAAGCCAGCAACTTCTCCTGAGGCAAGCGACACTCCCCGGCCACCGAATCAATTTCAATTCCCAGGAAAGTGATGCACGTAGTGGGACCGGCTGTCTTCTCGGGGGCCAAAGGAACACCGAATTCCTCAAACATTGCAATCAAGGCCTGGAGAGCCCATCCACATTTGTCAGACCCCGGGGGGCCCAAGATTAGGAAATCATCCAAATAATGAATGACATCGCAGTGACCAGTGCGAAGTGAAAAAGCCCACTGGAGAAAAGTGCTGAATTGTTCAAAATAACTACACGATATACTACAATCCATGGGCATGCATTTATCATAAAAGTATTCCCCGTGGAGCTGAAAACCCAAGAGATGATAATCGTCTGGATGGACCGGGAGAAGACGGAAAGCTGACTCAATGTCGGTCTTTGCTAACAGGGTCCCTTGGCCCAGTTCCCTTACCTTTTCCAATGCATTGTCAACTGATGCATAGCGGACAGAGCAAAGCTGGGGGTCAATGGCATCGTTAACTGATGACCCCCGGGGGGGAGACAAATTGTGAATCAGCCTGAACTGCCCTGGTTCCCTCTTGGGCACCACTCCCAAAGGGGAGCACACAAAGCCGGATAAAGGTGGTCTTTCAAAGGGGCCTGCCAGCCTCCCCAGGGCCCGCTCTTTGGCCAGCTTCCTGGCCACAACACCAGAGTGCCGTGACGCTGAGACTAAGTTTTTACAGTGATTTACTGGTGTGACATTTGAGGCGGGGATCCTGAACCCATAGGAAAACCCGTGAAAAAGTAACTTTGCGGAATCTAAGGCTGGGTAAGCCTGTAACCATGGGAGCAATGTGTTTCGTCTAATAGGAGAAGGCAGAGGGTGGTCAATTTGCTGGCTTACTTGAATCCCTGCCCCTCTCTTTAGACTTCTTGATACACTTAGATTCAGGGTGGGAGGGGTGCCCGCAGAAGGAACAGTTATGCCTGAACTTGCATGAACCTGCGGGACGTGAACACACCTTTCGGTTGAATGCCCAGCAAGAGCCCTTCCTCTCACTATGGGCCTGAGTCCGAAAGAGCTGCCTCCCAGAAACCTTGTTGTTAACGCATTCCAGACATTAACCTCAGTTTGATCCCATCCGATGGATGGATCCTCCACCCTAGCCCAGCGGAAATCCCTGTCGTATTCTAACCAAGCATACCCCCCATAAGTGTGCTGGGCCTTCAATATTTTATTTACGTAGTATATCAAAGAGGAGCCCAACTCTGTTTTTTTCTCCAACAAGACTGACATGAATACATTAAAACCCAATAACCAATTTGTAATACTCTCTTCCACCATGGGTTTCCTATCCCCAAAGAATGAAGACTTGGGTTCTTTATCTTTAGACTCGGCCTCCCTCCTTTTTGCCCTTATCAAGGAAAAGATATCCACAAATTCCCCTTTCCAGATCTTCTCCTTAACCTCTGCAGCAACGTGTGCTGTCAGCTTACCTGGTCTGGATAGCAACGCATCTGTTGTCCCTTCCTTTGTAGAGTTATCCTGAACCAGAACCTTGCTGGGCCCAGGCTGGACATTTTGAACTATGGGAGGTGAGGCGACAACAGCGCCCGGTGTCAGGGTGACACTCGGGCTGAGAACAGATGCCTGCAGGTTTGTTGTATGTGCAGCCGATAGCGCATCCACTTGGCGCTTTAGTTCATTTAGTGTGTTCTGCAAAGAATCATCCGCAACCCACGGCGTTGTAGGAGGGGGCGAGTTAACAGGTGGTGTACTAATACTGGCTAACAACCTGGATACTTCAAGCAATGTTTGCCTGGATGGGTCCTGCACCTGTGCAAGATGATCAGGAGCCTTAGGAGCGGGGGGGGTACAGGCAGTGCTGCAGGTACTGTTGCGGGCAAAGTTACCCCTGTTAAGGGGGCGGGAGGGGCCCCTGACTGTGCTGCGGGTGCCAAAGAGGCCAAGGATTTCCGAATATCCGCCAAGACCCCTTCTAACCCTGGTACTGGTGCTATGCCCTGGGTCACGGGGGAAGGGGCAGCAACTGGGGGGGGTAGGTTCTAGTAGGTCAATAACAACAGGTATATTGGCTACAGCAGTAGTGGCAGCTATAGTGAGTGGCTGCGAGGGGGGTGGGGCTGGTGCCTGCGTTCTACCCTTCCTCGCGCGCTTGACTGGGGGAAAAACTGCACTTGGAGCTACGTGTGACCACTTAGGGCGGATGCTCGTATCCCCACCAGCATCACGAACGGGTGAACTCATGACCTCGCCTGCCTCCTCTCTCCCTAATTTCTCTAGGACCAATCTCAACAACTGTGATAATTCCGGATCCTTTCCCTTACTTTTAGAGACGCTCGCCTTCTTAGGGGCCATGATCAAATGTGTGCAAGGATCCCTCCTAATCTGACAATGACAAGAAAATACCTTTATATATATATATATATCTACACTTATATATACACACACATATAATTATTTTTATTTTATTTTTTTATATTGTGTTATTGATGAACCTACAACAAAATGAATACAAACATAGTCAACTAATGAATCAAGGACCACAATTATCACAACTTGACCCAGCTAAGACCAGCCAGGCAATGAAGTGCGAATGCAGCGGCCACCCTCACTATTTGCTGAAACCCTATGTCGGTTCAAGATAGACTTACCCAGGTAGGAGTTACCATTTAACAAGAGGATTGCAAACACAATGCTAAAATAAAAAGGGGGAACTGTAAAAAAATTCCCAGCTGCCACCCCAGTTTTAAATAAACATTACCTTCTTTGACTGAAACCTATGGGGTTGTGGGGTTTTCCTTGAATTAGAAAAGGTACAAGTTGCAAAATATTCCCCAGCTGACCAGCGAAATAGGACCCTACAAGTCACAGCATTTCCCCCAGTGCATATCCCAAGGGCGAGACTAGTTCTTCAAGGCAGAACAGAGATGCCCGACCAAAAACAAGACTACCAGCGTTCAAAATTGGACAATAAACAATGTGGCATTGGTAAACTGTTAGTGCTGTAAAAGCAGTGATTCAAACATGTAAAAAACACACAATTGGGAGAAAATACGCAACACGGATAAACAACCTGCTTTTTACGCACTGCCCGACCCCAGTGAGTATGCAGGCTCGACCGGAATCCCAGCAATCCAGTGCAAGAATAAACTCTTTTTCCCCCACGTGGACACCCACCACAATGCCGCCCTGTTGCAGGTGAAAAAACTGGTCCCCCTTAAAAATTGCGCCTCCTACGCGCTGCTGGGTTGTTTTTTAGGAAGGACCTAGGCACTGTTCCAGACACTGTAGTGCCTTCCTCCCCCTGCCTACGCGCGGCGTTTCAAGGACTTCCCCAGGACCAACTATAGCGCCTATTACGCGCTGCCCTGCACGCTAAAAAGTGGATAAACTACCCCAGTTACCACGCGCTCCCCAATTAAGGCAACAAGAGCTAGCCCCACGCGGCGAGGAATACACTTACGTGACCACTCTCCTGTGAATCCACCAACCGCGACCCGGGATGCGACGAAGATCCAAGCCCTCGAATCCGCTGAGGAACCAGGAAACAGCAAACACGGGACCGCAGAGGAACCAGGAAGACAGCCCACAAACCGCAAACAGGAACAGCAAACGCGGGACCCCGGTCCCGTCCAGCCGCCGCGAAATGATAAAGAAGGGCTTGCCTTCTTGGGGGGGCCATTAAATAGCCCCCCACCAGTTCACGGCGGCCGGAACCAGTCAGGGCCCCACGTGGACCCAACGGTCGTTCCGGGGAAGACTTCCGCCCCCAGGCCTCGAGAGGCCTGGGGGCGGAAGTCCGTCCGGCCACCTGCGCACCACAGGTGCGCACCTGAGGGGAGTGCTGGGCCTCGTAGCCCCCGGCCCCTAACGGGAGGGGCCCCCCCACTTTGGCGGGGGCGCTTTACCCAGAGGGCTTCACACATTGTAAAAACTGATAAGTGTAGCTGAGGGGTTGCAGCTGATCTTCATGCTAATTGATGGGAGGGCGCTCTTATAAAATGTCAGCCATTGTATTGCGGAGCAAGCTTCATCATCACAAATAAATAAAATAGACAGAGGCTTGTTGGGACAGTAATTCCCCTTGGATAGTCAACTACACCATCCTGTCTTTCTTTTGTGTGCCATGCCATGCCCTGTTTTTTTTTCTAACCAGTAGCTTCGATTTTCAGAATCAGAGGAAGGCAGTCCACCTTGATCTGGTTGTCTACCAGTGGAAAGCTAGATTCTGCCGGATTGGTAGTTTATTCAAGCTGTCTTTTAAGTAGGTGACGTGGATTCCAGATGATTTATAGCCAGGACCATGGGCATTTTTTGTTAAAGAGGTGGCTTCTGACCATCTCCTTAAATTTTTGCAGTTTATTAGACCTGGCAGCTCTTGGCGTGGTTTCCTTGTACTCTTTTGCTTCTGACCCCTTGTTTTTGGATCCTGTAATTCATTTTTGCTGATTTTGATACTCTGGGCACTTTACAACTGATAACCAGTGCTAAAGTGCAAGTGCACTAAAAGATACTGGTGATTGGATTTCCATAACCTTTAGCTTCTGTTTGTGAAAAGCTTAATTTGAAAGTTGTGAAAGCTCATCTCTTGCTCACGTCCACTTTTGTCCTATGCTATGCCTTCCCTCGAGGACAGAAGGTCTTGGAGGGAGAAAATGTGAGGAAGGGAAAGTAGGTAGGTAGCTGGCAGATAGAAAAACTCACAGCTCCATTCATGTTCAGGGTGCTGACTCTGTTCTAGGCTTCAAGTGGTGTCAGGGTAATCAAAAAGTCAGCAAAGCCTATACACAGGTCACAGATACAGAATTATACATCGGGCCCCAGTATCGGCACCTGAATAGGATGAGGGGTCTCTCTGAATTATATGTTGACAAGAATCACTGACAAGGACAAACCACGTGGTCCTACTCTCAGGCGGCTGCTGTAAACTGTCACGGATGCTCGCATGCGCAGTCTAGGAGACATAGCCTTGCACGTGCAGCTTGTGTGGGAATCTCTTCCACATACAGAATGATAGCAGGGCTGGCACGTAAATAAGAAAAGGCATGCTTTGAAAATGTAGCATGCTCATTTTGTGAGAGTATGGGATGACATGATATTTTGTATATGCTCACTACTCCTGATGGGGCGCCAAGCTCTTTCACGCTACTCTGTGACTTGCTCACAACATTAGAGACTTCATTATTTATAATGAATTTCACATGTCATGCTGATTAAAACACAGTTTGCCAAACAGATTGTAAACAAGTTATCATGCAATTATCGATCAATTTGTTATTTATGAATGTTACAAAGTGTCACGCAATGTGATTTATGCGTTTGTTAGAACTGTCATGTAAACTTCATGCATTCTGTCCAGAAGTTAAGGAGCTACGCCATTAATGTGGTAATTCAAGTGACAGCTCATTGTGTACTGTGGTGGTAATGCTTCTTATGACGCTCTCCATGCGAGCCTGAACTTGAGAATTCGTTGCAACTTCTTCCGTTCTCGGGGTTTGAAGACATTTCAAAATTCCTGCCTTGCATTTATTGTGTGAGAGTGTACGCATGTCCATTGCAACTAGAGTGCATACCAGAGACACCATGCCCCACAATTGCACTATCAAAGACCATGCCTTGCGCATGCGTTGGGAAAGGCCATACTGTGCATGTGCAAAGTGAGGAAACGTCCCATGTATGTAACGAGTAGGACCGTATGCCATAGACATACATTCATTGGATGAGGACGATATTGAGGAAAACATGAAAGACGCCATCTTGAAGTGCACAGAAGTTCACCTTTACAGAAGGTAGGGTTATCCCAGAGGTGCCTGCTAAACCCTGCAATGAATTTGGCATTGATGGAGGCAAGCTGGTAGTCACCTGTGCGATGTAAGCCATCTCTGGTGATGATGCTCCTGTGTGAGGGTCCTGGGCACAAATGGTTCATTTGCTGTGGCATACTTTTTTTGTAATGTTAACCGTGAAGAGCTTTGCTGCACACATCAGCCCTTTCTGCATATGTTAGAATTGGTGCTTACTGACATGTATAAACATATCACACTTGCAAAGCTGGTGCAGGACCTTCTGATTGCACCAGGCCTCATTCTTTAACCCTAGGTGAACCCTTTAGAGGATGGGTTGCACAAGTTGCATTATTTGAAGTACAGCTTTTGCATCATTTTTAATTTCTATTCATTTAAAGCAATGCTGATTGACTACATTGTCGTGCCAGAGTGCGGCTGTGCAAGTGATGCACTCCCATGTGGTAGGGCTACCCTTGGTGCCCACTCCTACTTTTTGAAAGGTACAATGATATCGGTACATTGGCGTGTGGTCATTTCATATTGCAGGACTTTGATGCACTTTTCATTTTGAGGCTTGCTGCCGTCACCAAGGGACCATGAGCCCATTGAGGTCTAAAGTGGGCTCAGTGAGAAAGCGGTTCCAAAGTCCTAATCGATAATCATTGGCATGTGAGAGTGTTTATAACTTTTAATGTATTGGTTAAATGGTTTTGCTGTAATATGAACCATAACCAAAAGTCATGTTTCAGATTGGGGTACAGGTTTGGTAAACCGTGTTTTTGTATTGCATTATACTTGTATTTACGTAGCGCTTCATACCCTGACTATGTTTTCTGCCAGATGAGCTGTGCCATTAGTGTTTTTATGTATGTAGGAACCATAGGAGTGAGGCAAGCAATGCTTAGACTTATAGATGCTAGTATATGAATGAGAGCAAGTGGATGAATGTAGTGCGGCCTATGTAGAAAGTGCTTTCACTTTGTGTTTACATGGCAGAGGCTGCTCACAATGTGCTACTGCGGGCATGTAGCTCCGCTTATGCATGGAGTGCAGTCATCAACAGTTTTGGTGCCTGTACAGAAAGAAGCAAATTACAAATGTTTAATTTCGGTGCTTGCACCACTGCAATTGCTCTTGTACGGGGATGTGGTGCTGTGGTGCTAGTTGAGAGAGGAGTTTTCTCTTCTGTGAATGTAATTTCCTTTGTTAATTAAATAAACCTTTGACCCTTGCCATGGATGGCGCTTTGGGTGTGAGGAGTGTGTTGAAGGCTGGATATCTGGTACCGGGAGCCAGTGGCAATTGGCGGGTAAGTCAAATACCTTCATACTGTTGGACGTGTAGAAGGTAGGTTGCTGACTTCACTATTCTTTGCACTTTCTGTAATTGGGAGGGCCGGTCCTGTAGATACTGTTCGTATTTTTTTTTTAATGATATAGAACAAGGAGGATGATAGTTTCTATTGGAAACCTAGATAAACCCAGGTAGGCCCATTTTACAGTTTTTATGCTGAATAAGGTTCTTCTTGTGAACTGGATCACATGTGTAGCAGGGATAGGTCGGGGTGCATGATCACTCAACATTGTCTCATTTCTACTGGCTTTACTGGCTTTGCTGCTTGTGCACTGAGTTCCTGGAGTCAGGTGGCTGTACGTTGGTAATCCTTCCAAATTAATCCTTTACATTTTTGATCAGGGTTAAAGCATTGGAGATTTACTTTTATGCAAATAGGTTATTTCACGAAGAACCTGTTGCTGCATTCTTAATTACGAGAGATAGGACAGCACTTTCAGCTGGTGGTAAAGCTGTGGCCAAGTCAGCGACAATAATATCAGCTAAACAGGCTCCAAAAATACTTGTTCCTCTTAGCCCTCTTTCAGCTCTTCTCTAAGTCGGATGCAAAAACTCAGGGAGCACATAGCATCATTTTCATCTGGTAGATGTTGTGCTCTGATTTATGCACGAGACGGTCAAGTGGTTCTATGTTCGTCATGGTGAGGAAGACATTTCAGAGCCTGCCTCATTCATGGGGTTGGGTCGGTGTCGCGCTACCATTACCATGTTAGGCTTGACAACAGAAATGTAATTGCGACTCTATATTCATCACAACTGCAAGAACAATTATGTTATCGCAAACTCAGCCAAGTCTCTCTAACTCCATGATCAGGACTTCCTGAGCACAGTCTGGGAAAGGGGATTTTAATATCAGCACACACACAACTATAAGGAACGGCCATTGGTCACAACAAAGTGTACATATACTATTATAACTCCATACGTGCTTTGAAACTGGGGTAGGGTATAAAGCGGACTGAGGCAGCTATAACTGCACGTTTAATTTTTTGATACACTCGCTAAAAAGTACCTAAGCACACTATGGGGACCGATTCCCATACTGATAGATAGATAGATAGATAGATAGATAGATAGATAGATAGATAGATAGATAGATAGATAGATAGATAGATAGATTGATTTTGTCTGGTTCTGTCTGCGTTTGCCCACATTACGAGGGTTGATCCAGTCCTCACAGCTTGGTTCACACACACACACACACATACACACACTCTCTCCTTCCCCACGCTCTAAACCCCCTGTCAATCTCTCTCTCTCTCGCACACATTCTGGTACACACAGTCAAGCATTTACATACACCCTCAGTCACACAGAAGTTTTATCACACTCTCATAATAATAAACTTGAGTTCACACTTTAAATCACAAACGTCACATTCCTGCCACTTGAGAGCCCTTGCAACAAATGAAACTGATTCTACAGTTTTAGTGCATTCTTGTCTGAGATTGCTCCATGCAGGTCCTCATAAGTTCTTTTATTATTGAATATTAGTCCAGTTCGGATAATTGAATTATACAAATGTGAGATGGGGCGACTATGGTGAGATACCTGGGAAAGAGGGCGCGTCATGCCACCGACCCCACACTGGATTCTCCAGGCATTGGCAGCCTGGGTGGCGCGACCCCGGAAGCACTAAAGTGCTTCCTAGCCCAGCATGTTGATGATAACATGGGTGCAACCCCCTTTAAAAGAGGATAGTGGTGGACGAGTGGGGCTCTTTTCCTGTTCGCTAGGCTTGGATGTTTGTTTTCTAACTTTCCTGTGAGCCATATTGGTATTGTAGGCTCTTGATTGGCCTGTGAAAATTTTTCTTTGGGCCCACGTGTGGTATTTCTTCCCTCTGTTGTTTTGATTAGCCCGTGGAATTTATTGGGGTGCATCTTTTTGTAGAGCTTGGCCCAGCAGTCGGGGCTTGAGTGTTTCTATCTTGTGTTGTGTTTTCTCACAGTGTGCTTTTGCTATGGCAGATGGTGTACAGTGAGGTGCGAAACACTCGCTCAGGGAGTCATTGTTTGAAGCGTTGATGCTTTGGATGGACGCTTTGGAGCAGGTCATAGTGTCTTTGAGGTCGCAGTCATCAGTCTCAGATTTAACGCCCAGTGACCAGGTAGAGAGGCCAAGGCGGGTGGGTGTGCCTCCTAGGGAGGCTTTCCCCCCAGTCACAAAGAAGGGGAGGCGCCAGAGGCAAGGCAGGGGGGAAAGGTCGGTCAAGACAGAGGCAGGACAGGCTATCCCAGCGCAGGGGGCGAGTGGCTTAGGGGTGATCCCACATAATGTGACTGTGCATGTAGCCCCCTGCTAGGTTCCTGTGCAGGCAACAACCAAGAGCGTAGCGGCTGCATCAGCGAGTGGTGCGCTGGCTGTGACCACTGGTATTGTAAATGTGGGGGTGTAAGGCAACAAGACGTAGTGGGGCACTTGGCATCCATATTACTACGGCTGTCTGAGGTGAGTATGCTGTCTCCATCCTTGGTTGGAAGCCCCTTGTGGGTGTAGGGGAAGAAGATGTTATGGAAAGAGCACAGCACATGGTCTCACATCTGAACACCTCAAAGGGTAGCCAAGGGTCTCAGGGTGGCGTGACTGGGGTTGTAGGCAGTGAGGGGGTGAAAAAAGCAGATTCCTCTGCAGTGGCCAGCACAGCCCAGGGTCATACTACACTTCTGCCAGTTATGGCCGTCCATCAACCGGTCAAGGCTTCAGCAGAGACAAGGACTTCTATGACATTTCTAACCAGACAGCAGGAAGTTCACACATTGGTTACTCGTCCCCCTTTTTTATCTTGGTGATATTCGCTCTAAAGATGAGCTCCTAGGGGTGTAGGTGCCAATAGAGGTTAAGGAAAAGATTTGGAAAGGGACGTATATTAACATTTTTGATCTGCTGGTTGACTAATCTGATATAAATGGGGTTAAGCGTTGTAAAGAGTGTGCTATTCAAGGAAGTGTGGCCATTGGCCGCAGAAGTGGAAAGTGGAGGAGTCATAGAGTAATTGGGTGAGAGCCTTCTCAACTTACCAAGCCATCATTTCAGAGCACTTTAATGACTAGATAGCCCAGCTAGTGTGTTATCAGAATAGGATTGTGGATGCTCACGACGAGTATGGGGTACTGCCTGTAAGAACTATGACAGGGAGTTTAGAAGGATCAAGGCTCATAAGCCTTCCTGGGTTAGGATCATATCGATATAATAGCGTGTCTGCAGTACATGAACCGGCCACAGGGGGGTGGAGGGCAGCCTTTCGAGCTGCTTCAGGTTAATCTGGGGGGAGTATGGCAAGAAAAAGGACCTTTTGGGATTTCAACAGGCGCACAAGCTCCCGTTCTCAGGGAACCTCCATTTTAAACACTGTTGCGCTTTCTGCAGCCAAGCCTCCCACCCTGATTTTAAGTGCTTTGTGAAATCACGAGATAAGGGCAGCAAGAAACAAGAGTGATAATTTGACGGGAACTGTGAATATTTACTTTTTTTTCGTGAAGGCCTCTTCTCCTGTTAACATGTTGGCTATGGTCCCTTGACTTAATTTATACACCAACCATGCAGCTGTTCAGGTCTTGTATGAGGGTTTTAGGTATTATTTCAGGATACCAGCGCCAGGCTATGCAGGCTCATCCCATTGTAGGAACCAGCTGTCTCTGGGGTCCAACCCAGAGGTGGCTAGAGCAAAATTTTCAAAGATCTAAGCTTGGGGCGGGTGGCAGGGCCCTTTAATGGAATCCCCATGCAGACTTTTTTTTCCCCTCCTGGGGGTGGTCCCCAAGAAGGAACCGGGGGAGTTCAGCTTAATCCATAATCCGTTGGCACCCAAAGGCCAATAAGTGAACAACGCTATTGATGGGGCTCTATGTTCAGTCAAGTATGCTTCTCAGGACCAGGCAATTCACATGCTGCGGAAGCTGAGGCCCGGGTTCTGATGGCAAATTCAGACATCAAATCTGCCTTTAGGTTGCTACTGGTCCAACTTGATGATTTCCATCTCTTGGGTTTCCAGTTTGAGGGGAAGTACTACTTTGATAGGTGTATGCCAATGGGCTGTGTTGTGTCTTGTGCCCATTTTGAAAAATTTAGCACATTCTTGGAGTGGGTTTTCAGATTTGAGGCACAACACCGGTGCGTACTGCATTACTTGGATGATTTCCTTATTCTTAGTCCCCCTGGGTTTTTATCAGTGTGCAGATGCACTGGAAGTTTGTCTGAGGCTTATGGAGAGCTTGGGGTTCTGGCTGCACATGGCAAAACTGTGGGTCCCCACACCACAATGGAATTCCTGGGGATTGAATTGGATTTGGTTGCAGGGGTATCCAGACTTCCGAGAGATAAAATACTTGTTTTCTCTCAAGCAATCCAGGCATGCTTAAGGGCGGGGAAAGTCATTCTCCATCAGTTGCAGTGCTTGGTTGGACAACTCAAGGTCGCACTATGGATCATTCCTATGGGGTGCCCTTTCTCTCAGTCCATTGGTCAAGCCATGTCGATATGAAGGTCAAACACCACCACACTAGGCTCTCCAGTGATGTAAAACAGGATTTGAGAATCTTTCCTATGGTACTTCAATGGGACAGTCGTTTGGCCGGGCCCATCAAGGTCCAGTGAGGAGCTTGGTCTCTTTACGGATGCAGCAGTCAGTGAGGGTTTTGGTGCCATATTTGGTTCGGTATGGTGTGCATAGAGATTGCCCACAGAGTGGGTTCAGTTTGGACTACTGACTAACATTGGTTTTCTAGAGCTATTCCCTATCCTGGTTCATTGTCAATCTGGCAGGATAGATTCCGCAACCAGTCCATGATTTTCTGGTCCGATAATATGTCTGTGGTAGAATGCATAAATCGCAGGCTGCCAGGTGTTAGATCATTCCCGGAGTCTTGAAAGTAATTGCGTTGCTGTGTCTTAAGTTAAATGTGGTTTGTAGAGTGAAACATGTGCCCGGTGTCTTGAAAAATGCTGCTGATGCCCTTTTCCGTTTTAAGATGCAGGTTGCCAGATTCCACCACACACAAACGGACAAATTCCCTATGCCCTTCCCAGAGCATTTGTGGTGGTTTGGTTCCAAAAAACTATCGGGCCTCGTGGCAGCCAGTTTCGCACCAAAGCCGAAGAAGGCTTAAGAGGAGGCTTTCACTGCCTATGTTAATTTTTTTGGTCAAGCAGGGGGGTCTGCTAGGGCAGATGTGTCATCGGTTTTGGCTTTCTTGGAAGTCCTGAGGGAGAGTGGGTGGTCGGTTGTGTGTGCTAGGCACCACACGGCTGCCATAACTTTTTTGCCCAACTGCAGGGGGTTCAGCTGTGGGTAGGAAAAGGCGCATCATGCCCGGACCCCACTCTGAAGTCTTCAGAGACTGGCAGCGCGGGTGGCGTGGTCCAAGAACACTAAAGTGCTTCCAGGCCTCACATGATGATGACGCTGCAGGTGCACCCCCTTTTAAAAGGGGATCGTGGTTGGTGTGCTGGTAACTTGTTCCTGCTTGCCAAGAAGGCAGTGTACTCCAGCAGCACTTGGCCAGCAAGAACACCCACCCACCTCCCCTAATGGAAATCGCTTGGTCCTGGTTTTACTTTCTCGATTTCAGCTAGCACTGTCTTATCTATGCTGTTTTCATTAGGATTTTGAACATGCTGTATCAATATTTATTAACATTTTTCTCGCCCTACAGCACAAAAGGATTCATTGTGAAAGCTTATTTGTCGTATTTTATACGGGTATTGTTGGCGGGGTAAGATTATGACTGGAAGGACAATTAGGTGCCTTTCTTCTTACCTTTGCAGGATGGCAATGTAATTGGACCCTCCAGGGGTGCTGGCTGGGAAGTGAGGACCACATCCAAGGGTGCGGGAGGTTACAAGTGGCAACTGGCATCTGGTGCCTAGGGCCAACCAACCGCTACTGTGCAAAGAGATGGAAGACAGCCCTGCGCCTTGGGGTGGGGGGGTTTGAGTCTCTGGTTGGAGGGGGTGCCTGCGGTATGTATCCAGGCGGCAGGCTGGCCCCCTCTACATGGTCTACACACAATTGGTATTTTTGGAGGAGGGATGGAAGGATCCCACATGGAGATACTCCCCTGGGGCCTTTAGCTTGAGGGAGGGACAGGGACCGGGTGACTTAGCAGTCATCCATGATCTCGTCCACAATCACAGATATTTGGATACGCAGGGACCAATCTAGTTAGTGATAGGAAATTGGATGTATTAGCGGACTCTGTTAAAGCTAGACATCTGAAAGTTTGAAATATGTGATTTTCATGGAGGAGTTACTGTGCAAAAAAGTTTGGTTGATTAAATTTTGATTATGTTTCTTGAAAATAAAATACAGCCTGGAGTTTTTGGCTCCCAAGCCCAAAGTGTTGTTGTCATCCAAGATGAAGTAATGCCATGTTTGGGGTGCTCGGGTCTTTTTTTTAAAGGGTAGGTCTCTGTGATACCAGGTCATATGGCCTTTTCACACTGCATAGAGACATTTGGCATGTGGTGTTTAAAATTCTGCCCATGTAGGCACACTGATAACATGGCCTGGGGAGCTTCTGTGAGGGAGGGCATATTTTCCTTTCTTAGTTGCATTTGCCTTTAGCCAGTCAGTGGGGTCGTGCACGCTTCCAGAGGGGTCACGCATACATCTGGTGAGATTAAAAAAAACACAATATGTATCAAATGTGCTTTCACGCCCGTGCTAGCTCTGTGTCACAGGAGTGACTCCTGTGTATCAGAACACACAGCTTATAAGAACATTTTCTCTCTTCTCCCGAGGGGGACTTAGAAAGAGGAATGCACCACGGCACTGTTTTCTCGGCTTCCTCAATCACATAATTTTTGTGTAGTTTAGTAAATAGACCCCTGGGGTTTAATGCATCCAATAACGGAGATGGCAGGGCTTAGAAATTGCTTGTGCTGTTGCTGGGATATAGATTCAAGTTCATAGGGGAGCCCAAGGGAGGGCGTAATGAAAGTGCGCAATTCAGGACCGGACACGAAGCACTCTATTAGGGCTTTTCCTATATCCACCCGATAGAAGGACTCCTTTATTCACGTCCGCCCTGGGCTGCGTGAGCCTCGTTTCACCCCTCTGTGAATCTGAGCCTGAAGTCGTCCCAAGAACCCTCTTGAAACCGCAGGCCTTTGCATCCATAAGCTTCGCCCAGCATTGCTGCTTTACCAGCGAGCAAATGACTCGCGCCTATATTTCTTGGCAAGAAGATATGCAGTCCAGATGTTTTAACCTCTGTTCATCTTCAGGGGCATTTTAAGTATTACCACCCAAATTATTCTCAGCAGAAATATTTACTCTTTTATTCTATGTGATAGGAGCAATGGCATGAGTGTTGTGGGTTTTAACTGTGTAGCGGTTAGTATGGTGTTGTGTGTTAATGGATATTGTACAGCATGGTATGACTTGTCAAGCTTTGGTGTTTTAATTTGGTGTTGTATTATAGGGAGAGATACACTGTTTGGAGGTGTGGTGCTGGAAAGTGTGGTTTAGCTTGTCAGAGTCTGTGTATTTCTATTTCCATATCACAGTGCCATGTTAAAAGCTAACTCTGCCCGCCTGTGGGCAGGTGTTGTTGGTTGTAAATGCAGACGGCTTGGAAGTACCCCTAATTAATCAGTGTACCGAGTTGAAACAGTAGTCTTTCTAGACAAAGATAACCCTAGTTGCAAGAGTTGGTGCCAAGATGTTGGTAAGCGTGATGAGTAGCAGTCCGGTAGGGGTGCATTCGCTTATGCATCATACATTTGGTTGACTCATTGGCAGAACAACAATTTGTAACTCTCTTCCTGCAGTACAGTGCTTCCATTGTAGTCATAGCTTGAAGCATCCAAAGCTTGACCCATTTGACTGCAAGTTTACCATCTAGGTGATTATTTTGTAGTGCTTTCTCATGACTCTGGGCCTTATTTCGCGAAATGTGATAATATTTTATCTCCCAAAAGCAGTAGTATTGTAATTACCTCCATAAGTGGCTAGTCACAACTTTGAGGGTGTTCTGGTGGAAATTATACTCATGGAGAAAAATTTAATTCCCACTATTAGTGGATTATATATGACCTCTCTTCTCTAAATCTGGCACTGTTTGTTATTTGTTCTACTAAAATGTTAAAAATAGGATGTAGCGATGAGCTGTTTTTTTGTTTAATAGATATTATGATATGTTGTGTTATTGTATCAGCATTTGTATTGCGTCCTCTATCATTAGTAGGATACCAAAACACATTCTAAACCAGAGTGCCTTTTTGTGTGCTTTGGGGATTTCCGTCCTTATGTAATAGGCAGAATGTTCTAAAGGTTGTCTAGCGGTAAATGTTGAGCCCAGGGCAACATGAAGGGTGTTGGTTTGGTCTCTTCTGTGTAAATAACTTTTTATTTATTTTTATTTGTCTATTGGATTATTTGGGAGAATCTAATTCGTACTAGGTAGCATGTGGGTGTAGAAAGTCCTGTTTTAAAAGGTTTGAGTCTAGAATCCTGATCAGCAGAGATGATGTGGGACTGAGTTACAGGTGCTTAGGGTAAATCCTTTCAGCTAAATTATAGAAAGGACTGCCTGACGTTACCAAACAGAGTGAACAGCTATCTGCAGTCCGGAAGATGCAGCTAAAAACTGTACACATCTAATATCCGTACAGATGCTCAGGTTCCTCAATGTTTGGTTCCAGTAATTAGGTTTTTACCGAAATGTAGATGCTAAATGGAAAAGAGACATTCTTCCTGCCTCAGTGTGCTCTATTGTGATTTGGATACAAACACCTTTGACTTATCAGCAATTCTTTAGCCCCTTCGCTGCCAGGCCTTTTCCCCTCAGGTGCCAGGCCTTTCTTTGGTTATTCGGGGCAGTTCGCGCTTAGGTCCTCATAACTTTTTTGTCCACATAAGCTACCCACACCAAATTTGTGTCCTTTTTTCCCATCATCCTAGGGATTCTAGAGGTACCAGACATTGTGGATTCCCCTGAAGAAGATCAAGAAATTATCCAAAATACAGTGAAAATTTCAATTTAAAAAAATTGGAAAAAGTGCTGCAGAAGAAGGCTTGTGGTTTTTTCCCTAAAATGGCATCAACAAAGGGTTTGCGGTGCTAAAATCACCAGCTTCCCAGCTTTCAGGAAACAGCAGACTTGCATCAGAAAACCCAATTTTTCAACACAATTTTGGCATTTTACTGGGACATACCCCATTTTTGCTATTTTTTTGTGCTTTCAGCCTCCTTCCAGTTAATGACAGAAATGGGTGTGAAACCAATGCTGAATCCCAGAAAGTTAAACATTTCTGAAAAGTAGACAACATTTGGAATTCATCAAGGGGGAATTTGTGTAGATCCTACAAGGGTTTCTTACAGAAAATAACAGCTGAAATAAAAACAATATTGAAATTGAGGTGAAAAAGCCATTTTTCTCCACGTTTCACTCTGTCACTTTTGACTGCAATGTCAGATTTTTTATAGCAGTATACCATTACGTCTATGGACTCTTCTGGGTACGGGGATATATAGGGCTCGTAGGTTCATCAAGAACCCTTGGTACCCAGAGCCAATAAATGAGCTGCACCTTGCAATGGTTTTTCATTCTATACCTGGTATGCAGCAATTCATTTGCTGAAATATAAAGAGTGAAAAATAGGTATCAAGAAAACCTTTGTATTTCCAAAATGGGCACAAGATAAGGTGTTGAGAAGCAGTGGTTATTTGCAAATCTCTGAATTCCGGGTTGCCCATACTAGCATGTGAATTACAGGGCATTTCTCAAGTAGACATCTTTTTTTACACACTGTCTTACATTTAGAAGGAACAAATGTAGAGAAAGACAAGGGGCAATAACACTTGTTTTGCCATTCTGTGTTCCCCCAAGTCTCCTGATAAAAATGATACCTCACTTGCGTGGGTAGGCCTAATGCTTCTGACAGTAAACGCAACATGGACACATCACATTTTTACATTGACATCTGACGTGTTTTTTGCAAAGTACCTAGCTGTGGATTTTGGCCTCTAGCTCAGCCGGCACCTAGGGAAACCTACCAAACCTGCACATTTTTTAAAACTAGACACCTAGGTGAATCCAAGATGGGGTGATTTGTGGGGCTCTCACCAGGTTCTGTTACCCAGAATCCTTTGCAAACCTCAAAATTACCAAACCTGCGCATTGTGGAAAACGAGACACCTAGGGGAATCCAAGATGGGGTGACTTGTGGGGCTCTCACCAGGTTCTGTTACCCAGAATCCTTCGCAAACTCCAAAATTTGGCCAAAAAAACACTTTTTCCTCACAATTCGGTGACAGAAAGTTCTGGAATCTGAGAAGAGCTACAAATTTCCTTCCACCCAGCATTCCCTCCAAGTCTCCCAATAAAAAAGGTACCTCACTTGTGTGGGTAGGCCTAGCGCCCGCGACAGAGAATGCCCCAAAACACAATGTAGACAATCACATTTTCCCAAAGAAAACAGAGCTGTTTTTTGCAAAGTACCTAGCTGTGGATTTTGGCCTCAAGCTCAGCCGGCACCTAGGGAAACCCACCAAACCTGTGCATTTTTGAAAACTAGACACCTAGGGGAATCCAAGATGGGGTGACTTGTGAGGCTTTCACTAGGTTCTGTTACCCAGAATCCTTTGCAGACCTCAACATTCTGCCCAAAAACATTTTTTTCCTCACATTTTGGTGACAGAAAGTTCTGGAATCTGAGAGGAGCTACACATTTCCTTCCACCCAGCATTCACCCAAGTCTCCCAATAAAAATGGTACCTCACTTGTGTGGGCAGGCCTGCGCCCGCAACAGGAAATGCCCCAAAACACAATGTGGACACATCACATTTTCCCAAAGAAAACAGAGCTGTTTTTTGCAAAGTACCTAGCTGTGGATTTTGGCCTCTAGCTCAGCTGGCACCTAGGGAAACCTACCAAACCTGTGCATAACCAGGCCCATACTGGTTGGTAGCCACCACCCCACTTTTTTTTATTTTTTTTATTCCCTGGCATCTAGTAGACTTTCTGTCTCCCCCGGGGTGTGGATCGGGGGTAATTGCCCAATTTGCCCACTGGTGGGCAGAACAACTTTGGCCCAGTTTATTTGGGGTGGGGGTATGGCCATACCCCACCCTATTTAAAAAAATAAATAGGCCGTTCTGCTCCCAAGGGGGCAGATTTGGCCAACAGTAATGTGCCCCCATGGGGAGCGACACTTTGCCAAGGGGCTGTCCCACCAAACAAAACACAGACATACACTGACACCAATCCCTGGTGTCTAGAGGTTTCTGCCCCCAAGGGGTCAGAAATGGCCTAAATACAATTTGCCCCACAGGGGAGCGTCCCTTGCCTAAGGGGTCGCTCCCCATACATAAACACATAAAGTAAATAAAAAAATATATATACCCCTGGTGTCTAGAGGTTTCTGCCTCCTCTGGGGGCAGATCGGCCTAATTATATTAGGGTGAACTGCCCCCAGGGGGGTCAACAATGGCCTAAAAATAATTGGCCCCCTGGGGCGCGGCCCTTGCCCAAGGGGCTGCTCCCCTTATGGATAAGTATAAAAAAAAAAAACCCTGGTGTCTTGTGGTTTCTGCCCCCAGGGTGGGCAGAAATGGCTTTAAAAAAATGGCCCCCTGGGGAGCGGCCCTTGCCCAAGGGGCTGCTCCCCTCATGACAATTACCAATATAAAAAAATTCCCTGGTGTATAGTGGGCCTTTCTGCTGAGCGATCGCATTGTGATCGGGCAGCAGAAATGCTGAGCGGGACATGAAAGGAGAGGAAAAGCCTTTCCTCTCCTTTCATGCCTTTCTCTGCCCCTCCAGTGATCAGAAGAGAAATGCAAAAGCATTTCTCTTCCGATTCGTGCTGGAAGGGAGGGGCAGGTCTCTGATCGCAGGCTGATGTCATCAGATGCCATGGGGGGGGGGGGGGTTGAGGGGTGTGGTGAAAGGGGAAGCGATTCCCCTTTCACCCCTGCCCAGGGGAGGGAGGTGTCAGGCCCCCGGGGGAGCACTAGTGCTTCCCCCGTGGGCCTGTCTGGACGTAACGGTTACGTCCTGGTCACCCGAGCGGTGCTGCCCAGGACGTAACAGTTACGTCCATGGCACGCGAGGGGTTAAAAAAGTTACAATACTAAGTAAAGAGATAGAGTGGGCTTTGTCTCCACCCCCATTAGATTGCTCTTGGATTGGCTGTCCATCAAATCTATTACAGATTCTGGATGGTTACATTGTTCTGTTTGTGTTCCCATTAGGTTTTGGTGATGGGGCGCAAGAAGTCAGTTTGTTAGCCTGCAAATTTGACATATCATGTAGATTGTAATTCAGAGTCAGTTTGTGTTCTTTGATTACATTTTCTGACACAATGACATTTTCATAACTGCCTTCTGGTATTTTTGTTTAAGAAATGTGTTGGGACAGAAAAGGTTCCTCACATGGCTAAGTAGGGTGTGCACCTCTGCCATATGCTCCCCTAGTGTGCTCTGGATGGGTTGTCTATTTTTAGACCACAGCGGCGATGAGAATCTTGTTTGTACACTTAGAGCTTATAGTGAGATGGATTGAGACCGAGAACTGAGCTTAGTGCGCCATAGAGCAAATCGAGCTCCATAGGTGCTTCATTTCATTTACTATGGGGCTGAGGAGGACTGACACTGTGTGTAGCCAACAGGCCTTCCCTATTTAAATTGGTCTGTCAGTCCCCTGCAACTATATCTTTTGCTACATTGCTATGAGATCTGAATATTGCATGGTTGCTTAACATGTTCATGTATGGCAGCCATGTGTGCTGTGTTTAACTGCTGCAGCCAGGAATCCACTTTGAATTGCGTGAGTGAGAGTGATACAAAAGATGAAGGTTAGAGAGAAAGCCTGCCAGACAGTGATGTAGCTTGCAGGGCTCTCCAAGACATTCCTAAGTGTATTTGTGGTTGACTAGACTATGAGCTGTGGAAGATGGTAGAGAGAGGGCCACTTTGTAGAGCAGGAACACCTACTACACCTTTCCTGCTTCATACATCCTTGAGGGATGTTACCCTAACAGATGACGTGGTATTTGAATGGGGAAGCCTCTTCCAGTTGTATGCCTTTGTTTTGGGTTCCTTTGAGAGGGAGTTCTCAGCCAAAACCACCTTCCTACTAAAACTATCAGGCAAAGACTGTGATAGGACCAGCCTTGTGGGGAATATCGAAAAAACTAGGATTATTTGAAGCTGGTCCCAGAGCTGAACCACGGACCGTGAAGTAGGTGTAGAAATGGGACTGAAAACTCAAGTAAGTGTGCCACATTTTTTCATCAAAGTAGAACAGGTGACACACACAGGTGGAGATCTGGAAAGGTCTCTGACATCAGGATTGCTGTCTGCCAACTCACTTTGCCAAGTTCAGAACAAAAAACGTTTGAAAATGCTAGGAACAACTATAAGGAAGCGTCTCAAGGGAAGGAGCCCCCTGGCCACTGCAGTTTAGTGCTGGAGATGAGAATGTACTTTTAAAAAGCTACATAGAAAATGGGCCCTGAGAAGCAGCGGGAGAAGTGCAGAAGATCGGGGGAGAGACTGGCATGGCCAGGCACTGCTGTGATACCTTGTGCTCTAGGACCTTTAAAGCATTCCCGAAGCGGAGTGCGTTTCACTTTTCAAGAAACTGGAGCAACGTAATGCAACCTCAGTCTGTGGTCTCATCAAGACATTCCCAAAGTGCCTCGATGCAGCATCTAGGTGCCTGCAAAATGCCTTGACAACGGGCCACCCAGAAAAGCTTAGAAACAGCAGTCAGGGGCCACCACGAAAATTGACTAGCATCATTAACAGGCAGGGTGCTTTCCAAGGATCAGAGCGGCATTCCATCCCCCCAACCAAACTGTGACCCAGGGTGTGATTTATGCTTTGTGTGGTTGGTGGACTTGAGATTAGTGCCAAGAAAGCTCCTCTGACTGAGGACCCGCTTTCACCAATAACTGGGAGCTCATCATGATCGCTCCTTATCTTTGTCAGGCACCCCATATTTCCTGTTGGGACAGCATGTGCCTGCCCATTAGCGACTGATGCCGGAGACGAATAGTGATGTCTGCCTGGCTGGGACAAAGTCAGCTCGATCATGCTCTGTAGCCTTCGACTAGTTAGGCGACCAAGACTTCAGGATCTTTGAAACTAGTGCCATGCACAAATTGCGAACAAGGGAAAGGGCATCTAGCAGACTACAGGGACACACTGAACCTTGGACATAACATCCACCCAGGAAGGTGGCGGGGGCCACCTGAGAGGAAACAGAGCATTCTTAGTTGTCCCAATCCCCTTGGATCATCTTAACTTACACAAACTGTCTTAGGTCATAGTGGTATGTTCCCCAACTCTGTGATTAATCCCAGTTCTAAATGTGACCATTCTGATGGCCTCCTCGACTTTTATGTACAGTAATAAGTTCCATATGTAGAATTAAACTCACATTTTTAATGAGGAAATGCGACTGAACAATGTCTTATCGACCAAGATTCTTTGTTTTACTTAGTTCTGAGTGTCAGTACCTCCATAATTGTGCCTTGGACTGTAAGGCTGCACTACCTGAAGAGCAAGTGCTAAAAGGTTGTAGTTGGTGCTCACTTTTAGGAAACTAAAACCCACAGACGTCAGTGGCAAAGGCTCCTATTTACTACTTCAGTCCTGCAACTTATTACTGACCTGAGACAACTGAAAAAATCGCACCCAAGCTGAGTAATTTGCAATAATTTGCTGTCATGGAAATATGTTCTTGGATTTCTAGTTTTTTTTTTTTTTCAGTAAGTAAATAAATGTGTGCACATAGGCCTTTCAAAACATTTCACAAAAATGCTTGCTCTTTATCAAAAGTATGTTTCTGTCCGATATGGCAGCATGGTGAAAACCACACAGCTCGGCTCCGAACCTAGTCTTTGGATTAGACAGTATGACGACAAGATAATGCCACACTTAGAAATGATACGTGCGAGGCTGGGGTCTTCGATACCCCAGAGAGATTGAAGAATATTGTGAGGAGTTTCTGACGGCAGAGGGGATGTGAGTAGCGGGTACGCAAAGGGTGAGTGGTTTTAGCAGACCCCTTATTCCTCCCCACCTGTGGGGGGGGGGGGGGGGGCAGACAGGGGCGTAGGAGACAATACATTTCTGGGGGGGACAGGGACAGCCTTGGGGACTTTCAATCAACCCTATACAAATTGCTAGTTGTTTACGAACTGCAGGCTCCGATAAATATACACAATCATATATATTGGAAGTGAAATAGGGAGAAAGGAAGGCATGTTTTCACAGTCTGAAAGTATCTTTAATTGTTATTTACATTCACAAAGTAATTAGCTAAAATGTGAAAATAACATGTTGATTAATCTTGCATCTTCATGCACCAAGCAAATAAAGGTAGGAGGGTAAAAAGGAAGAACATACCCTTTGCGCCCCACACCCACCATGCTCTTCGCCTCATGCCAATTGGAACCGCACTGGAGATATCAAAAGCGATTACGAACAAGAGTTGTAAACTGTGCTCGGAAACCATAGTTCTAATAACACTTCTACTCCTGTGTGTGATCTTGGGCAGCTCAGCTCCACATCAGTCATAACTAGAAGCATTTCAACTGAAGAAGCTCTTGCAGTTACAGGCTATATAAATATGGATACTCTAATCTCTGTATAAACTGCAGTCACTAATTTCTCTAGAAACGGCTGTTTGTGATGCACCAAGTCACTGCGTGTAAAAAAAAGACATTCACTGATTATAAAGAAAAGACATCGGAAAATGACTATGATAGGGTTATTACAGTCGAGTTCTGACATTACAATGCCTTCTGCCAGAGCTAGCAGCCAAGGTAAAAGGCAGACCAGGTCACAGAGCATAATTAATGCAGCTGTTTAAAGCAAAAAATGGAATGTTGCTTTTCTTTCTTCTGCTCTACTTTCATAGCTTTGAATGTCAGAAGCTATGCACTAAGGTTTTAAGTGGTTTGTGGGAAAGTTGGTGGTGTGACCATGTATTATATGGGGTAAAATACCCCCTGCGTACATAAGGATATTGCAAGTCACCTTGAAGTTCATACCTTATAAACAAGCATTGGCAAAGCCAATAGGTCTCGCCTATGCAAGTTCTATTGCCTTTGCCAATGTGTTTTAGCCATGCTGTACACTAGTGAGACTACTATTCAGCATGGCTCAAAGTTAATGGCATAAAGGAGAATGATGTGTCATCGACTGGTGTGGTGTAGTGTCATGGAGTAAGTAGGGTGTCCTAAAATGGAGCAGTAAACTAACTTTAAAGGAACAGGGGTCCCTTGAATAAAATGCAACACCACTCCCATAAACAATGATATTAAAGTAGTATGCAAATGTATTGTTTCATACATTTATTCAATCACAATATAAAAGATCAAATGTAGTGGGAAAACAAACATCAACAGGGGAAATCGAGAAAGACTGGTATTCGGGCATTACACAAGTTATCTGGATGACCCAATGTCACCAATTACAAGAAAAATGTAAAAAGTAACCTATGTAGTACAGTGGTTTAGAGGAGGCTGGCCTGGTTTGTATTGGGTACCTATGGTACTTACACCTTATACCAGGTCCAGTTATCCCTTATTAGTGAAATGTAGGCAGTGTCTAGAAGCCAGGCTCTCTAGGGGTAGCTGTAGCCAAGGCTTATCTAGGAGACGTGCAAAGCTCATGCAATACCACTGTAGTCACACAGCACTCACACACATGAAAGAAAATACTCAGTGTTACAAAAATAAAGGTACTTTATTTTAGTGACACAAATGCCAAAAATACCATAGAGACTATACTCCCTTAGGAGGTAAGTAATACACCAATTATATACACTAGTATGCAGCAATAGCAATAAAAAGTTAGAAAAGTGCAATTAGTGAAAATCACAATGGTTAGAAATGGGGCTAGGGTAAACACAAACCATATACTAAGAAAGTAGAATGCGAATGTCGGTTTCCCACCTAGACAAGTGTGGTGTGTAGAGGGGCGCTGGGAGTATTAGAAAACACCAAAGGTAAGTAATAGAACCCACCTCAGAGCCCAGGAAAGCAGGAGTAAATGACAGTAACTTTCCTAGAACACACAAGAACACGAGAAAGAAGATAATGCAAGAACCAGAAGATACTTCAAGACACAAAGGGTGGATTCCAGGACCTAAAGACTTGTGGAAGAATGGGACTAAGTCCAAGAAGCACAGAAGAGTCCAGGGAGGACAGGAGCCCCTGCTAACCCGAATCAAGGTGCAAAAGAAGAACCACTGGTGAAGAACAACAGTCAGTACAGCACCCAAGAAGACGGTTGCTGGTTCCTGGTTGGTGCAGATGATATCCCGCAAAGCTCACGGTTAGCGAAAAATGGCACTGCCTGGGACCAGGAGGGACCTGGTGGACTCTACCCAGGCGGAGGAGTCAGATGGGGCTCTCAGCAACTCAGAGAGCCCACAGAAGACCAGCCAGTGCACACAGGAGTCCTCCAGCACAGGGACAAAGGAGTTGCAAAAGGAGGCCCACGCAGCACAAAAACAAAGGATCCCACACCGCCAGAGAACCGCTCAGGAAGCTGTGCATTGCCGGAAGGAGTGCTGGGGGCCAGAATTACATTGTGCACAAAGAATTTCATAGAAGGATGCCAACAAGCCTTGGCAACTGAAAAACACGTGGTGCACAGGGTTACTGTCTTGCGTGGGAAGGCAAGCTCTTACCTCCACCAAAGTTGGACAGTAGGACGTCAGGACCATCGGGACCACTTCAGTTCACCACCCGTGATGTAGGATCCATGCAACTCAACAGGAGAGGGGACCCAAGCAGATGGTCGTCGTTGAAGAGAGGTGCCTGCTGAATCAGGGGAGTGACTCCTTCACTCCAAGGGAGATTCGTTCATTCTTCTGGTGCAGGCTGAAGACAGGCTGTCCTCTGAGGATGCACGACCGGGAAACAGTTACAAATGCTGGCAAGAGCTGAAGATACAATGTTGCAGAAGTCGTCTTTGCTTCGTTGTTGCAGTTTGTGAAGTTCCTGGAGGATCCAGATGCAGTTTCTTCAGTGAGAAGGTGAAGTAAAGGAAGCAGAGGATTCCTGCTGGAGTCTTGCAATCCGAATCTGAAGAACCTCCCAAAGGAGAGACCCTAAATAGCCATGAAAGGGGGATTGGTCAGCTAAACAGGTAAGCACCTATCAGGGGACGGCTCAGACACCACCTGCTGGCACTGCCCACTCAGATGCTCCCAGAGTTTGCTGCCAACTTGGAATCCAAGATGACAAAACACAGGGACCCTCTGGAGGAGCTCTGAGCACCACACCTGGGGTGGTGATGGACAGGGGAGTGGTCACTCCCCTTTCCTTTGTCCAGTTTTGTGCCAGAGCAGGGACAGGGGGTACCTGAACTGGTGTAGACTGGATTATGCAAGGGTTCACCAAATGTGCCCTTCAAAGCATTTCCAGTGGCCTGAGGAAGGAAGCTACCCCTCCCAAGCCTGTAACTCCTATTTCCAAAGGGAGAGGGTGTAACACCCCTCTCTCAAAGGAAATCATTTGTTCTGCCTTCATGGGCTTGAGCTTCTCAAGCAACAGGAGGGCAGAAACCTGTCCGAGAGGTGGCAGCAGCTGGGCTGCCTGGGAAACCTCAGAAGGCTGGAATGGCAATACTGGGGGTCCTCTAAGGAGCCCCCAGAGTGCATAAAATCATACAACCAATGCTTGCAAAAGCCTTGGGTTATGATTCCAACATGTTTGATACTAAACATACCTATGTTCCGAGTTACCATTATGTAGCTGGGAATAGGAAGTGACCTATTTCAAGTACATGTGTAAAATGGCATCCCGCACTCAGGAAGTCTGGGAAAATGGTCCTGGAGGTCGTGGGGGCACCTCTGCTAGTGCAGGGGTGCCCTCACACACAGTTACTCTGCACCCTGCCCTCAGGGCTGGAGGGCCTGCTATAGGGGTGACTTATAAGTGACCTGGTGCAGTGCAACTGGCAGTGAAAGGGTGCATGCACCTTTTCACGCAGGCTGCAATAGCAGTCCTGCAGAAGCCTTTGCATGGGCTCCCTATGGGTGGCAAAAGAAATGCTGCAGCCCATATGGATCTCCTGGAACCCCAATGCCCTGGGTACCTGTAGGAAGTTGGCTCTGTATGTGCTATTTCAAAGTAAGGAATAGCATGCACAGAGTCCAAGGGTTCCCCTTAGAGGTAAAATAGTGGTAAAAATAGATAATACTAATGCTCTATTTTGTGGTAGTGTGGTCGAGCAGTAGGCTTATCCAAGGAGTAGTGTTAAGCATTTGTTGTACATACACATAGACAATAAATGAGGTACACACACTCAGAGACAAATCCAGCCAATAGGTTTTGTATAGAAAAATATCTTTTCTTAGTTTATTTTAAGAACCACAGGTTCAAATTTAACATGTAATATCTTGTTTGAAAGGTATTGCAGGTAAGTACATTAGGAACTTTGAATCATTTCAATTGCATGTATACTTTTCAAGTTATTCACAAATAGCTATTTTAAAAGTGGACACTTAGTGCAATTTTCACAGTTCCTGGGCGGAGGTAAGTTTTTGTTAGTTTTACCAGGTAAGTAAGACACTTACAGGGTTCAGTTCTTGGTCCAAGGTAGCCCACCATTGGGGGTTCAGAGCAACCCCAAAGTTACCACACCAGCAGCTCAGGGCCGGTCAGGTGCAGAGTTCAAAGTGGTGCCCAAAACGCATAGGCTCCAATGGAGAGAAGGGGGTGCCCCGGTTCCAGTCTGCCAGCAGGTAAGTACCCGCGTCTTCGGAGGGCAGACCAGGGGGGTTTTGTAGGGCACCGGGGGGGACACAAGCCCACACAGAAATTTCACCCTCAGCGGCGCGGGGGCGGCCGGGTGCAGTGTTAGAACAAGCGTCGGGTTCGCAATGGAAGTCAATGAGAGATCAAGGGATCTCTTCAGCGCTGCAGGCAGGCAAGGGGGGGCTTCCTCGGGGAAACCTCCACTTGGGCAAGGGAGAGGGACTCCTGGGGGTCACTTCTGCAGTGAAAGTCCGGTCCTTCAGGTCCTGGGGGCTGCGGGTGCAGGGTCTTTTCCAGGCGTCGGGACTTAGGTTTCAGAGAGTCGCGGTCAGGGGAAGCCTCGGGATTCCCTCTGCAGGCGGCGCTGTGGGGACTCAGGGGGGACAGGTTTTGGTACTCACAATCATAGAGTAGTCCGGGGGTCCTCCCTGAGGTGTTGGTTCTCCACCAGCCGAGTCGGGGTCGCCGGGTGCAGTGTTGCAAGTCTCACGCTTCTTGCGGGGAGATTGCAGGGTTCTTTGAAGCTGCTCCTTTGGATAAAGTTGCAGTCTTTTTGGAGCAGGTCCGCTGTCCTCGGGAGATTCTTGTTGTCGTCGAAGCAGGGCAGTCCTCAGAGGATTCAGAGGTCGCTGGTCCCTTTGGAAGGCGTCGCTGGAGCAGAGTTCTTTGGAAGGCAGGAGACAGGCCGGTGAGTTTCTGGAGCCAAGGCAGTTGTTGTCTTCTGGTCTTCCTCTGCAGGGGTTTTCAGCTAGGCAGTCCTTCTTCTTGTAGTTGCAGGAATCTAAATTCTTAGGTTCAGGGAAGCCCTTAAATACTAAATTTAAGGGCGTGTTTAGGTCTGGGGGGTTAGTAGCCAATGGCTACTAGCCCTGAGGGTGGGTACACCCTCTTTGTGCCTCCTCCCAAGGGGAGGGGGTCACATTCCTATCCCTATTGGGGGAATCCTCCTTCTTCAAGATGGAGGATTTCTAAAAGTCAGAGGCACCTCAGCTCAGGACACCCTAGGGGCTGTCCTGACTGGCCAGTGACTCCTCCTTGTTTTTCTCATTATCTCTCCTGGACTTGCCGCCAAAAGTGGGGGCTGGGTCCAGGAGGCGGGCATCTCCACTAGCTGGAGTGCCCTGGGGCATTGTAACACGAAGCTTGAGCCTTTGAAGCTCACTGCTAGGTGTTACAGTTCCTGCAGGGGGGAGGTGTGAAGCACCTCCACCCAGAGCAGGCTTTGTTTCTGTCCTCAGAGAGCACAAAGGCTCTCACCGCATGAGGTCAGACACTCGTCTCTCAGCAGCAGGCTGGCACAGACCAGTCAGTCCTGCACTGAACAATTGGGTAAAATACAGGGGGTATCTCTAAGATGCCCTCTGTGTGCATTTTTTAATAAATCCAACCCTGGCATCAGTGTGGGTTTATTATTCTGAGAAGTTTGATACTAAACTTCCCAGTATTCAGTGTAGCCATTATGGAGCTGTGGAGTTCGTTTTTGACAGACTCCCAGCCCATATACTCTTATGGCTACCCTGCACTTACAATGTCTAAGGTTTTGCTTAGACACTGTAGGGGCATAGTGCTCATGCACATATGCCCTCACCTGTGGTATAGTGCACCCTGCCTTAGGGCTGTAAGGCCTACTAGAGGGGTGACTTACCTATGCCACAGGCAGTGGGAGGTTGGCATGGCACCCTGAGGGGAGTGCCATGTCGACTTAGTCATTTTCTCCCCATCAGCACACACAAGCTGGCAAGCAGTGTGTCTGTGCTGAGTGAGGGGTCCCTAGGGTGGCATAAGACATGCTGCAGCCCTTAGAGACCTTCCCTGGCATCAGGGCCCTTGGTACCAGGGGTACCAGTTACAAGGGACTTACCTAGGTGCCAGGGTTGTGCCAATTGTGGAAACAATGGTACATTTTAGGTGAAAGAACACTGGTGCTGGGGCCTGGTTAGCAGGGTCCCAGCACACTTCTCAGTCAAGTCAGCATCAGTATCAGGCAAAAAGTGGGGGGTAACTGCAACAGGGAGCCATTTCTTTACACAAGCCCCCCCCCAGCCCACTGGCCAGGAGACTCCGCCAAAGCTGGAAGAGTCTTCCTAGTCTGTCAGGCGAGGAAGAGTAGAGGAAATAGGCTGGTTTGTTGCAGGGCCTACTCTGCCTTACATCCTCCTGTTCAGGTCATTCCCTCTGGGGAACTGACCCACTTCCACAGTGATAGGACCTAGTCTGAACTGCCTCTTGTCTGTGCTTTTTATGTCTTCACCCATTCTCTCTATTTTGGGGTTAGAGGTATCCACCTCTGCTAATCTTATCTTAGCCAGGGTCACCCCTAGCTTACCCAAAGAGGTTACCCAGAGCTGGAGTAACCCCACCATGACCAACAGGGTCAGGGGGCCTAACTTGCTATTTGGCATGGGGTCAGACCACCATGCCAAGGATAGTGCAGCCATAAAGGCTAACACCCAGCAGAGGCCACTGACAGCTATCAGTGCCCAGAACCACACCTTTAGCTCTTCACCTACAAGGGAAGGGGCTAAGTTACAGGCTTCTTTGGGTTCAGGGTGCCTGTCTGCTGTATTAGAGTGGGGGGTTACCACATCTTGTAGTAAACACCCTTCTTCCACTCTTTCTTCTGTTAGCTGAGGAGCCACCCACTCAGGCTTAACAGTTGCCTGACTAGCCAGGACTTCTTGTGGGTCAGGTTGGACTTTATCAGAGCCACTTTTGGAGTTCTCCCCTACTGGAGCAGAATCTCCTTGGCTTGCTGGAACCTTGGCTAAAGGTTGTCCACCTTTCCTACTCTGTTTCCTTTTCCTTTTCTTCTGGGGCCTACTTGCATTTACTGCAGAGGCAGGCACTCCAGAATCCTTGGGAGAGGACTGGCACTGGACCAGTTCCTCTCTTGGGCTCTGACTAACCTCTGGGTAGTCATTTCCAAGGAGACAATCAAGGGGGAGGTCTGTACTGACTACCACCCTTCTCCAGCTAAAAGTCCCACCCACTTCTATGGGCACAAAAGCCACAGGCCTATCAGTGACCCTGTCTGGGCTAACTCTTACTCTGGCCATCTCACCTGGGATGTACTGGTTTGAGAACACCAGCCTGTCATGCACAATAGTGTGACTGGCACAAGTGTCTCTCAGGGCAGTGGCTGGGATTCCATTCACCAGTAGGTGGTGGAAGTGTCTACTTCCCTCTGGAATCTCCAACTCACCTGTTGGGCCCTTTTTCCAGTTGAAGGCTATGAAGACCTCCTCATCTGAGGAGTCATCTCCAATGGCTACACTGGTTACCCCTGGGATTTTGCTAGGGGGTTTGTTTTTGGGACAAGAAGTGTCCTTGGTGTGGTGCCCTGTCTGTTTACAGTTATGGCACCATGCCTTAGTGGCATCCCAGCTCTTACCCTGGTACCCACCTTTGTTTTGGGTTGTGTCTCTGGGCCCACCCACCTGGTCTGGTTTTTGGGGGCCTACAGGGGACTCTTTTTCTTTGTTTCTAGTGTCACCCACTTTCTCCTGGGGAGGCTTTGTAACCCCTTTCTTTTGGTCACCCCCAGTGGAAGTTTTGGTTACCCTAGTCTTGACCCAGTGGTCTGCCTTCTTTCCCAATTCTTGGGGAGAAATTGGACCTAGGTCTACCAGATACTAATGCAACTTTTCATTGAAGCAGTTACTTAAAATGTGTTCTTTCATAAACAAATTATAAAGCCCAACATAGTCATACACTTCATTTCCAGTTACCCAACCATCCAGTGTTTTCACTGAGTAGTCAACATAATCAACCCAGGTCTGGCTCGAGGATTTTTGAGCCCCCCTGAATCTAATTCTATACTCCTCAGTGGAGAATCCAAAGCCCTCAATCAGGGTACCCTTCATGAGGTCATAAGATTCTGCATCTTTTTTAGAGAGTGTGAAGAGTCTATCCCTACACTTTCCTGTGAACATTTCCCAAAGGAGAGCACCCCAGTGAGATTTGTTCACTTTTCTGGTTTCACAAGCCCTCTCAAAAGCTGTGAACCATTTGGTGATGTCATCACCGTCTTCATATTTAGTTACAATCCCTTTAGGGATTTTCAACATGTCAGGAGAATCTCTGACCCTATTTATGTTGCTGCCACCATTGATGGGTCCTAGGCCCATCTCTTGTCTTTCCCTTTCTATGGCTAGGATCTGTCTTTCCAAAGCCAATCTTTTGGCCATCCTGGCTAACTGGATGTCCTCTTCACTGGAGTTATCCTCAGTGATTTCAGAGGTGTTGGTCTCTCCTGTGAGGGAACCAGCATCTCTGACTATTATTTTTGGAGTCAGGGCTTGAGAAGCCCTGTTCTCCCTAGATAGGACTGGTGGGGGGGAATCACCCTCCAAGTCACTATCATCTTCATCTGTGTTGCCATCCACAGAGGGGTTGGCTCTTTCAAACTCTGCCAAAAGCTCCTGGAGCTGTAGTTTGGAAGGTCTGGGGCCCATTGTTATTTTCTTTAATTTACAGAGTGACCTTAGCTCCCTCATCTTAAGATGGAGGTAAGGGGTGGTGTCGAGTTCCACCACATTCACATCTGTACTAGACATTATGTTTCTAAAAGTTGGAATACTTTTTAAGAATCTAAAACTAGTTCTAGGTTCTAATTCAAACTTTCACAAAACTTTTAAACTCTAAAAGGAAATGCTAAACAGGGACTAACACAAGGCCCTAGCAGGACTTTTAAGAATTTAGAAAAATAGTTCAAATTGCAAAAATCAATTTCTAATGACAATTTTGGAATTTGTCGTGTGATCAGGTATTGGATGAGTAGTCCAGCAAATGCAAAGTCTTGTACCCCACCGCTGATCCACCAATGTAGGAAGTTGGCTCTGTATGTGCTATTTCAAAGTAAGGAGTAGCATGCACAGAGTCCAAGGGTTCCCCTTAGAGGTAAAATAGTGGTAAAAATAGATAATACTAATGCTCTATTTTGTGGTAGTGTGGTCGAGCAGTAGGCTTATCCAAGGAGTAGTGTTAAGCATTTGTTGTACATACACATAGACAATAAATGAGGTACACACACTCAGAGACAAATCCAGCCAATAGGTTTTGTATAGAAAAATATCTTTTCTTAGTTTATTTTAAGAACCACAGGTTCAAATTTAACATGTAATATCTTGTTTGAAAGGTATTGCAGGTAAGTACATTAGGAACTTTGAATCATTTCAATTGCATGTATACTTTTCAAGTTATTCACAAATAGCTATTTTAAAAGTGGACACAGTGCAATTTTCACAGTTCCTGGGGGGAGGTGAGTTTTTGTTAGTTTTACCAGGTAAGTAAGACACTTACAGGGTTCAGTTCTTGGTCCAAGGTAGCCCACCGTTGGGGGTTCAGAGCAACCCCAAAGTTACCACACCAGCAGCTCAGGGCCGGTCAGGTGCAGAGTTCAAAGTGGTGCCCAAAACGCATAGGCTCCAATGGAGAGAAGGGGGTGCCCCGGTTCCAGTCTGCCAGCAGGTAAGTACCCGCGTCTTCGGAGGGCAGACCAGGGGGGTTTTGTAGGGCACCGGGGGGGACACAAGCCCACACAGAAATTTCACCCTCAGCGGCGCGGGGGCGGCCGGGTGCAGTGTTAGAACAAGCGTCGGGTTCGCAATGGAAGTCAATGAGAGATCAAGGGATCTCTTCAGCGCTGCAGGCAGGCAAGGGGGGGCTTCCTCGGGGAAACCTCCACTTGGGCAAGGGAGAGGGACTCCTGGGGGTCACTTCTGCAGTGAAAGTCCGGTCCTTCAGGTCCTGGGGGCTGCGGGTGCAGGGTCTTTTCCAGGCGTCGGGACTTAGGTTTCAGAGAGTCGTGGTCAGGGGAAGCCTCGGGATTCCCTCTGCAGGCGGCGCTGTGGGGACTCAGGGGGGACAGGTTTTGGTACTCACAGTCGTAGAGTAGTCCGGGGGTCCTCCCTGAGGTGTTGGTTCTCCACCAGCCGAGTCGGGGTCGCCGGGTGCAGTGTTGCAAGTCTCACGCTTCTTGCGGGGAGATTGCAGGGTTCTTTGAAGCTGCTCCTTTGGATAAAGTTGCAGTCTTTTTGGAGCAGGTCCGCTGTCCTCGGGAGTTTCTTGTCGTCGTCGAAGCAGGGCAGTCCTCAGAGGATTCAGAGGTCGCTGGTCCCTTTGGAAGGCGTCGCTGGAGCAGAGTTCTTTGGAAGGCAGGAGACAGGCCGGTGAGTTTCTGGAGCCAAGGCAGTTGTTGTCTTCTGGTCTTCCTCTGCAGGGGTTTTCAGCTAGGCAGTCCTTCTTCTTGTAGTTGCAGGAATCTAAATTCTTAGGTTCAGGGAAGCCCTTAAATACTAAATTTAAGGGCGTGTTTAGGTCTGGGGGGTTAGTAGCCAATGGCTACTAGCCCTGAGGGTGGGTACACCCTCTTTGTGCCTCCTCCCAAGGGGAGGGGGTCACATTCCTATCCCTATTGGGGGAATCCTCCTTCTTCAAGATGGAGGATTTCTAAAAGTCAGAGGCACCTCAGCTCAGGACACCTTAGGGGCTGTCCTGACTGGCCAGTGACTCCTCCTTGTTTTTCTCATTATCTCTCCTGGACTTGCCGCCAAAAGTGGGGGCTGGGTCCAGGAGGCGGGCATCTCCACTAGCTGGAGTGCCCTGGGGCATTGTAACATGAAGCTTGAGCCTTTGAAGCTCACTGCTAGGTGTTACAGTTCCTGCAGGGGGGAGGTGTGAAGCACCTCCACCCAGAGCAGGCTTTGTTTCTGTCCTCAGAGAGCACAAAGGCTCTCACCGCATTAGGTCAGACACTCGTCTCTCAGCAGCAGGCTGGCACAGACCAGTCAGTCCTGGTCACTGAACAATTGGGTAAAATACAGGGGGTATCTCTAAGATGCCCTCTGTGTGCATTTTTTAATAAATCCAACCCTGGCATCAGTGTGGGTTTATTATTCTGAGAAGTTTGATACTAAACTTCCCAGTATTCAGTGTAGCCATTATGGAGCTGTGGAGTTCGTTTTTGACAGACTCCCAGCCCATATACTCTTATGGCTACCCTGCACTTACAATGTCTAAGGTTTTGCTTAGACACTGTAGGGGCATAGTGCTCATGCACATATGCCCTCACCTGTGGTATAGTGCACCCTGCCTTAGGGCTGTAAGGCCTACTAGAGGGGTGACTTACCCATGCCACAGGCAGTGGGAGGTTGGCATGGCACCCTGAGGGGAGTGCCATGTCGACTTAGTCATTTTCTCCCCATCAGCACACACAAGCTGGCAAGCAGTGTGTCTGTGCTGAGTGAGGGGTCCCTAGGGTGGCATAAGACATGCTGCAGCCCTTAGAGACCTTCCCTGGCATCAGGGCCCTTGGTACCAGGGGTACCAGTTACAAGGGACTTACCTAGGTGCCAGGGTTGTGCCAATTGTGGAAACAATGGTACATTTGAGGTGAAAGAACACTGGTGCTGGGGCCTGGTTAGCAGGGTCCCAGCACACTTCTCAGTCAAGTCAGCATCAGTATCAGGCAAAAAGTGGGGGGTAACTGCAACAGGGAGCCATTTCTTTACAGTACCTAAGTACCATATACTAGGGACTTATAAGGGGGCACCAATATGCCAATTTTGGGTGAAATACTGGGTTACCAGTAGGCAAAAACCATAATTTAAGGGAGAGAGCATAACTACTGGGGTCCTGATTAGCAGGATCCCAGTAGACACACGCAAACACACTGGCAAACAGGCCAAATGTGGGGGTAACCAAGCTAGAAAGAGGCTACTTTCCTACAAGGTTAGCATCCACAACAATGATTTACAAGCTTTTATACACCGACTTTTACATGAATGACTCAAATAGTGAATCAAGAAGTCATTAGCTCATAGTACCTATGCTAATGCCAACTTATGTACAATATCACAAATTCAAGTCAAGGTACTTTGGCCGACAATATTTTGATCCCCTAGACAAGTATCAGGATCATCCTAAGCCTTCGTTAAGCTTGAGTTAAAAGGGTTACAGAGTGCTTGTAACCATAACTGCGAAGATAAATCGGACTCACGTCTCATATGAGTGAGAAGGCAATCAATGGAGATCTGAATCTCTAATCAAGCGCCAATGCCATAATGTAGTATTAGAGTGGAGTAGTGTCACAGTGTAATAGAGTGTCATAGAGTGGAGTGGCAGAGTGTCGTAGAGTGGAAAGGCATAAAGAAGAGTGAACTGGAGTAGAGTGAAGTAAAGTAACGTGAACTAGCATAGAGAAAGTTGGGTAGAGTGTTGTTGAGCACAGTACATTGTTGTATATTGGAGTGGCGTAGAGGGTTGTGCAGTGGCATTGAGCAGAGTATCGTAGATTGAAGTGGCATAGAGTGGTGTGGAGTGGCATACAGTGGAGTAAAGTGGAATGGAGTGGCGTATAGGGAGTTGTGTAGGGGGTTACAGAGTGGAGAAAGTGTTAGAGTTTAATGGAATAGAGTGTCAGAGTCTAATATCATGGAGTGTAATGTCATAGTGAAGTGTCATAGAGTGGAGTTGGGTGGTCTAGAGTGAAGTGGCATAGAGTACAGTGGTGCAAACTAGATTGGTGTAGAGTGTAGTGGTATAGAGTGCATTGGTTTTGAGTAAGGTGGTGTAGTGTGCATTGGCGAATACTGCACTGGTTTAGCGTACAGTGCAGTAGCGTGGAGTGGTGAAGAGTAGAGGGGAGCACAGAATAGATTGCAGTGGTTCAGAGTACTGTGTCATGGAGTGATGCAGTGCATGGTAGAGTGGAGTGGTGCAAGGTAGAGTAGACTAGTGTAGAGTGCAGTGGTGGAGTGCAGTGATGCAGAGTAGAGTGGCATAGAGTGTAGTGGCATATAGTACGCTGGTGTAGAGTGCAGTAGAGTGGCATATAGTTGAGCGGTGCAGAGTAGAGTGCCGTGGTGCAGAGTAGAGAGGAGTATAGTTCAGTGGCAGAGTGCAGTGTTGCAGAGTAGAGTGTCATAAAGGGCAGTGGTGTAGAGTAGAGTGGCATAGAATGCATTGGTGTAGACTGCAGTGATGCAGAGTAGAGAAAAGTGGCTTAGAGTACAGAGGTGCAGAGTAGATTAGAGTTGCATAGAGTGCCGTGGCATAGAGTAGATTGCTGCAGAGTACAGTATAGTGGTGAAGAGTAGATTGTTGCAGAGTGGAGCATAGTGATGTAGAGTGCAGTAGCATAGAGCGGTGCAGAGCAGATTGGAGTGGTGCAGGGTACATTGGCATGGTGCAAGATAGATTAGACTGGCATAGCATAGAGTAGAGTTGCGTAGATTGCAGTGGCATAGAGGAGATGATTTCAAAGTAGAGTGAAGTGCCCTACAGTGAAGTGGTGTAGAGTAGAATACAGTGCAGTGGTGCAGAAAATAGTGCAGTGGGACAGAGCACAGTGGCATTGAGTGCAGTGGTGCAGAGTAGAGTGGCGTGGAGTTCAGTGGCAGAAAGTGCAATGTTGCAGATTAGAGGGTCGCAGAGTACAGTGGTGTATTGTAGAGTGACATAGAGTGCAGTTGCATAGAGTGCTGTGGTGCAGAGTACAGTGGCATTGAAAGCAGTGGAATAGAGTTCTGTGGTGCAGAGTAGATTGGCAGTGGGATAGAGTGCATTGGTTTTGAGTAAAGTGGTGAATAGTGCACTGGCAGAGTGCAGGGGTGTAGTGTACAATGGTTAGAGTAGAATAGCATAGATTGCAGTGGTGTGGAGTGGTACAGCATAGATTGCAGTGGCGTAGAGTGGCACAGAGTGGAGAAAAGTGGTGTAGGGTGCAGTGGCATAGGGTAGATTGTTTCAGAGTAGAGTGAAGAAAAGATAGAGAAAAGATAATATACTTCAATATGCTGAAGTATGTAACGATAACAACAACATAAATAATAACGCTAGGCATAACGGCCCAAAATGAAATATGGCTTCTCCCTGTTCGCCACGCTGTAATCAAGCACTTCATTACCTAGAAAACAAAACATTAAACATAAATGTTAGAAAAATATACCCTTCTAATAGCTAAATTGTTGTGTAAAAATGGAAAATCTGGGCTCAGTCTCGACTTCACTGTTTCACCAACTGGTGTGATCTTAGGCAAATACAAATATTGTGTTTCACAGAGTCTCCTTTCTAGCCTGCAGGCATCACGGTGAGTGGGACTCTGTTGTCTCTTTAGATCTTCTTCATTGTTTTGCAGCTCCTCTTGAAGGCATCCTGCAGTGCTCCTCTTCAAGGCAGCAGGTGACAGTAATCATCCAAAACTCTCTTCTCCTCCTGTGCCCTTTGTTCTTATGAGCACCCTTAGAACAGGACAAAAGGGCAGAGGGCGCAGGGGGCCTCCTGACTCACCTTCATTTGGTTACCATCAGCTTGGAGGATTTGTCTGTACAGGGCTATCGTAAGTAGCGCTTTTGTGCGCTAATGGCCCTCTGAATGACAGATGTGAGAGGGGAAATTATTGTGTCCCCCTGTCCCCCCCACCTTCGTCCCCCGTGTCCCCCACCCTCCAAAATCTGGGGGGGATACATCCCCCGCGTCCCCCACACTTCCTACGCCCATGGGGGCAGAACCATCGGAGGAGAAAGGCCCTGTGATATGTAGCAGGCGGAAGTGTAGAGTGGAGTGTTCTGTGTCCTGAGAGCGATAACTCTCCTGGGAGAAAAGGGCGTAGTCCCTCCACTGTGCCCCTTTCTGCTGTCAAGTTGTAAGCTGTGGGAGCCTAGTGCAACCACACGTGGCTATTACAGTTTGCATCTGTGGTCCGAGGGCAAGTCAGCTGGGGAACCTCCCTTGAAAGAGTAAACAAGACTCCGCCCTGACATAAAAGGAAGCTATTCTCCAATCCAGTGTTGTTAGGGGGCTGTGGGTTTGGGGTGGGGTGGGGGTGGGGTGGGGGTGGGGTGGGCCCCCTTAGCCGTTTGCTTTGGAAGAAGGCGGCAAAGGATCACCACCTCTGAACCTGTGAAAGCTGAGACCTACAACGTGCTATTTGAGGGGGTTAGTCTTTTCCCCAGCGGCTAGGGCCTTACATCAAAGCAAACAAAAGATACAGCCCATTAAGCTGTTGATGTTTGTAAGTGGCAGTGGGAGTGCGTACACTAACAAGAGACACCTCTGCAAAGGTGCAAAGATTCCTTCTCCTCTCGGGTGATTATAAATAGGACTTTGCTTGACTAAATCCAAGAAGAAACGTTAAAGAGGAGACACAGAAATATCTTCAGCATTCTGCTTTCACTAAGGAGCCCAGAATTTGTGAGTGGTTGGAGAGATGTCTCCATGCCCTCACAAAGGATGCTTTTTTTGTGTAAATCTTTTTATTGCATTTTAACACAATACAAGCATTGCTGCATCCGAGAACAACAGTACAGATGTTTCAACCATGTCACAGATTTCAAAGCAAGTAAGCGATAAAGGTACAGGTATCGTGGCATTGGAAAAAGATACATCAAGAGGACATCCAAGTCAAATTTTAGCTAATCAAGTGTCTGAGTCCTTGGTTGCATCAGTTTAGATGAATAGTAGATAATCACAGAGTGGTTTTCGGATGTCTTTAGCCCTGGAGGTTGGGGGCTGAAGAGAGGCATACAGCTCGCTGGTTGTGTCACAAAACACTAGGTCACAGATCCAGGCATCAGTGGTGGGGGCTCTTATACTGCCCCGTTGGAGGGTTATGCAACGTGTGGCTACAAGGAGGGCAATAGCCGTAAAGTGTCTAAGACCCAGGGCTGAAGGGTTTGCCATATCCCAAAAGTGCCATCATTGGGTCTGGATCAACTGTGTGTTCAAGCATAGATGAAAATATACTGAACACCGCTTCCCAGTAGGTGCTTATCAATGTACAATTCCAAATGAGATGTGCGAAGTCTGCAAAGTCAGCAGCACATTTAGGACATTGATGTGACCTAGTGGGATCTAAGCGAGCCAAAATTTTGGGCATTGTGTAGGCATGATGAATACATTAATAGTGAAGCAGCTTGTGTCTGTGGTTTAGAGATGTAAGTTTACTCTGTGTGCAACAATATTGTCAAGTCTTATCTGTTATGGCAAACCCTAGATCCTGTTCTCACGCCTGTCTAGTCGGCTTGCGGTCTTTAGGTTTCATGGTAAGGCTAATGTGATATAAGCAAGAGATCAGTTGGGCAATATCTGCTGCCTTAGCTATTAGTCAAAAAGATATATAGGGGTGCCCCCATGATCACTGCATCTCTGGGATAAGAGCCACAAAATAAGAAAAGAGAGAATCAGGAGTAGTAATTTAGACCAAAAATCCCAACAAACACCCATAAATGTGTTTGTGAGACACAACTAATTTGTGTAAAGGCAAATTATTAATCGAAAATTATTTTGAATTTTCAGACTCGGCAATCACAAGCTCTGTATTCAGTTATACATTTATTTTAATCAAATAGTATTTGAAATGTGAGTTCAATTGTCAGTCTTCCCTTTAAAAAAAAACAAGGCATCAATCAACAAAAACATATACACATCAATCTATATATATATATATATATATATATATATATATATATATATATACATATACAAAACATTTAATAGCCTATCAAGCCAATATTTTTAGGACCAATACGTCCAAAAAGTGGTTATGTATATAGTTTCAAAGATATAATCCACCGTTCAGGTCGCCATAAAGAATATTCCTCTGTTTTCATTTCAACATTTTTAATACATAGGGCATCTGCTCCTATCAGTATCCCTTTAAAGTTGGCTCCTTGAAAGCAGTAGCGTCAACGTATTTCAGCCCTGATAATTTGTCGGCCTAATCAGGACCTATGGTTGATAGATAATTCTACAATTAAAAAAATTGAATGATTGACTGAGTTTTGACTGTTTGCTGTTATTAAAGTGTCCACCACCACCAATAGTGATCCCACATTCACCATAAATGACTAAAAAAAATATATGTGTGTGTGTGTGTGTACATATACAGTAGGCATGACTGTGCTCAAATATAACATGCCATGAATAATGCATATTGAGAGTGCACACACCAATGTGCAACACAGATTCACAGCCATAAGCACAGAAACAAATTCATTAAGAAAACAATGTTAAATATATGTTACCTTAATGCATCATGTATGCTGAAAAAAGTATGATATATATATTCAGGCAAGTTCTCTAAACCTCAGCCAAGCATGCTCTAAAACAAGAAAAGTCAAAAGGGAGCATCTTCGATACCTGGGCTTAGCATAATATATCAGCACACGTTATAAGTGTAGGACCGAAGTAACGTTTGATTTAAATTATTATTCCTGGTTCTCCATTTTCTTGTTTTGTGACTATTAGTGTCAAAGGTGGAAAGTCTGCGGGCTCTTAGAGGTATAAGGATATAGTATCTCCCAATGTGCTTTTGCAAACTATGGAATATAAAGTGATCCATAGCAGTGTGTCTCCCGGGGGGGAGAGTGCTGGTGGCCCAGTGACCTTGCCATTTGTGAAGAGGTCGCATATGGTATGTATATGGTGGGTTTCTAGTGTCCTCTGCACTAAGAGTTCCTGGGTTAGGGTGAGCCACAGATTGTTCAAGAGGGGTATGAGAGGGGAGTAAAGTGGTCCACCCCCTAGGTACCGTTTGAGTCGTGAGCATGCCCAGCATGTTGTGCCTAAGGTTTGAATGTCTTTGGGGTCCTGCGGTAGACCTACTGAGAGAAATGTTGACAATGGAGTGCTGTGTGCGTAGTGGTGTTCAGTTTTGAGGTAAGAAAGTCTTGAAGCTGGGTGGTACCAGTGATAATCAAAGTGGCATTGTGCCACCAAATAATATAACTGAAGGTCAGGTACACCGAAACCGCCACGTTGATATGGTACAGTGAGTGGCTCCCTGCAAATTTGGGGGCACCGTCCCCCCCGCATTCCAGCCACGGAGGGTATCAAAAAAGTATTTAGTCAACACAACAGAATATTAATAGAGGTATAGAAAATGCAGGAGGATTACCATCTTGATTATGGCAATCCGGCTCACCATTGAGAGTGGTAGCTTAATTCAAGTTCCAACCTGCGTGGTGAGTTTATCAATGGCAGGGCCGCAATTCTGGCGTATAACTTCAGCCCGTTGTTTATGTATTACAGTCAATCAATCATTTCTAAAGCGCCGCTAATCACCAGTAGGATCTCAAGGCGCTGTTTGTGGGCGTTCTGCTCAATTGAAAAGCCAGGTCTTGAGGTCCTTCCTGAACTGCTTTAGTGATGCTGTCTGCGTTAGTTTGAGAGGTAGCATGTTCCATGTCCTAGCTGCAAGGTAGGAGAAGGATCTTGGGAGCTGCAAGGGCGAGATGGGACAAACAGAGTTGTCTGTTGGGTACGTAGAAAGCGAGGTGGTGGTTGAGGTATGCCGGTCCTTTGTTGTGTAGTGCCTTGTAGGTGTGGATCAGGAGTTTGTATGCAATACGCTTGCTGACTGGGTGCCATTGTAGGTCTCTGAGGTGGGAGTAGATGTGGCTGTGTCGGAGGATGTCTAGGATGAATCTGGCTGAGTCTGGCTGCTGCATTCTGAATTCTTTATAGTATTGATTGCAGTTTCTTAGTGATGCTGGCATAAAGTTTGTTGCCATAGTCCAGTTTGCTAGTGATGAGTGCGTGGGTGACTGTCTTCCTTGTGTTGGAGGGGATCCACTTGAAGATCTTTTGAAGGATTCGGAGGGTGTGGAAGCATGGCGAAGAGAAACGTTGACTTGGCGGGCTATGGATAGTGAGAAGTCTAGGATGATGCCTAGATTACAGTCATTGTCCGTGGGTGCGGTGACGTTTCCCAATGCGGTGGGCCACCAGGAGTAGTTCCAGGTGGAAGGGGGGAGTGGATTATGAGCATCTCTGTCTTGTCCATGTTGAGTTTGAGGCAGTTGGCTTCCATCAGGCGGCGACTGCCCTTATCCCATTGTGGAAACTTTGCTTGGCCTTAACAGGGTCATCGGACAAGAAGAGGATCCCATTGTGGAAACTTCTCTTGGCCTTAACAGGGTCATTGGACAAGAAGAGGATCCCATTGTGGAAACTTCTCTTGGCCTTAACAGGGTCGTCGGACAAGAAGAGGATCAGTTGGGTATCGTCTGCATAGGAGACCATGTTTATCCCGTGTTGTTTGGTGATCTTGGCTAGCGGGGCCATGTACATGTTGAAAAGTGTCTGGCTGAGTGATCCTTGGGGTTCTCCTTAGCATGTATCTTTGGTCCTGATGTGAATTACAATGCATTATTATCCCTGGGCTCCAGAGCAGGTGGTAGCCGAGCTTGCAAGAGACAGTTGCAACTGGCAGGGGGAACAATTCAGACTTATTCCAATTTATGGATAGGCTAGACAAGAATCCAAATCTTGTGATTTTGTCGATCAAGGGTGGGAGGTGCGTGGGCAGGTCCTGAATAAACAGTAATATGTCATGAGCATACAGAGATTCCAGGAATGAGGAGTGGGCCTCGGTGAAAGTGAAGGCCACTTGTGCAGGTTCCGTTCCTGAAAGTGGAGGACCAATTGGTCCAGGGCAATGATAAAGAGGAGGGGGGAGAGGGGACTTTCTTTTGTCTAGTCCCACGGTATATATGGAAGGCCTCTATGAGGGTGACAATAATTCTCAAGCGGGTGCACGTATAAAAGCATGAAAAGGTCACGAAAGCCCCGAGGCGCACATAGTTTAACCAAAGTCACCTGTAAAAATTGCCATTCTAGCAAATCAAACACTTTCACAGCGTTAAACAGTGCATCCACCGCTGGGAGGTCTGTGGACAATTAAATCAATAACATGAAGAGGGTATGTAAATTAGGAGCAGTGAAGCGATGGGGGACGAAGCCAGACTGCATTGGGGAAATGATCTGCTCCATTAAGAGAGCGAGGTGGGCAGCAAGGACCTTTGCCAGTATTCTGTTGTCATAATTCAGTAAGGACAGAGGCCGGTATGACATACAGAGATTGGTGGGCTTGCTCGGCTTTAGTAGGAGAGAAATAACGGCCTCTCAGAGGCTGGGGGGGAGAACTCCCTCCCAAAGGGCCTCTGCATATACCTCCAACAGGCAGGAGCTAACATATGTTTACGGGCTTTATAGAAGTGGCCAGTAAGGCCATCCAAGCCAGGTACCTTGGATCCAGTGAGTGCGTCTATCTCCTGAGTTATCGCTTCACACGTGATAGGGGCAGGTAAGAATTGCTACTGCACCCTGGTGAGCCACACCATGGCCACCTCCGCCACGTATTAATCAGTGGCTTCTGTTACTCCAGTAGCTCGGGAGGAGTATAGCCACTAATAATGAGAGGAAAGTGCAAATAATGTTGACTTTATCACTGATAGACGTACTGTCCTTAGTGAGGAGGTCCATTATATATCCGGAGTGATAGTTGGGACGTAGCAAGTAGGCCAGGATGTGGCTCTGGCGCTCGTCCTCCCCATATTGACAGGCTTGAACGTACTGTATTTGCCCAGAAAAACAGCCTTGTGCTCAGCTAGCTCACATAATTCTTGTAGCAAGGCAGAGCGCTTGTGGAGCTGTGCATTATGGGGGTCAACTGTCGTGTAAAGGTCGAGAGTTCGCATTTCCCCCTCCACTCTGGAGTCAAGACTGATTTGCATATGGCTGGGTCCAAACTGGAATGGCATGGCAAGCAAACAAACTGATGTATCAAACCCAGATCTGAAACTGGGGGTCAATGTTTGGTTTGCTCTGCATTCCGTCCACATCTGTTGTTTTTGCATTTGATGCTCCAAGTGGGAAGGGTATGCCCAGACGTGGGTTCCGTGCTTGCTATTCCACCAGATTCAAGCTAGCCTGGCTGATGAAGGGTGATACCCTAAAACCGGTCCCAGAATGCTTGTTTCTGGTCCAGGGAAGACCTGACCTGGCAGTTTGGGCTGGACTGTTCCTATAAGGAACAGGGTCAAGACTGATTTGCATATGGCTGGGTCCAAACTGGAATGGCATGACAAGCAAAAAAAGTGATGGATTAAACCCAGATCTGTGACTGGGGTAAATGATTGATTGGCTCTGCATTCCGTCCATCATCTGTTGTTTTTGTATTTGTTGCCCCAAGTGGGAAGGGTATGCCTAGACGTGGGCCCTGTGCTTGCTATTCCATCAGATTCAAGCTACCTGGCTGATGAAAGGTGATACCCTGTAACCGGTCCTAGGATGCTTGTTTCTGGTCCAGGGAAGACCTGGGCTGGCAGTTCGGGCTGGACTGTTCCCATGGGGAACAGGGTCAAGACTGATTTGCTTATGGCTGGGTCTAAACTGGAATGGCATGGTAAACAAAAAAAACAGCTGAATTAAACCCAGATCTGTGACTGGGGTGAATGTTTGATTTGCTCTGCATTCCGTCCATCATCTGTTGCTTTTGCTTCTGGAGAAGTCAGCGCTTATGCTGCGTTGGACTCCAGCATGTTTGGATGTACAAATACCATGAATATAGGCCTTAAAGGCTTCCCAAAGGGTAGCATGGAGATCCACAGAGCCAGTGTTGACCGTGAAGTATTCATTGATGGCATCGAGTAGTTCAGTTTTAAATGTGGAATCGAGGAGAGCATTTTCGGGGAAGTGCCGTTGCCGAGCAGAATAGCCAGAGAAAGGGACGCGTAGTGTCAGTTTGATAAGAGAATGGTCTTAGAGTATGCCGGGGAGATGGGTTACATCCGTTTTCCAAAGCAAGGAAGTACGGGATAGAAACTAGTAGTCCATTTGTGTCAAGATATTGTAAGGGGCTGAGTAATAAGTATACTTTCCAGCTTGAGGATGGTGAGCCCTCCAGGCATCTGACAATTGATGAGCATCAAGCAGGTCATGTAGGGCATGATGGGAATGTGGCTTGTAAACCGTAGGACCTCCTGTGAAGTCCACCAGGGGATGGAATGTCATAGTTAAGTCGCCCCCTATTAGTATGAAGTCTACCTGAGTGCAGCCTAGGAGCTCCCAATAGACGTCAGGGGTGTCCATGTTAGGCACTATATGTTAGCAGGCAGTGACAGTCTGCCAGCCAGTGTATGGGTGATTATGATGTAATGGCCTTCAGCATAAATAATGTGGTCATACCTTGGAAGGGGATTCTCTTATGGATCAAACGGCAGACCCCGCGAGAGTAAGAGCTATAGTGAGCAAAGAAGTGGTTTAAGTCCCATGTGGAGGCAAAAAGGCAAGTCTCTCAAGGGGAAAGGTGTATTTCCTGAAGAAAAGCAAGTTTGATGCCATGTCTGTTAAGGTAGGAGGGAACCTGCTTCCCCATCCGGGGGTTATTCAACCGTGAACATTCCAAGTGATGCTAGGGATGTCCAGAGATCTCTCAAAGGTGTGATGTGTAAACACTGACAATTGGGCCGTAATGATTAGTGCTGGTGTAGCATACAAAAGAAACAGTAACATTTTAAAACTCACACTGTCCACCACCCATTATGGTTGGCTTATAATTGTGAGTCATCAGATTATTAGGCCTGTAGGAAATTAGAATTAAATTGTCTCTGGGTCAGTCCAGAGTCAGGTTGGTGCCAGTAACAAAGGCAGAATCACAAACCCAAGCTTGTCATGTTCATCATGAAAGCTGACTGGACAGAAGGGGAGGTATGGATGGGGTAGGCGAGCTGCTAGGGAGGCTGGGGGGGGGGAATGCCACCACCATCCCCACAGTGCTTACAAAACTGGGTCACATCAGCAGGCGTATTGAAAATATAATGTTTACCGTTTGCCTCCACCCGAAGGCGAGCTGGATAGAGCATGTTGCATTTGAGGACCTGTTCTTTCAAAGTGTTCTTGACATCTGCGTACTTGCAGCGGGCCTCTTGTACTGCCAGGGAACAAACCAGGAACAGTGAGACATTTGTGCCTTGCTATTGCAGTGAACCACGCTCGCGGGCCAGGCATAGCGCTGTATCGCGGTCCTCAAAGTTTAAGAGGTGTGCACCGAAGGGGCGAGGTAGGGCACATGGAAGGGGGCTGAGGGCCCACCGATCTACGTGCTCGCTCTACCACAAATGTGGAGGTGAAAACTTGGCTGCTAAACTGGTCAATGAGCAGTTTTTCTACAAATTTTTTGTAGTAGCCAATATTTGTAAGTTCAGCCACCCCCAGGATCCGCATGTTGTTGTAGTGGTACCGTGCCTTCAAGTCTTCATTTTTAGTAATGGCGGATTTAGCCATGCTCCCAACTTTGTCCAAACCCTTCCTAATGTCCATGGCATCATCCTCAATTATGCCCTCAGCTCCATTTGTTCGAGCTCCCTGGCAGTCCAGGAGCTTATTCATACATTCAAGGCAGCTGTCCAGAGTATCTAGGTGGGCATCTATAGACTTGAAGCCTGAGTTCTGCAACCATTGCGGAGGCGGCTCCCTCTAGGGGCAAGCCCTTATTGACCGCAGGAGGCAAGTCAGGGACCACTAGTGGGGTCAAGTGCACTTTTTTTTCTGTTTGGGCTTATTACAACTCATGGATACAATCAGAGGGCAGCTGCCCTGCATGCAGAAGTGGAGCAGCATAGCAATTCAGGTGGGCCTCAGGTTGCTGCGGCCAGCCAGCAAGCAGGTTAGTAGAGAGGAAGCTGGGAACCCCAGAAGATACAGGCGAGCGAGGGGAGGAGCCCTGATATGGCGGCTGTGGTAGAGATGACAAGTGCAGGCGGAGTGGCAGGGCTATGCAGAACAGCCTCTGCGCTGAAAAGGGTTTGGGCCCCATGTGGCGTTAAGTGGTAGTATGGAGCATGAAGGACCAGCTAGGCCATGCATTGCACCTCTCACCTATCCTCCTATGGGATCGCAGAGCTGTCACGCCTGCAGATAAGCCTCAAAGAGGTGCCCACAACACAGCCTAACTGCATAGTAGGCTGCTAAGCGAGCGGCGATGTCAATCGGCTGAGCACTTACTGTGGCCCTGGTCGCGACAAAGTCTCCAGGTGCAGCCACACAACAGGCAGGAAATCAGGGCCGGTCGGAGCATCTGCCTCCCGTGTCACGCCGTGGCCCTGCTCTCATGCTCACCCGTGACCCCTGTCGCCAGATGGCGTCCGGGAGCCATGTCAGGCCACAGCAGTGGAGGACATCTGCAGGCAAACAGGGCACTCCATCTGGTCCGAGGGTCACTTCAGGGTGCCTCAGGAGATATTAGTTATCATTTCTGGCATACAGGAGTGCAGATAGGGGCTGAAATGGCACAATGCGGGTGGCTGACTCCAGAGCTTCAGAGCCGTGTGGCTGTCTTGGCCGCCAGCTTTCAAAAAGGAGGATTTAAAAGCATGCTTGGCTGAGTTCAAGTCAGGTCTTGAAACTGCACTGTGGGAAATGGCTACATTATGACCATTCCGAAGCCGAGATATAACCAACATCAAATCAGCTATGCATTCATTCAACCAAAGTATGGGATCTTCTGAAAGCCAAGAAGAGACAAGTGCATCATCGAAGCAACTTATGCATGACTCCATTACTCTCCTCGAATCCCAGTACAGGTTGAAAATAGGTAGAGACAGGATAAACATTGCCTTCTCAAAGGAGCTGAAGGAGAAAACATCTACCCTTGCTTTGCTGAGACCTCCAGAGGTGTACAGAAAAGAAATTCAGATGTACAGATTGGATCTAGAGTTTGGAATTTTCCCTTGCACAGAGGGTTGGGAGTCGTCTTAATGTTTCATCTGCAAACCCAAAAGCTATTTTGGTGAAACTACTTAAATATAGACTCAGAGAGAAAGTCATGTTGCTGACTAGGATTACTTCCAATGTAAATGCAGAAGGAGACTGCTTTTTCAGAACCTCCCAGCAATTACACTACAGCGTTGGAGGGAATTTTGGCCAATTACCTAGGAATTTAACAAAAAAGCAGATCAGATACAGGTGGGCCTTCCCAATGGTACTACAAATCACAAGGGAAGTACAAGAAAAGATGGTCTTTACCTGGAATTAGATACTGGGGAACCACATCCTTCTGAGGGACCATCCATCGAAGGGAACAACAGAACTTGGGTGCAACAGAAGTCACGGAAGTGGTGATAGAGCAGATTCCAGAGCCCAAAGCCATCAAATAGACAAGTTGGCTATGTGGAGCTCCCCAGAGGAGAAGCACCCATAACTATAGAGGCCCTGTTGTTGGGAGTGATGGGAACGCAGGCAACATATTTGATGGATTGTTTGAAAGAGATGTTTGCGTAAGGGGGAGGATCAGAAGTGAGAAGGAAAAGGTAGGGAAAAGGAAGGGCTAGAGATGGCCTGGCATGGAGACTATAGGTATATAAGGCTTGAACATCTACCTTGTAGACCACAAGCATTATGACAACTATGATTAACATGCAACAGTCTTAGTAGAGAGGGGGCATCTTCAATTTTAGACCTAATTGGAAGGTTTCATTTTGCTGTGTTGGCCTTTAAGAGTTCTGCATGGGGGATGTTGGTCATCGTAGGCACCTTATAAACAGAAAAAAGGGAGGTATGTAGAAAACAAAAACAATCTAAGATATTAGATAGTCAGGTTAATAACACTTAAAGTGAGGGGCCTAGCAAGAGAAAAAACATCTTGGGCTACGTTAGGCATCTTGAACCCAATATCCTGTTTCTGCAAGTACTGAACTTGGTACTCATAGACCAATTTCTAATGTGACATAAAATACCCCAACCTTGCGCATCAGCAAGCTCTACAATGGCAGAGGTAGCAGTACTGTGTAAACAATACTTTAGAAGGGCATATGCTAATATACAAAGGGATTAAGAGGAATATTAACTTAGAGTCTATATAACTGTCAATAAGTCTTCCATAGCAACGATAAATATCTATTCACCAAACGCAGAGAAGGATGCCTTCTTAAAGAATGTAGTTGCCAGGATCTTAGGTGACCCGGAGGGATAACTCTTCTTAATAGGAGACTTTAATCTGACTTGGAACTCCTAATTGGACGGGAAGACACCACCAGAGTGTAGTGCAGCAGAGTTTGCAATAACAAAGCTACTTAGGAGGTTTAAGGAACAGGGATTTAAGGATATTTGGCATGCTCTGCATCCTCAGATACTCACACATTCATAAACATTCTCACTTATCGGCTATATCTTCATGACACAGTAGTTATCTTGTTTACTTCATAAAGCTGACATGGTCCATATATCTATCTCCAACCAGGCTAACATAGAAAGTCAATGAGAAGCACACTTGCGGGAGGGGAAGAAGAAATGGCATGAGAAATAGTGGAATTCCTTAGGGTCAATTTGGATTCGTACACTTCATCTCCTCTTAACTTGGATGCCATGATTTTGGAGTAACTATAGCAATATCTGCCTCAACAAAAGAAAGTGGTTGAGGAAAAATGAAAGTGTGAGTTGAGAGAGCTAGAAAGGTTGATCAGCAATAGAGCACTGGGGTAAACCACCGGAAGCTATAAATCTTTTGAGGACAGTTATATGTTTTAAGAACAAAGAAAGCTGAAGGGACACTACTGAAGCTGCTGCAGGCCTTCTATGGAAAGAAGACAAAGTGGGCACATATCTGGCAAAAGGTTACAATCTCTGAGGGCAAAAGAATATATGGGAAGTGTAAGATCACTTTGGAGGACTTGGGCCACCAAGAAAAGTGAACAGATTTCCAGGAATTGCGTATAGACCTATAGATCCAATGCCTGGAAGAAGAGGAGGTGATAGCAGCTTATGTAACAGGATGCAATAAGTCATTTCTTCTTCCCAGGAAGATGATAAAATTAGACAAAACCCTCAGAGTTCACTGAGGCCAGCAAAGTAGTAAAGGTAACCGGATACAATTCTGTGTCTAAATAGGATCACAACCCTTTTCTATAAGATCTCTGTCCCTCAACAGAAGAATCATCTGATTTCCCTATCTTCACACATTAACACAACTAGACGCTATGTCCTTCTCTGTGAGAGAAGTGGCTATCACCTTGATCCATAAGCCACAGAAACGCCCATATGACTGCACCTTACACAGGCCGTTAGTAATGGTAAATGCAGATGTCAAGATCTTTGCTAAGATCCAAACAGGAAATCCAAATGTCCTATTTGATGGATGCAGACTAAGTAGACTTCAAAAAGAGCAGGCAGGGTTATGGCAATGTGCTATATGTACCACGCTTAGTTGGAATGGCTAACAAAAGGGGCATACCAGCCATCTTATTAGCCTAGACTTAGAAATTTCTCAAACTGCATTCAATGGTACAGGCTTAGGCTCTCTAATATAGACCTGTCTATGATAAACAAGCTTTACATCGCATAGGGGCACAAATGGGGAGTGCTCCTTGTCACCCCTTTTCTGTGCTCTACTTTTGGAGCCACTAGTCAACATGATCCCATCGAACATAAAAAACAAGATTATCGCTTTGGGGATAAACACTACAAAATCTGTCTTTTTGCAGACCACATTCTGCATACACTGACGGTCCCCATAACCTAAATTACTGCAACATTGGATGCACTAGATGCATTCAGGAACATCCTACACTTTAAGGTCCATAAACAGGAAAATGAGATATTGAATATATCAATTACTAAACATACAATAGACTGCAGCCCCTCTGCCCTTTCCAACCATGTACTTGGTCATACGGTTGACTGGTTATCTGGAGGGGTAGTACCTCAAGAAGGCCAAAACTCTGAAAACAAATACAAGAAGATCTAGGAATATAGGTTTTATTGGATATTTGATAGATGGGCCTTATAAAAGACTTCTGGCTCATCTTTGGATAGTAATAAAGTAAGAGAGTAGTAAAATAAATGGCTCCCGATGGATCGTGCATTGGTGGGTCAATCACTGTGGGATCTGGCATAGGTAGCAAAATCCCTCAAAAAAAACAAAATGCATATTTAGATACCCCTGTTAGGATGATATTAGAATTGTAAGTTTTAGAAACAAGGGGGGGTAAAGACATAGTATTTCCACCTGCCCATATGCCACAATTTCAATATTCCTTTCTATGCTGCCCTCTGAAGAGACAGTCTTAGGTCCTGGAGATCCATGCAATGTATGACTCCCCCTCTACCCCCTCCCAATAATTTGATCACTGCTAAATTTACCTTCAGCGGCTTAGCTCCGGCACCCTTGATCTAGCAAAAAGAGTCATCACCCTCTTTGAAATATCAGGTACAACAAGTTAGTAGAGTAAATGAAATAGTAACTGGGACCACTCACTAACTGATTCCTAGATCTATAAAATTTTAGAGTTTTATTACCAATAAAATCCCCAAATAGGCATTGCAGGAAAATGCAGAATATAAGTCATAAGAGCTTGAATACATAGCACATAGTCAGAATCAATATTATTCTAAGCCCCAAAAGACAACAAACCCATAGGAGAAGTGGAGAGAGTCCTTAAAGGAAAATAGAAGTCAAATAACAGCAGTCATTGTACAGTGCCCCATAAGGAAAACAAAATGTCTTTCGCTCAGAGGTGTTTATGCACGTTTTAGGCATTACTAATGAGCAAAAACTGCAAACTCAACATGGCATGACCAGAGATAACACATTTTGGACAAATAAGAATGATGATGGTCACACAAACAGCTATAAAAACTAATCGATTTTTTAGGGTAGAAGAAATCTTCCATTAGCTTCCACAGCAACAATGCAGTCTGAAGATGTGAACACAGTATGAAACATTTTCAGACAAAGATTAATAGACCAGTGTGCTAGTAAGTCTGCATGAGAACTTCCAGTGGAAGGGTCCTTAGGAATGCTACTTTAGGAACACAAAGAAAAAGTTGAATTCACAATACACGCTCTCTAAGAAAAATAACAAATTGTGTCACTATGTCCTGTGCTTTATGATGACTGTGGGGAGGGAAGATTCAGAGGGGAATATTGATTGGGAGGGGTGATGAGCAGGAGCTAGATGAGCAGAAGAACATAACAAGCATCAATTTTAATAAAATGGTGACCCTCTAAAAATATGGCATAAATAAACTACATTTATTAACTCAGTTTTAAATATCTAGACAAAATAGTTTCAAGCGTAATATAACTAATTCATCAATTATGTCTATATTCATTATAAAAGTCGTTAGTACTCAACAATAATTTGTGACCCAAAAATGCCCATTTAGGAAAACTTCAACATAAGATGCAATTTAAGATGGCAGAGTCAAATAGGCTGTAGTGCTTCCAGTTTGGGCAATGGCTGTTTTATCCACTGAATTACAAGGCAGCCATAAGAAATTGACACAACAAGGAACGTTTACAAAGCCACACTTGGGCTCTAGAGGTGTGATACTCAGCATTTGTATAATCTTATCTGAGAGTATGTGTCGTACATAAGGGGGATTCCAAACTAAATAGGACACAACTTTGAGTCGGGAAATAACAGATTACAAGGGGGACACCTTATGGCATGATAGTCCTAAAACATACAGAGCGTCCCTTACAGAGGCTCAGCATACCACATACTGTATCACTAGGGCATTACCCTGGAGAGACTACACCACAGGGGCATAACTATAAATAGTGCAGCAAGTGTAGTGGCACAGGAACCGAGGGATGTAAGTGGTCCATTGCATCCCAATTATACTACCCAAATAATGGGAAGTCGGGCATTTTCCTTGCTTGTATTTGAGCCTTTGGCACCCTTGCTAAACCACTACTGCACCAGATATGCCCCACAGTGCCGGAGATATCTTAAAGACATGTCTAAGTGTACCTTTACACATATGTGGTGAGACTGTTCTGGGCTCATATTCTTCAAGAAGGAGGTACTGAGGCACATTAAAAGGGCTTTTTGGTATTGTTCCTAGAGACCCCAGTGATGTGTTTTGGGTTAGTCAGATTTTGCCTTGGATTGCATGTGTGTGCTACCTAGATGCTGCAAAGTCTTATGACAGGGGTTACATAGGTGCTACTCTCCCTTCCTTGGAAAAGGAAGGACCCTCGAGCACAGTGCAATGGGTTTATCCACTGTGGCCATCATCACAAAAAGAGAAAATAACTCATGAACTGATTCACATAGAAACTTCCCCAAGCGTATGTGCATTAGGCTTCTTTTAGAAATGACGCAGTATCCGATGAGAAATCACCTGCTGTTTTTGGAACTCCCAGATTATTTGCCAGTTTGCACAAATGTTTGGTTCTCATCACAGCCACTCTGGTGATTGAGGCATTGTATACATGCATACAATAAAGTCACATTGATTGTGGTTTTGTGGATCATGCAGCGTAGGTTCTTCCTCTGGCCCAATCACAAACCCCACAACCCAAACTATGTGCTCACACCTGACTGTAAGAGTGAGCACTTCTGTCTTGATGCAGGCCTCTTCATGGATGAACTATTTCTTTTGCACTTTAGTTCTTCCTTCAGGGAGGTCTGCATTTGAAGTCTGGCTTCAGCTAGCTCCTTGATACCTATTTGAACTTGGCTTCACAACAAAGCTTCGGTAGAGTGGAGTTCCCTGAGAAAATCTGACCATGAGGACTTAAAGTTGAGTTTTCACTGTGGAGACACTATGGGATCTCCAGGCAAGTCCTTCCTGAGTGGTGCAGGGAACATATTCAGCTCATCCCTCATAGGCTCCTTCACATGTCCATTCCTGAATAGCATGGTCTTTGTGAAAGGCCACAATACGCCTCCTGAACCTGGCCAGGGAAGCTGCCAAGAAATGCCTTCACTGTAGATCATGCAGTGTGCCTTGTCTGTCGCTGGTGTAAAGACTGAATTTTGATACAGAAATCTTGGCACTGGTTGTATTTCTGTCCCATCTTTATACCAAAGTTTCAGTCCGTAGCTGTGTATTCCATCAGTCATTCCTGAGACCGGTTCTAGGCAGTACTGTCCGTTTGCTTATTTCACTATGACTGGTTCAGCCAAGGTCTTTGTTGCAAAGTCCATACTGGGTTGGGGTGGGTTGGAGCTGAGAGTCTCCTGCCTGGAGTGACCCAAAACAAAGGTATAAAAGGAAAGGATGCTGTCGTTCTTACAACTTGTTAACCTGTGAAAAATGTGCCAGGAAAGGGCAGGGGTCTCTCCGTAAGCCAGCTGTTTGCAACCTGGCGTCTGGGAAGTCTAGTCAGAGCCCCAGTGACCGTTGAGAAAATTAAATTACATTGGCAGAGCATTAAAGTGTCATGAAAAAGCAGAATTGAACATTTAAAAAGAACCTGTGTAAATGTGAAGGAATTTGAAGTTGGAGGCCAAAAATTAGGTTGGGACCATAGTTTGATTCGGAGGAGCCACGCAACAACAGCAAACAGAATCTAGTATAGACAATGGTTGTCTCAGTTGAAATACAAAAATTGAGAAAGCTTGCTGTGATGAACAGACAGGGCACGTGTTCTCCAGAGATTGTCAGGGGGGCTTTCTCATCCCAATCATTGTTAGCACTCATAACTTTTTGTTGAAATATTAGATTAACTAATGTCTGAAAGTGGACTTTTTGGGATAGTTAAGAAATATCTGGAAGTTTACTGTGACTGCAGATTAACTAATGTGTGTTAGTGTCTGCGAAATTCACTCTAAATGCAGATGTGACCTTTCTGTAACTTTTCCAGTAATTAGACTGTTCATTCAGTAGATGGTGGATCGTTTGCTCCCTAACCGGACAGGCTTGTATCGTAATGTGGTTCCATTTATATAGTGCTTCATACACCGGATGCATAGTGCTCATGCTTTCCAGGTCCACGCATGTCAAACTCAACCAGTCCATGTATTTCCTAAACATTCTGGGAATTGTGGTTCTAGTAATGTTACAGAGGGGCCAGAAGAATCGCAAAGCTCAGAATGCAAATGGAAAACCTGGAATAGGTTGCCTACTCTCACACAGAACTGGAAAACTTAAAGTGCTGCTTACTAGATTGCCAAACCATAATTGCAGTCGGCTAGCAAGATACTACAACGGCATGCTGTTGATGGAAGAGTGTGTCTATCGTGATCTGAATAGGCCATGTTTTTGATGTTGAGCATGAGGGACAGAGTTGTGCTTTTATCGTGTTTTGTCACTCTATCTAAGCAGGAACTTGAAGCGAAAGCCAATAAGAGACAGGATACTTAAGGATTCCATGTTAGTGGTTCAGTGGATAGAATATGTGGAATTGCGCTGTGGCCTGTGTGGCGAGTGTATGTCAGAACCTATTCAAATCATGTTGCAACAAGTCTCTTTCTGTGCCTACATATGAGTGTGGGATAAAAGTGTGAGGAAAAAAACGTGGTTGTGCCGATTAGCCATCAGTTTTGGGTGGGTCTTTATGAAGCAGCTTAACATGCAGTGAGATGGACTTAAGTTTAACTTAAAAGTGAAGCCTTCTAAGGATTGGCAGAAAAGAAGCTCATAGGAATGATCTACTCATCGTATATGCTCACATGGGAGCCACAACAAGTGACGGAAGTAATTAGGATATGAATAGCTGTAGTGTATGCCTGAGGGGTCCTTCCAGGTGTAGTTGAGAGCCACCCTTAAGAATCGGCATTATACAGCCAACCATAGTATACGCTGTGATGGATTATCTTGGAGCAACAAAGAGGCTACCGTTACATAATCTATCATATTATTTTGGTGAAGAGTCCACACAGTGTGAAAGGTTGCAACCAACAGACATGGACAGTATACAATGGCATTTGCTATGAGGAGTCCACCCAGGAAAGGCATGGCGCACCCCATAGTACAGTCTATCCAAGCGCAGAATAGGAGTAGCTGTCATGCAGCCAATCACATGAACCATCGTCGTAGGATTTGACAGAAAATCAACAGATGCCAATGGCCGTTCTACAACCAGCTGTGCTATACAAGAGTCCACATAGAAGGGGCAACAGAGCAACTCTTGGGCATGGGCATTATGCAGCCAGCCATTCTAAATGGTCTGAGAAGTTTAACAGAAGCATCAGGAAGCAATCTATGGGAAAGTGGCATTAAACAGCAGGCCACAGCAGATGCTATGATTGGTTTACTCTGGAGCAACATATGGCAGCCATTATTTGATCAGCCTAGTATTTGCCCGAGGAGTCCACCCAGGTATGGTAGGGTGCAACCATGTGAAAAAGCCTGTTATTCTACCGTCTGTGGTATTTGCTATAAAGAGTCCACCCTGGAGCAGCTGGGAACAACCTATAGAATAGTCTACCAAGGAGTGGCAAATGATTAGCCAATATTCAACCAGCCAGAGGAAATAGTTTTTGGAGTACAGCCAGGGAAGCATAGCAACTCATAGGACTAAACATTACATAAATAGCCATAGTATGTGCTGTGGTTGGTCCGCTATAGACGCACACAACCTAGGATTCATCTTGGACTCCTCATTATCCATGACCCAGCAAATCAACGCCATCTCCTCCTCCTGCTTCAACAACCTCCACATGCTCCGAAAGATCTACAAATGGACACCAAAACCAGAAGAACAGTCACCCAAGCCCTCATAAGCAGCAAACTGGACTATGGCATTGCCCTCTACGCAGGAACCATGGCCAAATTCTAGAAGAGACTGCAACGCATCCAGAACGCCTCCACACGCCTCATCCTGGACATCCCCGGCCACTGCCACATCACAGACCACCTGAGAAACCTGCACTGGCTCCCAGTCATCAAGAGAATCACCTTCAAACTCCTCACCCACGCTCACAAAGCACTGCACAACACCAGACCAGAATACCTCGACAGACAGCTCTCCTTCTACACCCCGATCCCGCATCTCCGCTCCACCGACCTCGCCCTCGCAACCGTCCCACGCATCCGCAGAACTACAACTGGCGGTAGATCATTCTCGCACCTAGCTGCCAAACGTGGAACACTCTTCTCACCCACCTGCACCAGACCAAAGACCTCCTTACCTTCGGGAAACTTCTCAAGACCTGGCTGTTCGAGCAGTAGCAGCACCTCCCCCTTCCCTTCCCCCCATCCTCAGCACCTTGAGACCCTCATGGATGAGTAGTGCACTTTACAAATTTCTGAATGATTGATTGATTGACATGTGGCATCTATCATGAAAATGAGCCACAGTATATGCATGAGGAACTCACCAAGTTTTGGTCGAGAGAAACACTTAGTATATTTTAAACTGCAATTCCAAGCAAGTAGTCATTATTCAGTTTCAATAGTAAATGTTCTTTGGAGTCCACAGAGGAGCAACCATTAGGAGCGGGTATAATGCATCCAGCCATTGGTAGTTGCATTGAGACATCCACCCAGGAGCTCAGGAATCACCCCGCACTGTAATATCTCCAGGAGCTCCAAAGGAGTAATCACAGGATGGTCATAGCAAAAGGTGTTAGAGATGGTTCACAGAGGAGCATCCAAGGAACTAACCCTAGGAATGGGCATGATGCAACCAGCTATGCTATATGGCCTGAGTGCCCCTCCAGAAGTTGCAGAGGGGCAACCCTTATCAAGATAGAAATAATATACTTCTGAAGAGTGGGTCAAAGGTGTTCCCCTCTTCCTCCAACAAAAGCAACAGAGGAGCAATCCAAGGAATCATCCTACAGGTGTCTCCAGGGGGCATCTAGGAGGACCACACATCAATGTGAGTGATGTTAAGGAATGATTCTGAGGAAGGAATACATTCACTCTAAACAGAAGGGAGTGAGTGGCATGGTTCAAGGAAAGGTGATGGAGCTGGCAAATAGTTTAGAGTTTGTGATTTAAGGCTATTTCAGGCCCTTACAGTGTCAATGCTAGAGGTAAATGCCCTTAACCTATCTGTCATTTGCCGTTACACTTTGTTTGAACACTTTAGTTGGTGGGATTAAAAAGGGATGGGGAATGCATGTATCTACAGAGGGTGTTTTTTTTTTTAGACAGAGGCAGGTCACATACGCCCTAGAAATGTTGTTATAGGTTTTAGTCACAGAAGAGACAGAGATTATCCATTGGGCTGTGGAAGAGCAGTTTATTCTGACATTGAGTTTTAAGGATCACTTGTAAGAATAAAAAATACAACAACAACAAATGGAAATAAGCAATCCGAAAGCTGTCATCTCGGAAGGCTGCAGATAGCATGTGATGCGTGAAATTTGCAGCCCAGCAATAATTGACATGGCTACCATTGCAAAAGGTGGATGCTGCGTGACAAAAATGTCTTATTTGATTGTTCTATGCCTTGAAATCCCTGCGGCTGACAAGATTGGTATTTTCGTAAGAAATTACAAGTTTCACCTCACCACTTTGCACACGCTTGGGGTACTTATCTCCTTGTTAAGCTGAGGAATAGTCTTGCTTGCCTTAGGCCTTGCTAGACTAGAAAACTCTTTCACGAGTGGTTGGCCAGTCTCCACTAGGAGACCCGGGATCACCTTCTAATGAGACAAAGGCCTGGATCTCTTTTAAAAGCTGAGCCTTCTATTTCATTGCACATCCGATCTATGCAAGGAGGGAACCCAGGACACAGTGATTAATTTCTAAATAAAAACGTGCCGTGCCCAAAGCTTTCCTCTGAAACACGCGGCTGCTGCAGTTGAATGTGCGAGGGTGGAATACTGAGGCAACGTAATCCTGAAGCCAATTTGGGCTTCATTAATCCATTTACAGCCACTCCCTGCCCCTTCAGCTCTCTTTTGCATCTTTATGCTTTCTCCCTTTGTGACGCTTTTTCGTTTTTCGCTTCTTGCACCTTTCCCATATGTGCCTTTTGCTCACAGTAAATGCTTGAGGCAGACAAATAAGTGCTGGTGCCGGTGCCCAGCACCGTAACCACCGACACAAATTAAGCGCTGCCAGGACATAGTAAGTCTGCCTGGAGGGTCAGCTTGTAAGGCTAGCAGCCGAACAGAGGAAACCGTAGAGAAGTGCCCTAAACAGCTGGAAATTTAAACGTGGCATATTAGAATCGCAAGTCCCTATTGTGTGAGGCAAGAGCCTCAGGGTAGCACTTGAGTGCTGAAACCTCTTACACTGGCAGAACTATCTTTCCAACCGAAAGGGAGAGGAAACCCTGGAAACCTGCCCACTAACATCTCTCCAACCCTGGAGAACAAGCAGCCTTCCCGTCCTAGGGTGGGGAGAACTTGAAACAAATTCTGCCTAAATGCCTTTCACCTGAAGGAAAAACATAAGTTCTGTGGCCCCCTTGAAGCGTCTCAATGTATCTCTGACTCCCACTTAATTCGTCCCGTATTTCCACCAAAGGTGATGATAAGAAATGTGATTCGTTTTTCATCAGAACAAAAATCGCAAGAAGAGACACAACTACACCACACATTACCTGATTACGCTTCCAGTGTAGCTTTCTTTGGCACTGCCACCCTACTGCTTACCGAAGGGTGTTCTTTCAGCAGGTTGAGATTTCTGACTCAATGAGGGTCTCTGGTGGCTATAAAGGGTCCCAAAACAAAACTAGACTTGCGGTTTTGCAGGACTCTTATTGCACCCTGCAAAAATGTGTGACTGTTTTCCCTGTAAACACAGGTCTCGATTCATGATTGGGAATGGCAGGCCTTGCAAAGGCTGGGAAGCGAGTGCATATGCAGTGCTCACATTTTTTACCCAAAGCACCATGCGTTGGCTCCCATGAGCCACTTGGCACAGTGTATGGGGCTCTTGTTGTGCATGCCCCACCCCCCTTCTCTACTCACTACACTCACAGTAGACGTAACGCGTCCAGATATGTACGTGTCAATACATACACTCACAACGCCACCCCTAAATTAGCGGTGAGACTGTAATTCCGCAGTCTATCGCTCATTTATTTCATGAGTGGTAGAAAAGGGGGTCTTCATCATACGTTTCCACCCCAGCCGACATAGCGAGTCCTTCTGTACTCAGCAGGACTAACATAGAGGAGAAGTAGGAAAACGAGCTTTATATTCCAGCACATCTTTCTGTGAATTGTAAATGTAAATTGTAATTGTAAATTGTATTTATGTAGCGCTTACTACCTAACCAGACATTGAAGCTCTTGAATGAATGACGCAGAGTAATTTGTGCCTGTGTGGCACATCCCTGAGCACAATTTCTTTTAGGTCTATATTTTATTTTTTCCCACATGCACTACACAGGTTTTCATTGTTATTCACTCATGCGTAAATTGTGCTTTTTTTTCCCTTTAAATTCCGCTAAAACTTATCAGGTGACCGTTTTTGTGAATCATCCCTTAGATTTTTTTTTTTTAACTTGCTCCCGTCGTGAATGTTTCTATTTTTATAGTTTGACATTTTTAATAAAACTATTAGGGGCATCTTTTTTGCTTTAGATCGCTTCTCACTTATTGGGTAACATTATTGTCAATATTTACCCTGGTTCCTCCGATTTTCAGCCGTTTTCTTTTTGTGATAGCTATTTAATTGTTTACTTTTTCTACCATTTTCTATCAATATGCGTCTAGTCTTTAACTTATTTAAGGCCTAACAAGATCATATATATATTTATTTTTTTCTTGCTTCTCCAGACACCTTTGGTAGAGTTAAAGCTGGCCTCACTATACTAGTGGTCTCTGGCCCACCTCTGTCTGAGAGAGCTGCAATAAGGCTGCTGTAGATGTTCAGGCAAAGCGTGCTCAGTTTCTAGCCACTCTCTCCTCTGTCCTACCAGTGACTCCATCACAGTGGATTTTGCCATTCGTTACTCACCCCATCATTGAAGTTGTCTATTTTGGAGTGACTGAGACCTTCTGGAGGCAAAGCTTTGGATCACTGAGAATATATTTCTCAACAAAACAGCCTTGAACTAGATCTCCTAGGTGAGTGACACCATTGGTGAGTCATTGTATGATTGTGAATGAACAGTACTGCTCTCTGAGAGGCCTTCTCTTCACAGAAATCAGGGACAGGTTTGCTTTTTCTTCTTGCAAAGGTTATTGCTGTAGAGAGAGTTCACAGAATTGAAATAAACCTTGAAATCCTCTATACTTTTAGGCCCTCATTATGAGAGTCCCATATATCAGAATTATAAGTTATGACTTGTGCGTATTTGACCTCACCTGTATGGTGTAAAATCTGCATCACACATTTAAATTTTGGCAGGTCAGACCTGCCAATGTTTACTGGGGGAAAAATGATGCTCCGGGAGGAGCTTGAATCCTGGCAAAGCCAATTCATTATTTTGCCCTTCTGAGGTCGGTAAATTATGCCTCATTATTTTAGGCTATAGTAATCCTGGCCTGAGGAACGGCAAATGTACAGTATTAGGCGCTTTATAAAAACAAGTTAATGGCATTAGCAGCACGCATGTGGTCTATTTCTCTGAAAAGGCTGTGATGTTCGCCTACCGTGGGCGCAGTGCACACACAGTATTATCAGCAAACACCCTTCGACGACCTTCAATGCAAAGAATGAAGCGCGCCGACCTCCATCTCACCCCCGAACCTTTGCAGAAATTGGATATGTGTTTCCGTGTGCAGACGGCAGCCTTCAGATTCCGCAATAACCTGTTTTGTGTAAATGTGTCAAAGCCTTTTATCTCGCTGCGGGTTCCCCTCTCGCCCCAGATACCATCGGCCTACCTCGGAGTTTATGACAAAGTTAAAAATTATTCATTAAACTGACCTGCAGTATATCCAGCAACTGGAAAATTGCCTGGCACTTCTATTTGGTTTGTAGATGGGGATCAGGAGTAAATTTTTAACTTAATTAATTGGCCGTTTCTGTTGACAAGAAATTTATGTGGTAATAATTTGCTCGGAATAGATGGCGGCGGTTGGAAACGAGAGATCCATCACGGGCTTGCGTTCCAGCAGCTGCACAGCAGCCATTATGAGAGTATTCCAGGCCGCGCCGACCCCAGTGTTTGTGCAGGCCGGATTATATACCCAGGATCCATGGCCTGTCGCCGAGGCGCTCATGGAGGCCTATGATAACAAAGGCTCGGTGATTTATGGCTTGCTGTGAAAGCAGGCCATGATGAGATTACAGCACAAGTGTTTCTCAAGACCTGATTTGTGGTCGTAGCCGATGGTAAATCACTATATATCTGAAAGCATGCTCCACAGAGGAGTGCAATTACAGTTTAAGACAGCCACTTTTTATTTCATTTTTATCCGGGTTTTTTGTCTCTTTTATGTTCTCCCTCCCTTTTTCCTCTGCCTCTGCCTTAGACTTCAAACGCCTTTCACCTTCACAAGTCCTCTTCTGGTTAGCTGCCCTGGAGGGCGCGGGCTGGGAGGGTCCAAGTCTTGGAGGGACAGAGGGGGGAACACTCAGGTATGGGCCAAGCCATTAGCACCTGCGGCTTCTTTTTTTTTAATTTATTTAAAAGCATGGGATGTACCGAATGCTTACTGCAGCAGACTTGCGGTATGATATGAATATGAGTACAAATGGAAAACTATACGATTTATGTAGGAAGGACTATATCTGACAGAATTTCCTCCACCATATGGATATTATGGTTGGAGAACAACTTCCTGTATTCCAGTCTTGATTTAGCACTTCCTTCAGAATTGAACAATGTTACCTCACAAGGTGATGTTACGCCACCAAGTATGAGATCCATAGTTTCTGAGCCATCTAGTTACATTCTGGTAGTTACATCTTGATTCACATTAATGAAAACAGTTGAATTAAACTGCCAGCTCGAAATAATTTGGTAAAGAAAATCCCATGTTTCGATCACTAGCTCAGTGGTAATGTTGGCCCATACATTAAACACTGTTTTGTTTGCCTGATGTAAGTGTTAGGTTGTACAGACAAATGTAAATACTTCCTTAAATATTTAATGCCTATTCTATCAAACTATTCTGCAGACACAGTGTTTTGCATTGAAATATGGATTAGATCATCTTGCCACATCATCCTCTATCCAGTACATAACATGTAGATTTCGAGTAAAACTTTTTTTCTTGCTCAAATTGATAAGCAATTGATGAGACGTGGTAGTTTTGATCAGAAAGTGATAACATCCACTGTTCATTGACTTGGAAAGGATTTTGTCTGCAGCATGAAAATAGTTTGCTTCGTTTTATGTTTACATCACGGACATTGTTCTGCAATCTGTTCAGAGTTGTCCATTTAGAGTGAATTTGCAATTATGTTGCTCACCAGGCGTGAAAGCGCACTAAAGCGATGAAGGTTCTGCATTGTGAGAGGCTGTCACCCGTGGATCTTTTGATCATTCATATAAGTAGAGATTACTGTGTAGACAGAGACCGAAAGGTGGTCCATGAACATATTTCAAGGAGTATTTCAGGGTTGAATGTTGTGTCCCATGAAGCAGTTATCACATGGAATTTGAGGTGGACTTTGGGTCAGGGATTGCAATTATTGCATGAATATGTTCATGAGATGTCCCAATCAGACCTGACAAAAACGATCTGTGGTTAGATATGATTGAGAAACATTTTACACAAGCTTCTGAGGAGGCAGTGCAAGTTGTGGTACGGCAATGGACTGGTTGGCACTTGTCACCCCTATAATGAAGTATTTTTGTTTTCATAGGGAACATGGTTTTCATCTTCGTTATTACTCAAGTTGATAGTTAATCTGTTTTTCTCTAGAGTAGCACCACTGATTTTTTTTTCTCTAGTGTTGTGCCACTGAGACAGGTGGCTCCTGCCACTGACTCATGTGTCGGCAACCCTCATGTCTACAAGGTACAAGGTTGTGTCTGGGCCAGTATGTCTTGGTTTGGTTGTCGTCGGCGCCTGTTCCGGGTGGCACAGCGCAAGATGGGGTGATTGGGCCTCAGGCATGAGAGCTGGAGTCGTTTGCCACTGATTCCATGGGGAGCATCATACAATGGCTCTGCAAACTGGGTGAAGTGGGTTCTCAATAGGGCATATTCACAGCCTATGAAATTAAGATGCAGAACTATTTTAGGTCATTGTTATGTAATAAGAGCGATTTTTCCCTCTGTAAATATTGGTAAGAAAATACCAAACAGTGAAAACAGAATGGTAATTGCTCTATGGTCCAAATGTGTGATGACGCAGCAAAGGAAGGACCCTAGTAAGTTATCCTAGTCCATATCATGACACGTCTCCTGGTAAATTCAAATGGGATATTGCAAAACTATATCCACTACACCATTCTTATACATTTAGAAGCATATCAATATGGATTATTTAACAAAGGGAGAAACCGGTATCATTTTTTAAAATTTACTTAAAAAAAAAAAGTCTGTTACTTTCGAGTGCACTCCTGCTGGCAAGAATATGACATGTTTTGTGTACCATTTTTATGCCAGTGTAATTTGAATGTGTGACTTAAAGGGGCCATGGAGAGGTAGAGAAACAAAGAAAGTTGTCTTTGCCTGCCTGGCATTACTAACAATACCTAATAGGCATTCTAGAAAACTTATTTGTTTGGTGATCTGTTCTCGGGTTTTGAGATCTATTGTAACATTATTCACTAGATGGCCCCTTCAAAATATTTTTCGGTTCTGATTCTGCATTGATGAAAGCCTATTGAAATCATGTCCAGGTGGCTCTTGCTTCTTAGGGGGCCTGGTCACATCAGAACCAATCGTGTTGTTTCTAAGTTCCTGGTCACTTCATGCACCGCAACGCCTGTTTCTATTCGGGCTGGTTACTTCTTACTCTACGTTCTCGAGTACCTTTTCACATCATGCCCATGGCTGTTGTATCCAAGGAGGTATGGGCACATCATGCCCCAAAACTCTTGTTTTTGAGAGGGCCTGGTAACATCATGCACCACATCTCTTGTTGAGAGCAATGTCACATCATGCATCCTGGCTCATTACCTAAGCTGTTTGGTCGGTCACATAATTCCTTTGTTCTTTGCTTCTTAGGGGGCCTGGTCACATCATGCTCATTGCCTCTTTTTACGTCTGGGTTTTGGCAGCAATGCAGCCAAACAGATCTATTGCTTACTGTATACATAGAATCGGCTTGTGTCCGCCCTTTTACCCTTTCCCTTTCTTTGACCAGCCTGTTTCAGCTATTGGCTTGGGAATTTGTCATTCATGCTGTCGCATAGGTTTTCATTATGGTAATGAGGCTACTGCATTTGGGAGACAGGATCACATGGATTGTGGCTACTAAGTAAAATTCCACACCACATGATGCCTGTCGGCCTAATCCGGGTTCTTCGGTAACTAGCAGCGCCTCATCTCTAGCCGAGATGATTGTGGCAACCAGGCGCATGACAAGAAGACTCCTCAGGGGAATCGTGGTCGATCAGATCCCTTTCCTTTCTCTCGGTTACCAATGGGTCTCATACAGGCAAAGATAACAGAGGCATTAACTGAAATAACTGCATCTTAAATAAAAAGGCATGTATTGCAATAACTAGGATGATAAAACGCAATAAAAGCAAACAGGTGACTAACAGAGTAAAACACAAGAATAGTCCTACTATACTGTCACTAGGAGTGATGTATATATTTCTCCTACCTAAACTATGTTTGAGCACAGCATAATGAGCCTAATCTGCCTTTCGGGTTTCCCCCCTGGGTGTACATCATCCCTCATACCTGGAAGAAACCTGTAGTCTAGAGAGATGCCGTTCCCATGTAGACCAGGGGTCCGGCCATCTAAACAAGTAGCTGCAGCGAAGCAGTGAGCAATCAGCATGCAGTCATGGTCATCTGATTAGAATCTCCCTCTAACATGTCTGGTACAAACAGGTGTTTTTATAACAAAACCGCTTACATTCAAGGAAAAAGTTCCCATGTATGAGTGTTTTCTGTGAATGTTGAAGGCACAGCATACCACGTTTGTCGACAACCCTATCTCACTGTAGCCTTGGAGAAAGCACACAGTGAAATAAATGTCCTACTAAGAACGTAATGCTTTCCTAGGCAAAAGTACAATCAGATAAGGAAAATAAAACAGCAACACAAGTGCTAATATTGCTAATAAAATAAAGCAATGCTGAATAAAAGGTAACAGGGTTAAAGTGCACAATGGCAGGCCTAGTTAGCTTCAAACAACATGTCTGAAACATGGCTAAAAAAGCTATACAACACCCTCCCCTTGCCTGTCAAAGGTGGTTTAAAAGCTTAAGATAAAAAAATCTAATAACCCTTGCACTAAAAAAATCAAAATATATATATATGTCAATAGTACAAGTTAAGAGACACAGAGGCAGGAAAATGACAATTAGAACAAGCCAAATTCAATAGTCAGTGTCACTTTGGAAGTCTCCAATTAAATCCGGGAAAATTTAAGCCAGGAGACGTTCTACTTCGGCAGGTGGTAAAATGTCCAGATCATATCCAATGAAAACCACAGAGCACTTGTGTTCCAAAGCCTGAGCTATAGCTGAGGCAGCAGCATTCCGTGTCATGCCCTCCAAAGAGTTAAGAGTTGAGGCATCCATAAAAGGAAACTCATAAACGGCTTCCCGTAGCAAACGCACCCTCACTGTGCATGTCTGAAAATGAACCCTCATCGAGAACATCAACAGATCAACGTCCAATTAAAGTAAGCGCTGCGTAGAAAGACAAACTTTCAGTGCACATTCAAAGAGGCACCCGAGGCATCGAAAAATGGGCTGCACACAATCCAAAGCCGGTTGGAATGACAAATACCAGTTACACTCTAGTTGTTCCAGGGGTGGTGCACCAAAATATTGCATCATACGTTCACGGCACAGTTGTGCTGGCGGTAACTCTTTCAGTACTCCTTGCTGTAACGGGACAGCCATTGTGCAAAAAAGTAGCAACCGCAAAATGCACCTATTAATGCCAAAGTAATCAGAAATCCCCCGAAAACACACAAAAATATAGAATATATGGCTGATGGTACTAAACTGAATATGGAAAAGAAGGTGTGAACAAAACCAGAACCAACAGCCTTAAAAAAGTGGGTGATTCCAGTTGTTGGACGCATTAAACACTCGTCCCACGAGTTCACCAACGTGTCTCTAAAAGTTTGTGTTTGAAAAGGGACTGAATCTCCACTGATGACCACGCAACCTGAAGCACATAGGTCTCCCATGCAGATGTAAGCGCCACATGTTTTTGAAACAATAAAGCCTGTCGTCTGCTCAGCTTGTCAAAATTCACATCAGAAGTAGCAATATGAGGCCAAACGTCTGCTACTCCTTGAAACTGCGCAGGGGGAAAAAGGACATTCCTGCAGCACGTAAAAATTTGGGAGACCGAAACGATGTAAGCTATTCCGGCTCGCATTCCACAACAGCTCTCACTGTTAAGGAACACATAGCTGCCATTGGAGAGCACCTGGAACGCAGGTCTAATCAAGGGGACTGAGACTCCCTTCAGATATCAAGCCAAATTTGCCCCGAAGGCATTACGCGCCCCGTGCAAAGACAGCTGTTTACAAACAATCGAAAGGCTCACAAAAGTCTCGCATTCACTACTGTTAAAAAAGACTTATTTCATACCATTGAAACATTTGTACGAGAAAGGAAGCTCCCACACCTCCTGTATGTAACTATCTCCCAGCCTTTCATATCTACCCACCAGAATGTGTTTCAAGCAGTATGTAAATTTAAAGTGTTGAAAGGGGTAGATTTATAACCCCATGTATTAGCCATTCAGCAGATGGTATTTCAGCCACAATAAAAGGCACCTTTTCTAACTTTTCAATATTCAACATCACATATGTTGCTTCTTTCTTAGCCATTATTTGTTGTTGTTGCGTTAAATTAAATGTGGAAAGAATCTCCCTTGAGCTCACGTGTCACCTGGGAACGTGACCTGCTTTCAATGTTTGTAGTGTCCAACCTAACTGCATAATGGATTTGAGCTAACTTTGTCCATTTTGCAAAATTGATACATCACTCTGTGCTATATCTATTGCAGAGGATACAATGTTATTTAAGCTATATATTCGGTCAGACAATGTGTTAATCCCATTATCTACAACAGGTAATGCTTTCTGTAAGTTTTCCTGATCTATTTGCCTTAACTGGGCGGCCTCCTCTTGTTGGGAAAGCTTCCATACATCACTATATGTAGCATTTGCGAAGCGTTTTCTGTGTGGTGTTCTGGGACCTAACAGGAAATCCTGTAAGTCTGTGTTACTGGACAGGAGACTTAGATGTTCTTTGACAGCATCTAGTGAGGAGACCTTCATCCATTGCTGGCACAGTTTCCCTACACTATATGTTGTCACTATACCAGAGTGTTCTGAGAACACATAGCGAGGGTCCAGCCTACTCATTCTAAACCCCCCGAGGAGTTAACAAAACACATATGGCACCCATAGCACCCATTGGTGTCTACAGGCCACAATAACCACCTACCAGGACGTGAAAATGATGCGTTAAATGTACCATTCAGGACCCATTCCTTGAGCTGATCTTCGGACACATTTATATACTTTTGCCATTTGTAAACTGTAGCAGGGGTGGTAATGCTGGACACATTCAGTTCTTTAATGTTTGCTAAGCCTAAACAGCTTGATTGTTGTACTTTTTTTGTTTAAAAATATCATTTGAACAGGAATCATACGTCTTCTAAATAAAGCTTCTCTTTCTCTTATTTGCCACTTTTGTTGTTTCCCACACACTTTTTAAGTCAATTGACTTCAACCAGTACTCATAGCCTTTTGTAGCCAATCGTGAGACAAATGAATCAGAGTATATCAATTTTGTATCTATCAATAAGACATGTTGACTTTTCATTTCTGGTAATTTAAAATAATATGACTCAGCATTCTTAACATTGTGCCCAGAAAAATATGCAACATTTTCAGTATACGTTTTAGAACTGCCTACAGGTGGAGTTGGGCAGTGTTCCCATTGTGTATATTTAAAAATAGTCTTTGCAGTACTTGCTCTGTGAATGAAATAATGTCCATAATAATTATAACAGAACATATCGCCATAATTTCCTTTAAACTGGTGTACCTCTTCATTTTCAAATACTGTATAATACTTTAGATCAGACAGCATAGCATCAACAGTTTTCACATCCCAATAATCAGATGGCACTCCGGGTGTGATCACATCTGTCATAGAAAGTTTAAATACATATGGTATTTGAATGACCTCAGTAGGCCCATATATGTAGAATAATACTTTGTCCCCAACAATCCCATCAGGGATTGGTATGGCTGTAATGTTCACTAGAGACAACTCTCTGCAAATTTTGTGCGATGAAAATTTTTGTTTTGAAACCTCGTCCACCAGTTCTACTGTAGAGCGTTCATGAAGCTAAATGACCATGCATCAGGAGAAAGAAGACAATGACAAACCCAATCCAAAGGAGAAAGGTAAGTAAAGTCAATATACGCCATAGATAAATCCATGGACAAATGAAATAGTTGATTTTAAGCTAATGTGTCAGCTTACGTGCTCTGGACAGTTCGTTGCAGTAGAGGCAGATGAGTCGCTGAAAGTGTCTTTAACCTTAACAAAATAACCAGAATCTGTTCCCGAAAAAATTGGAGCTGTGTTTTGAAGAGGAGAACTTACTGACGACTCCATTGGTGGTTCATAGACAATTACGACATCCGTTTGTGTAGAATTTGTAAGAAATTGCTAATCATTTTCATTACTGATTGTAGAAGTAGTTGTAAGTGGAACTAAAGAAAGCTCATTTTCCACCCTCCCCAAGCTTGAAGAGGTATCAACGTCGCTGTTGAAGACTTGTTGGGAAACATCCTGGTCTGTAGTGGGACAGATTCTGGCACTACTCAGGAGTCCTCTAGGTCTGCTGTGCAGGATCGGCCACATGGTGTAGCTTGACGTTGTCGATGGAGACAAAGTGATTTTCTTTAGAGCCAGGCAGCGGTGGTAGAATCACAGTTCTGGTACCGTGTATTCCCAGTACTGGAACTGGTGCACGATAAGAAGGACAGAATTCCTTTTTACAGCAATCTTTTCACACACTAGATCCCCATGTTTAGGAATCCTGCCGGTAGATGTTACTGGTACATCCCTGATTCCAAAGGAGGCCGCATTGGCAGATGTGTTCTCATCATGGAACTGTTGTAAGTCTTGCAAGACAGTGACACGTTTATTTATGTCAAAGGGTGTATCCGTCACCTCCACGCGAGGACCATCAAGATCTGGAACATACATTTGAGTTCCAAAAAGGCATTCAAATGATGTACGCCCCCCCCCAGGGACCTTCTAGGCAGATTATTAAGTGCTCGCTGGACGCCATGTAGGTGTGTAAACCAGCTACGACCCGTGCCTAATACTCTAGCTGTTAAGAATTGCTTTAAATCTCAGGTTTGTCGCTTCATGACACTATTTCTCCCAGGATGAAATGGAAACAAGTAATCCAGTTGGACCCCTAATGAGGCCATGGCGTTCCTGTAAGCCCTTGAGGCAAAAGCAATGCCCCGGTCCGAGTGGAAAGCCGCAACAGCATATGTACCGATAATGACTCGTAAAACTTTAATAACAGTTTGAGCGTCAGCCAAATGTTGTGGTCAAACCCACAGAAATCTGGAGCATGAGTCAACAGCAACAAGGATGCATTTGTATGCACTGTCTGGTGTCAGGGGACCAAATGGTCCAAGTACAAACACTGTAATGGTTTGTTGGAAATTAAGAGGGGTGTCTGTGGTGGGCGTTTCATGGTGGACTCTTTTATTTGCTGGCAGATGTCACAACAAAGGACATACTGTGTGGTCTGTTTGTATTGACCTGACCACCAATATCATGATTGTAATATTGAAATTGTAGCTGCCACACCAGCATGGGCAGAGGCAACTCCCTCATGCGCTGCTTTTACAATCCCAGGCTTAGTTCTTTATTGGGAATTATTCAAACTCCCACTCCTGGTATTGTTACTTGTGCATCAAACAAGCCTGCCATCCGATAGGAATATTTAGCAGGATATGCTTTAGGAAAAGGTGTGCCATCTGCCAAGGCTGCCACGGCTGCTAGTGTTTCATCATCCACTTTTAGCTTAGAACGAGTTACTGCAGTGATAGAAGCCATAGCTACTGCTGATTTGGCTGTTTCAGCAGGGAGAGTATTGCCTTTAGCGTGTATTCCAACACGTTAATGTCCTAGTGTATGCACTACATAGACATTAGGTAGCGTTTCGCTCAGCTCCGCTACATTCCCCACAGAAGTCTGTGTTTAACGGTGTTGCCTTTTGACTCTCTCAACCCATTTTGAAGCCAGTAATGCAGATATCCATTGAAGGACTGGACACAATAGTACAAATTACAGAAAATCAATGTCATCTGCTCAGGATCCGTATGTTCCAGTGCCATCACCAGAGCCTTGAGCTCTGCAAGTTTTGCAGTGTAATCTCCTAAAGTCTGCATGTAAGTATTTTGTGGATGGAACTTGCCATCCTTCATGTAACCACTCATGACTGCTCAAGCAGCAGAGTATTGATGTTTTGTTCCTATCGCTGGTTGGGCTAAACCGTCAGTGTACAAAATGTTATGATATTGTTCGTTAGGCAATGTATTTGCTGGTACTGGATACTCAAGTTCATTTTGTAAGAATTCATGGGTCTGTTATTTTGAGTCAAAAACATAATCAACATTAGTGGCTGTCAGAGACGTTGCCCATTGGATCCAACCTGGATGTAATGCTTTAGCGTTTAATGCGTTTCCCCTGGGCAAGAGGTCTCTTTTTAAGAACCGCCATCTGGACACAGTGAGAATTTTCTCAGTGGGAGCAAAGCGTTTTTCAGCTGTAGAGTATAAATGTGATTTATATACAATTGGGAGGGTCTCACCCTCATTGAATGCCACATAGTTGAAACCAATAGCACCCAGCAATTACTCTGATGACTAGATGTTTTTTATGGTCCATTGTGTGCAAGTGTTTTGCTTCAAGCATGTCTTTGTGCAAAGGTTTTAGAATGCATGTGTGTTTGACTGTCCACAATGTACCAGGAAAATCAGAATGTATTAAGTCGTACAATGGTTTAATGCGTTGTGCATAATCTGGAATATATGTTCTGCCAAAGTTTAAAAAGCCTAACACTAACTGGAGCTTTTTTATTGTGTTTCAAGGTTGTAGTTGTGTGCATTTCCCAAAATTTTCGGGCGCCAGGCTCCTGCCTTCATTTGACAGTTCGAATCCAAAAAACAGGACACGAAGGAAAGCGATTTTAATTTTTTTTAAATTGAATTTGTAGCCGATTTCAGTAAATCCTACAACAGTGTGGGCTACCTATCTTAAATGTTGCACGAGGTCATCGTCTGTGAGATAAATATCATCCACATATGACAACACGTCAGGGTCAATGTTGTGTAAAGTAGATGTTACACGAGCTGAGAACAGTCATGGGCTGTTCTTGTATCCATGTGGGAGTCGGCAGACTGTTTTCTGAGAGCCAAGGGCACTAAAACTTGTTAAGTCCCTACTTTCAGACTCTGTGTTTTGGCAGAAAAACCAGTTGGATATATCCAGGGGCGTCTTGTATTTTCTGTGCACTATATTGTTCATTAGTGCTGTGCTGTGTGCATTTTGTATTGCAAATGTTTTTGTGTGACTATTTATATGTCTATAGTCTAAGACTATTCTATATGAATGGTCAGATTTAGCGACTGGAAATAATGGATTATTCATGGATGAGTCTGGGGGTTCAGTGGCACCCTGGTACTCCAATTGATTGAGGATTTCCCTCACATGTGCTTTAGCATCATATTTTATAGGGTATTGGGGTTGCGGTTTGGGTTGGGATTTTATTGGTATTACATGGTAGGGGGAATCTTTGCCCCATCCTACATGCTTGCGATATAACGCAAGTGCCTATGCCACTGCCCAATCAATGGCATGCATTTCAACAAGCTTTCTTGGAACAAGGGGCGAGCTAGATATTTCAGTCACATCCTCTCCATAAGGGAGATTGCGGATGAATTCTGGTGGCCAACCTTTTTCAGCCAGCAAAATATCATAGATAGAGACGACGCAGTCCCAAAAGATAGCGTCAATTATGCATTGAATGTCCCCTTCTAAATGAATAGTAACTCTCTACAACCTATTGGGTGTGGAGACACTCATGCCCGCAGGCTCAACTTGTAAGAAGTCATCAGTTGCTTTCACCTCCAGATGCTCTTGAAGATCCTGGCGAACTATTGTGACCTCTGCTGAACTGCCACATATTTCTTTTTAAATTGGAGTTTTTGTTGAGGAAGCTACTCTTCTTTTCAGACGAGTGTTGTGAGTCCTTTCTCAGTTTTATGGACTCAGTTCTCTGCTCTGACCACCTAACCTCTGTCACTACGTTTTCCGGTGAGACCTGAAAGGAACGACATTGGCATGTATCAGTATATTGATATCTGTCGCCTGTTTCCAAGGTTAGACCTATTTTGTGGGGTCTCTGGATGCAGAGATTCTCCCCCCTTTCTTTTTTAGGTGTTTTTTGTTTTTTATCTCAGAGTTTTTTGGAACCTTTAGGCATTTGCCTGGTAGTATCTTTATTAGATCTGCCTTGAAAATGTGGTTTAATCGGTCTGACCCCCAGACTATCTCGACCAATACTAGAATAGGTCTCTGCGATAATCTTTGGTAGCTCCCGTTCTTGATCCAGTGAAGGAACATAATGAAGCCGCAAGCGCACTGCTAGTGCAACTGCTTCCCCTTTAAGATGAATTGATATGATTGAGGATACCATGGCGAAAGTGCCCATTAATTGCATTCCCAAATCCAGGGCCGGGGCAGCACCGTATTCATTTTGAATTTGTTTTAACACCTCCGGAAGATTGGCAAGTGTTGGTGTACCATGTGCGGTAGTATAGAGCTTGGCAAATACCGTGCCCCCTGTATTACAGTTATCAACTGTGGGAACCATCCTGAATGGCAAGCACATAGTGAGAATTCTATATTTCTCCTGAGTTCCTGTAGGAGGAAAAACTGCTTCCAGTGCATTATTTTTTTTAGCTAACCAAAACAGAATTTCTTCCCGCTTTGTGGGTACCTTATCCATAATCGAATGTACAGTCGCAAGGTTAATGCCTGGCGTGACTGCATGTTGTTGCACTGGGGCTGCACGTGTGGGTTAGTATTTAATGTTTGCATGACACACTGTACTAATAATCTGTATATTGTCGTGAGCTCTATATATAGTCAGCGAACCTCAGCTACCACTAAGCTTGCTGCATCAGGGTGTGGTGTATATGTGGCCAATAAAGGCCAGATCGGCCCATCATTGCTCAGAAGACCTAAAGTAACATGTAATATTGTATGTGGTAGGGTACCATCTAGCCAGCTGTTATTGTCTTGATAACATAAAGGTATTTGTAAATATGCATAAGCTCTGTATTGTTCAGGTATGTTTGCAGGTGTATAGTGGTGAAATTTATTTGTGTTCCCATCTACTGCTAGAAAGGTGACCCAAGAATGAAAAAATGATGTTCTGTAGGCTGGATGAACCTCAACAACAAATGTAAGTGGACCCCTCTGGACCGTTAGGCCATTTGCCAATAAAAGTGCAGTAAGGGGTGGTCGCATATTTACTGCAATTGCTACCTGTCGTGGGTTCGCCATTTTAATGGTAGATGTATGTTCAGGGATAAGGACACCAAGTGGGGCTTGGTCCTTTTAAGGTTCAAGTTTGGACAGCCTACAGCCCAAGATAGGTAGTACCTGTTTAGCTGAGGAGGAAAACCTCAATACCATGGACATCTCTGTATATAGTATCGAGGTGTGTTTAGCCTTAGATGAGACAGAGATACTTAGGAGGATCCGAATATTAGTGCCTGACCAAATGTTGGTGGCACCATGTTGCGTAGGTTCTCATTATGGTAATGAGGCTACTGGTTTTGGGAGACAGGATCACATGGATTGTGGCTACGAAGTAGAATTTCACACCACATGACACCTGTCGGCCTAATACGGGTTCTCCGGCTAACTAGCAGCGCCTCATCAATAGCTAAGATGATTGTGTCAACTGGGCGCATGGCAAGAAGACTCCTCAGGGGAATCTTGGCCGATCAGATCCCTTCCCTTTCTCTCAGTTACCAATGGGTCTCATTCAGGCAAAGATAGCAGAGGCAGAATATGGTTCCATAAGAATTTACCAAAATAACTGCATCTTAAAAAAAAGGCATGTATTGCAATAACTAGTATGATAAAACACAATAAAAGCAAACAGGTGACTAACAGAGTAAAAAGAATAGTCCTACCATACTGTCACTAGGAGTGATGTATATATTTCTCCTACCTAAAGTATGTCTGAGCACAGCATAATAAGCCTAATCTGCCCTTCTGGTTTCCCCTCTGGGGGTACATCATCCCTCATACATGGAGGAAGAAGCCTGTAGTATAGAGAGAGATGCTGTCCCCATGTGGACCAGGGCTCCAGCCATCTAAGCAAGTAGCTGCAGCAAAGCAATCAGCATGCAGTCATGATCATCTGGCTGGAATCTCCCTCTAACGTGTCGGGGCAAAGAGGTGAATTTATAATAAAACAGCTGACATTCTAAGAAATAGTCCCCACGTATGAGTGTGTGTTTTCTGTGAATCTTGGAGACACAGCCTACCACGTTTGTCGGCAAACCTATCTGACTGTAGTCTTGGAGAAAGCACAAAGTGAAATAAATGTCCGATTAAGAATGTAATGCTTTCCTTTTCGAAAGTACAATGAGATAAAGAAAATAAAACAGCACCACAAATGTTGCTATTGCTAGTAAAATAAAGCAATGCTGAATAAAAGGTAACAGGGTTAAAGTGCACAGCGGCAGGCCTAGTTAGCTTAAAACAACATGTCTAAAACATGGCTAAAATAGCTATACAACAATGCCTTTGCCCAACCCGGTGGAGAATTAATTTCACATTAAATGCCACTGGCTTCTTGAGTCTATCCTCCTGCCTCCACTCATGTCCGTACTGAACTGCATGAGGCTCTACTTCACAACTGTAGCCATCACGTCCACTGTAGCTAGCTCCCTTTTCTGTGTCTCCTTCTAAAATGTTAACACTGCATGTCTTAGAATATTAAACCCAGACCTATTTGCTGTGGTAGTGATTGTTTCTTAAGTGGATAGGTCACATCATGCCCATGTATGTTTCACATGGGGCCTGGTCACATCATGCCTATGCCTGAGAGCCTGGTCACACCATACCCCTTATTCTGTGTTTCTTAGGGCACCAGGGCACATTGTGCCCATTTCACAACAGTCCCTTCCCTATCTCCCCCCGTAAGAGCAAACCACGCCACCCGTGTGGTGTATGTGTACATGAGAGCGTTGGCGGAGAGGAGCACGCACTCTGCATCTGAGAAGGCGTTATGTGTCCCTAGAGCTAACAAGGCTAATGATTCTGTTCAATGCGAGAACTGTGTACACCACGTACTCTGAGCATCTCAGTGCAGATGAAGGGAGAAGTAGACACCCTGGATAGTGGAGAGAATTATGCAAATTAGCTATAGATGCAGTCATCATAATTGAGAGTGCCAGGCAGCCTATTTACCACTCTGATGCCGGTGATGCTATGCCATTGTGTGGGATATTTCTCGCTGAAGTTTTAATGGGTGACTCCGGAGCACCTGTCTCTTTGGAAGGCTGGCTCCTGCTGGGTCGGGTCTTCCCAGATGTTACTGGAAAGCCCAGAGAGTGGCTGATGTGACATGTAAACTCTTAAAAGCTGGAAAATGAGGTCTTTATCCCGCAATGATCAGTGGGAAGAGTTGTTGCATACCCAGAGCAGCAAAGCATTAAACTTATCAAAAGCTGACGGTTCCTTCCATTTACACTCTGACTTTTTAATGCAGCGTGATGCATTCCAGCGACACTCACACAGAAGGAGGGAGCGGTGGACGTTTGAGGCGCTTTCTCATCCTTCAGAACCACTGTTGGCGCTACTGGCGGTGTGTGCACGGTAGGAATGGGGCATAGCTGTTACGCAAAAAGCTCATACCCGTTTACTACAGCAGAGGGCTGTTTGGGGCTTAATGATGTTCTTGATGTGAGGGACGCCCCTTACCAGTGAGGAAAGGATGAAGTCTATGGGACTCTTAGAATATTCTAAAAAATCAAAGAGCAATACCCAGATGTAGCAATAGCTGTACAGCATCGCAATATTCATGGATTTATAATTACCACGCAAAAAATAAGAGGAATGTCTTTTGGGGGCGGTAACATATTGTGATTGTAAGGGGAATTGCTGCAGTCCCATAAATCAATGGGAATGAGATATGTGCATTAGTAGTCTTCATGTTATGGGCAGGAATAAAACGTAACTTTTCTAGAGCTGTAGATACAAAAGGATAAGGTAAGTTGTAAGGCACATTAGGAAGGCTCACATCGGATTTTGAAGAACACCCTCACCTTATCCAGAAAAAAAGAAGTAAAAGATGCTTCCAAGTGCACGTTCATGTGTTGTATACATTTCCATCCCACATCCAGTTCACCAAAGTCCAGGCATACTTCAGGGAAAACTGTGATTCTCGGGTTTTACAGGTGATGTCCTGTATACGGTACCCTCAATAGAAGACTTTTTTCCCAGTACAATTTGTGCACAATTGGGTTCGTTGTGTGCCCTTTACCATATAAACTGCCTGGTGATTTACAAGTTTAGAAGTGCATTTAAGCGTTGTAAATGCAAGTGATCCCTACATATTTACATTTTGGGTTATAGGATTTACACCATTTGCATTGCCCGGCACCTTGACAGTCTGCTGCCAGCACTCACTTTCCTACATCCAAGGTTGTGGAAATAAGCGCCTGTCTTGTATATTTCCCCACCCCTAATCTTACCTAGCAGATAGGAAGGCAAAAGCACAAATTCCTGATTTTGTAAATCAGAATTCTGAATTTCTCTGTGCAGTCACTGTAAAAAAAAAAAAAAAAAAAAAAGTGGACTGTGCTGTACAAGTTGAAAGTTATTGTCCCGATTTCTAGATGTATGCTTTAGGCATTTTGGGGATTTCTTGTTGGACAATAAACGTGACGTGACAATGTTCTTTCCTGGATTCAGCGAGTAAACCACATACCCACCATCCTCAGCTACCTCACACCAAGTCATCATACTCTGCAAAGTGAAAGCTTTTCCCCATCAAATAGACTTAAGGAAAGTTAAACAAGCCCTGGACCTACCTCATCTCAACGCCTTGTTTATTGGTGTATCTACCATATGTGGCCACACTGAACCACGTTATTTACCGGCTACCGGGCTGATCAAGGGTTTTACGTAGTTGCAAAGAATCTCACCTACTGCCAAAGTATTCCATTTGTTCCCCTTACTAGCCTACTGGCCTGAGACAAAAAACGTGGGCAGGTGATGACACTAGCTGTGTTCTTACAGTCCTTCTAGGCCCTGAGAGTCCCTCTCCACCAGATCCAGCAAGGTTCCCCACTCCTCCTTTTCAGAAAGGAGCTGAAGACCCTCCTCTAACATCAACGCTTCATTCACATATAACTTTCCCGATAATGAGGCACGAGCTAGTAACCCCAGAGATGTTTTAAGGCATGAGGAAAAGGGGCAATTGCCCAAGGCCAACACCTTCCAAGGAACCCCCTGGGAAAGTGATCTTTCTGTCTCATCCCTGAATATTTCTTTATAACACCCTCTCTCTGCCTCTACTTCTCAGTCTTTCTTTCTCTGCCAGGGGTCCAAAAATCCTTACCATGACACTGGGGTACCCTCCTTGCCCTGCCTCCCTTCTCTGCCTCCCTCCCTCCCTCATCCCCACTTTTTGACCTATTCCCTGTATCACCACTTTCGTCCACTGCTCCTTTGTTTTGTAGCTGAGCAACATATTCATACCTTGTTGTCTATAGCGCAAATTTGAAGCACTTACTGGGCCTTTTTAATTTGTCTTTGGGGTAACTTCAGTTGGGCTTAGAGGAGAACAAGTGATGCCTTTTTCACAGTGACGAAGAAGAAATGGAGTACAATCATTCTTTGTTTGGGGTTTGTGCCGAAGTGGTTGAAGCACCCCATCCTCAGAATCTCCATGGCTGTGAATATTGGCGTACACTACAATGTTTAAAATTATTATTTCGGCAACATTGCGCCTACTGGCAATGGGTGAGTTACTGCTCCTGCGCTGAGGGCCCTTTGAATGGCAGCGCAGTGCAGAGGTCGTTAGCAGGTTGACAAACCATGAGAGATGTGCGTGCAGGTCTGCAGGTGCGGGAGATGTATTGGCTCAGCTTGAGTTCCCAGAATGCCCTGGTGACCTCCGGCCTCCATGTGCATTTCTTAGAGGCAACTCGACGGCCCTCTTCTTGCTAAGTGCCAGAGGGGGGCTGACAGGGTTCACTCTTAATGAGACGTTTTTCTGACAAGTTAACACTTTTTATTGGTGCTTATTCGACAGTGACATTTATTGAGCGAGGACATCTAATTAAAGCGCTGTCTTCTGTGGGTGGTCAAGTCTCCTGTCCCGCCAGGCTCGTTTTCAGCTTGTCTTTCTCAAGTGGCAAGTTTGTTTACATTTGCAGGCAAATTAAGATACTGTGAGAGAGTTAAGGCATCAAACTACCAGCAATACGTGTTGGGCCCTGAGAGGAGTAAGCAAGAAGACACGGGTATGCTTTAAAACCTTCACCCCACCCCCTTCTTTGTACTAAGCTTGTCTTTTTATATATGTGCATTTAGTTCATTTATAAGTAGTAATACTTCAACTGCCTGCCAGTGTAACAAGCATTGGCAAAAACCAATGGGCTTCGCCCTTTGGCTTTGCCAATGCAGAACTACTGATTTTGCCAATGACTTTTGAGAATACTGTTCAGCATCTGAAAAAAGATGCTTATTTGCTGATGACAAAACAGTACTGACAAAAAAAGTGCACGATTACTTATTTGCTTGCATAAGGCATAATGTGGCCACCGTTTTGAGATCTTTTTATTTACTATTCTAAGATGGCGTATGGCAATCTTGAAGCTGTAGGTAGACACACAAAAACTAAGTTGAATGTGTATGAAAGCAGATTTAAAAAATAATTGCCCAGCCGCAAATTGCTGCTGCCCAGTCCTCTAAAAATGAAATATAAAAATAACATGATGAGGGTGGAGAAATGGGGGAGAAATTAAAACCTGCAAGCATCAAGATGTACGTGGAACAAGGTCAGAGGAGCAGCAGAGGAGATATGGTGCCTTAAGTAATAGACCAATTGATACTAAAACTAAGTGGGGTGGGAAAGGGGAGGAACGCAATGGACAAGCTTATGGGTGGGCAGGGGAACACAGAGTGCAGGGATGTGAGAGGGAAAGTAGCACACAGGAGAGTGCAGGAAAATGTACTCCCATGATGGCAATAGAAAAAAGGGGTTCTCTGAATTTGAGCAGTGGAAGAACACAAGTCATCATTCAAAATGATGGAAAAGAGGCTATGCACCAGGGGAGGGATGAACACCTAAATAGGATTGAAGATATCGAATAAGATGCAAGCAAATAAAATTGACAAGAAAGTCAACCAGTACAAAGCAATGAGATGATCCGAAGTCTGCTCTAAGTATTAATAGTCTCCACAGTGGATCTACAACAACAGGCGGTTATCTTAAGACGAGGCCTAAAACAAGGCACTGCTGTGGAAGTCTCCACCTTTTCTAATTCTCATTCTTCTTCAGGAGCTTACTGCTGTACACTGAATCACAGACTCATTCCTTACCTTGGCAACTTCCTCTTCAGTACCACCTTTTAATTAAGATTACAGGACAACATTATATCAGCAGGGACACCATTTTCTAGGCCGTCATCTTTCTTTTAACAACCTAATGCTTTCCCGGAGCTATAATCTAGCTTAAGCTCAAGTGAATAAATCGAACTAGTCACCTGAAAAGAATGATTGATAAAGTGGGAATTCGGGACTAGAATATCGAATTGCTAATGACATGAAGTCATGTAGTGATCTTTCTGTTAATGAATGTTGTCTCATTTTGTATAATCAAGTAATCTGCACTTATTTGGATGTCATCATTGTTGTGTGAGAAACTGAGGAGAAACAGAATAGAGGTTCATTTGCTGACTTCATGGTGTTCATTAGATGCACAATGGATGTTGATTTAATTGTTTTAGGGGCAGTTGAGATTTACGATGGGGGTTGAGCACTCTGGGTAAGGGTGGATAAAATACATTAAGTGGTATTTGAGTTTGTCCTTGGACAGTGACTCCTCCCTAGACTTGCCCTTTCCCTCCACCTGATCTGTCTGCAATGGCATGCAGTGATTTAAACACAGCTTGTCAAAGTCAAACCAGAATGGACATGGCCTTGGGTTAGGAATACCACCATTTCTTGTGTAGGTACCCCTCCCCTCCTTACTAATGATCAAAATTGCCTTCTGTGGTGTGGGTCAACTGGCATTTGATTCTCTCCCTTACGCAATTCCCTCTTCTCCATGACACTATCTCCTACTTGATGGGCCCAGTGAATCGAGTACTATGCTGCTTGTTTAATCTGATGAGAGCAGAGGTTCTTTTTTGGGTGATGCATTAAATTGGGCTTCATTGTTGTCCGCTCTTTAGTTAAGCATGGATGGAAAATATAATATCTTATTTTTGATAAAGCACATGGCATTGTTTTGTTGAGAACTGGCTTAAGGAAACAACTTGCTTGCCATTGTCTGATGTGGTACTCCATGAGCATAAAACTATTAGCGTGCTACCCCATGAGCATAAAATTATTTCCAATGACCATGCAACCAGTCACATAAATGGTGGTATTGTAATTATATCCAAAGTTTTTGTCCCTCTCTGAACTTTCCTCCAGATTGGGGATGACATATTACTAATCCATTTGATGACTTCTAACTTCTCTAAGGTTAGCCCTGCTGTATTAAAGTCTGGGACCTAGTTCAAAATGTATTGAGGCCTTAGTGGATTTAATTCACTTCCTAGCTTTATCCTGTTGCAAGTTTGTAATTGCCGCAGAGTTAAATCTGGTGACCATCGACAGCACACTCTGAAGCTATGGGCAAAGAGATCTGCCCATGCTGAGAACTATGTGTTAGACTTGGTATTGCTTCACCTGGTCAAGTTATGACTCTCTTTACTACTCCTGTGTTCCGGTTCCTATTTGCCATATTGGCCGTATTTAAATTGGGCATACATTACTCTAGACTGGTGCACAAATGCGACTTGACAAAAATATTGTTGCAGTCCTTGATGAAGAATCTCAAATGTGTCGCTATTTATACACGGATTTCAAACACCTGTTAGGCAATGTGGATTTCATAAATTGGTTTACCTCTGCTCTGGACACCGTGGCTCCACACATTGAACGAAGACTAATACCAGGACCAAACCTGCCCCATGGTTTTCGGAGACCCTAGCCTTGCCTACATCCCAGAATACAGCTGCCCAACACATCAGATGTCATGATTATAGTTTGTCTTTGCATGCCATTTTCAGGTACTCTTTTTGCCAATATAATTGGCAACTGAGACATTCTCGTACAGTACATTATTCCTTGAGAATTCTCGGGGCCAGTAATATGTGATGAGAGGTATTCAAAGTGGTCAAAGAATTAGCTATCCTGCCCCAGGTAATCAAAACCTTATTCCCTCTTAATTGTTGTGAGTCTCTCTGGAAACCTTATCAGTTTCCCAGGTTTCTGATATTAGAAACAAGACTGCCAAAGTCGAATTCCTGGCACCTATTAAGACGTGCTGTCCCTCTCCGAATCAGTTTAGTCCATTTAACATCAGTCCTGTAGTGTTGGGTCTTCTGGCTTCTGCGTGAGACCAGTGTCCAACGCAACTGTTTAGACAGAACGAGCAATGTTGCTCCCATTAAGAAGTATCATGAAAAGCTCTCTGCAACAAGGGTTGCTGCTAAAGCTGTGCTGGGAAACTGTGGTTGTACCACCTCTATGAAAACTCAGCTTGGACTGCTCAAAGCCTTCACAATCATTCCCCCATCTCTTTTCTTCCCATTGCAGGTGATTACAAGCCATGTAGTTGGCCATCCCATGTATTTCCCTGAAGAGACTTGGGACCCATTTAAATGTAGACAGTAAGTATAGTCCATCGCAACAGCGATTGAGTGTGCTTACTGCCAACATTATGGCTCGTTTGCCAAATTTAAAAGTGGGCAAACCATTTTTTTACCACAGTGTAGAATACTTAGGCCCTGATTTATACTTTTTGGTGCAAAACTGCACTAATGCAGTTTTGCATTAAAAAGTTTAGCACTGGCTTGCACCATTTCTGTGCACTAGCCGGGCACCATATTTATGGAATGGTGCAAGCCGGTGCAAAGGGTGGGCTAGCATAAAAAAAAATGACATTAGTCGGGTGGGGCTGGCGGTATGGAAGAAGGGATTTTTGCACCAAAAAATGACGTTAAGCGGGTTAGAGTAAAACAAATACTCTAACCTGTCTAGAGTCATTTTCTGACGCAAAACCATCCATACCACATGACTCCTGTCTTAGAAAAGACAGGAGTCATGCCCACCACCCTAGTAACATTTGTCTGCTTGAGCCTGGCGCCATCTCTGACAAAGTGGTAAAATCCTGCCTTTAATTATTACAGTGCCAACTATGTATCCAGGTTTCCTCTGTGTCTCCTTGCTTATATTCCACCTCTAACAGCTTTGTAAGAATATTGGTTCTCTATGCAATTATGCTTAATGCTCACTGGGGTTTTAAAATTATGAAATTATGTTCTGCAACACTGTTCTGGATACCTATGCATGTACGCTTTCCCTTTTAAGTTTGGTACAAAGATCTCTCGATGGGGAAGGCCCCGCATTTACTTAAGAAACAGCTTATGGGCTCGGACAGGGCAGTGACAAGGATGCTGAAGGCCTCAATGCAAGCAATAAAAATGGTCCAACATACAAAACTGCCATGCTTTATGTGCAGTGGGCCCCTCCTAGACCGATCTTTGGTCTACTGCTCTAGCAGCACTGCCTCTGGTTTCAAAGGCAGACCCTTTTTTATTTTTGTCGACGACTCACTGGAATACTCTTCATTTGCTATATGTCTGACCTTCCTCCCTTTAGAAAGATCCTAGAAACCTAGGTTTTCTCGAAGGTACTGTATTTGGGCCCCCACTGAAGCTGGTTCTAATTAGGGTTTATCTTTTTAGTGCACCTTAGATTGCAAATGTACTTTATAAATGCCAGTTACTATAGCATATAATAGTATAGAATATCTGCGTGTTATGATCTAGGCAAGGATCTAATGTAGTGTCTGTAGAGCTGGTAATAAACAGAATGCAGGCTCTTTCGTAGATCGTGACAGATTGTGGGGACCCACTGTAGGGTGTTATGGGCTGGTGCTATTCAGAATCGGGGATCCATTGTGTGAGAAGTTTTGTGAGATGAAGAAGGGGGCACTTCAATGATTTATGTTGATGCTGGTTTCCATTGGCTCCAATCTTCTTCTGTAGACTTTCTGCCGTGCCACAAGCATCTGAGGAGAGAATGCGCTTCTGGGTTTCAGAGCCTTGCTTTTTAAAATATAAATGGCGCTTAGGTTTGCAAGATGTCTTTGTTCTGTCGCAAACTGTTCATGGCGGTGCCCATAAGCGAGGAAGCTACCTCAACCACCTACAGTTGTGACTCTTCATCTGAACAGGAGCTTAAAAACCTGCTCTTATTCTTATTTAGAAGTTCCCAGGCACACAGCACTGCGTTTAACAGATAAAGTACCTCAAAAGACATTTGTAAACAGGCAGCTTTTCATAACAACTTCACAATCTAAACTTAACCATAGGCGTTGATACAAGCTGCAGGGTGAGATGTAATCCGGTACCTCAGAAGTATTCTTTATGCTTACCTTCCCCAAAAAGACTGGGAAGAAGTGATCCCTCCTTCATGCTATGTGCTAACCAAAGGCTAAATTTAAATAGTTGTTATATACATTCCATGTGACGTGTGAAGCTCGGATACCCTATCCATTCAGTGCAATTCCAGGATATTTCATTAAATGCTATGTGTTTCAAAAATACTGGGAAGGAGTGATCCCTCCCTCATTTCATGTGCTAACCAAAGGCTAAATTTGAATATTTCATTAAATTCTATGTGTTTTAAAAATCTGGTTTACCTGTATACTTCATTTCCTGTGGCAGCATTGATTTTAAGAGATCGTGTGACATTTCACGCCCTGAGGCCATTGAGGATGCTAATTATCAATCACTTCAAAGAATTGTAAAACACATGCAAGCATCATTATCTGTATCATTAAAACTAAAAATATAGATGTTTCAAAAGTATTGGCTCCTTCACAGATGAAATGTAGACGCACAGTGGATCTTGAATATGTTTATAATGCTATATGCATCCTGGATATCATCCTAGCCTTCCTCTCCAGCTTCGTGTCCAGTTGCCATCTCAATCATAACATTGTCTAAAGAACTTTTGCATGCAAAAATTCTTGTGGAAAGTGAGAACATCACATCCCACGACATACCAAGAAGATCCAATTACCACAATAGATTATCACAGCTTAAGAAAAAAGCTTCTGTACATTAACTGATGGTCTCAAGGAGTGGTGGAGGCAATTTGTTGTTGATGAATGCAGCTGCTATTGGAAAGACACATACGGGAATATATGCATTGCAGGTTCATACTACGTCAAGCATAGTGGTCCCGTCTAATGTCCTGGGAAAGTGTCAAAATGGCTGCACTGCATACGTGATCTGTAGGTGCAGATTGCAGTAACATTGTCTAGGTGATACTCCTAGCACTGCATGGATAGTCTGTGTGATCTGCTGAAACATACTTCCTATTTCAAACATTTCACAATAGAGAAACGCAAAATATTCTTATTGCTAGTGCTCTTTTGTGATCTAATGAGTGACGAACCTTGTGCTGTCCCCATTTTTGGGATGCGCATCTCGGAGATCATTAAGTGGTTTCAATGTAGGTATTGACTACTGGTGTACAGAATAACGGTGGCACCCGGGAGTGTTAACAGGAGGGTTAGCTAGAGTATCAAGAGGGCAAGTGTGCCCCAGCAGATACCCACAAACTCAAATAAAAGAGAGAGAGGACAGGAAAGTTGGCACAAACTGTTGGTAGAGTATCTGCATAGAAGGGATAACACTGGGCTCGAACACCTGAAGCAACAAGTTATCATAATAATTAGGCTTCCAGAGTAATTCAATAAATACCTAGATTTGAAATACTGTAGATAGAATAGGTTAGTCAGAATATGTAGCCTGCATTGTGTGATGTAAAGTGTAAACAGAAGCTCCACAACTCCCAGTCACTGTAAATAGTCTCCAGAGCCCACCCTCAGAGCGCACTCTGAAAATGTCTGAAAGGATGAGGTCTTCTTGTCTGTTTGGTGACAGTGTGGGTGGGTACAGTATTCATACATAGAAAAAAAACAAAATCAAATCAAAAACATTTATAAAGCGCGCTACTCACCCGTGAGGGTCTCAAGGCGCTAGGGGAAGGGGGTTACTGCTGCTCGAAGAGCCAGGTTTTGAGCTGCCTCCGGAATGCAGGGTGGTCCTGGGTGGTCGTGAGGTTGGCAGGGAGGGAGTTCCATGTCTTGGCCGCCAGGTAGGAGAAGGATTTCCCACCTGCCGTGGTGCGGCGGATGCGAGGGACGACGGCGAGTGCGAGGTTGGCGGAGCGAAGTTGACGGGTGGGCGTGTAGAAACTGAGGCGATGGTTGAGGTATTCGGGTCCCTTGTTGTGGAGGGCTTTGTGTGCGTGGGTGAGGAGCCGGAAGGTGATTCTTTTGCTGATGGGAAGCCAGTGCAGGTGTCTCAGGTGGGCGGAGATGTGGCTGTTGCGGGGTATGTCGAGGACGAGGCGGGCGGAGGCGTTTTGTATTCGCTGCAGACGTTTCTGGAGTTTAGCGGTGGTTCCTGCGTATAGGGTGTTTCCGTAGTCCAGGCGGCTTGTGACGAGGGCGTGGGTCACCGTTTTTCTGGTGTCGGCGGGGATCCAGCGGAAGATCTTTCGGAGCATGCGGCGAGTGAGGAAGCAGGAGGATGATACGGCGTTGACTTGTTTGGTCATGGTGAGAAGCGGGTCCAGGATGAATCCGAGGTTGCGTGCGTGGTCTGAGGGGGTAAAATGATAGATGAAGTGTTGAAACTTTTCAAACACTAACCCCAAGCCACAGAGCTTGGTTTAATCCATTGTTATTTGCTCGCCATGTCACCCTATTTTGGACCCAGCCATATGCAAATCAGTCTTGACCCTTCTCTCCATGGGAACAGTCCAGCCTAAACTTCCAAGCCAGGTCCTTCCCTGGGCCAGAAACAAGCATCCTGGGCCTGGTTTCGGGGTATCAGCCAGGCTAGCTTGAATCCAGTGGTGCAGCGAGCAAGGGACCCACGTCTGGGTATAGCCTTGCCACTTCGGGCACACATAGCAAAACCAAAATTATTTGATGGAGTGTTGAAACTTTTCAAACACTCACCCTCAGTCACAGATCTGGGTTGAACCCATTGTTATTTTGCCCACCACCTCGCCCAAGTTTGGACCCAGCCATATGCAAATCAGTCTTGACCCTGCTCCACATGGGAACAGTATTCACACAGACAGGTGCTGAAGTCAGGGGAGTCTGTGTGAACATTTGGCAAAGGTGACGTGACGATGGTGTTCCCTGCACCACGCTATGTATGCAAGATGTCTCTGCCGCCAGGTGGAGAAGTAGGCAGCATCTCAATGAAACTCCTCCATGGCCACATTAGTGATGATAGCAGGGGATGAGGATGACTTGTCAGTGGCAAAGGAACTTTTTGCTCACTCGGTGCCCTTAAGGTATGAACCCAGTGCCCTTAAGGTATGAACTCTAGTGACCATAAGGGGCCACAATGGTTACCTCTCCAATGTTCACTAAGGACTGGAGGGTTAGCAAAAACAATAAAAGGCTATAAAAGTTAAGAAGAATAAGAGGCTCAGTTGCAGGAAACTTCAACTGGAGTTGAATATCCTTGAACAAAAACATTAACACTAAAATGCAATCCATGATCTCATCTGTGACTTCCTTAAACGCAAACACCAAATTTTTGAATTCATGTCTTAAAAAGTGCCTAATTTGTGAAAATGTTTACATGTGGTAGACACCAGAACTCATTTTTCAGGGGCCTAGACTTATGTATTTTTTTTTCCGTCACACTGTGTCACAGATCAAAAGAAAATAGGCAGGAAAAGGGAAAGGAAGAGAAAGAAAAAAGTAGGGATAAGAACAAACCTATAAGATTGAGATAAAGAGACAGAAAGAGTAGAAGTCAAAGAAAGAGGCATGAAGTGGATCAGGACTAAACAGCCTTTGGTATTCTAAAACAATGTCCTGCATTTAGCAGCGCTAGTGGCAGAATACTATGAAACACTTTGGGCTTCTGCATGAATGTATTTATTTAAAAGTGCAAACGGATGGATTATTTTAAATGTGTAGTATGTTATAATACATTTTCTGGTTATCATTTCCCTATTGTAGCCTCCGTCGCCCAAATCAGTAAGAGTCCAATCCTATTATTAGAACAATATATTAATGCTATAGTTTATTAAAATATATACTGCAGAGTGAAGGTGATTTTTAAACAACACTTATAGCACAGTGTGGTACATATTTTATGTTTTTTTATGCAGAACCACACCTACAAAGAGGAAAAAAAACGCAAATGATTGCTGATTATCAGCATGATGCCTTCCTTCAGATCTGAAAGTCAGCATACCTCCTCTGAAAAGACAGGAGGTTGACATGCTCCTTCCTCGAGAGGCTGAGTTCAGCAACTATAAGACTAGTGGCTAAAGGGATATGGTTGTAAATCCAGTGGTTAGTTCTGAGAAAGTAAGCATAAGCTAGTACAATATATTAACAAATACTGTATACTGGGAATAATAAAATGGTGACAGCGTGCGAGGACGAAACATGTATTGGCTCTTTTACCTACAGAACTTTTGGTGGACTATAATTTTAGAATAATGAGGCAGTTTTTTTCTGTGGACTCTAATATCATAAGATAAACCATTAAAACAAACAAGTCACTATACCCCTCTTTTTGTTTGTGTAAAGTTATCTTGGGTTACTTCCCATAAAACATGCATGAGTTCCAGTCACATTGTTCTCAGACTGAGTTCACCGCTCACCTTCCTGAAGAGACAGAAGCGTTACACCCGCACCTGGAGCGGATACAGGTCACCATAATGTTTCTGTCAGGTGGCTAAAGCTCTCCCTTGAAAGGTTGAAGGTCACCCTACACTTCCTCTGAGTTAAGCATTTTTCTCACAAGCATCATTCTCTTGATAGGCTTCTTTACCGGAGGTTGAAGACAGCATACCCCGCCCTCCCTAATGACGCCGGAGAGCATTATACCAAACATCCCCTTGAAAGGCTGTACATGAGTGTCCCCCTTTTTTGGATGCGCGAGGTTACTATAGTTGGTTGAAAAAAGCCCCATTTATGACTGGCGGTCAGTGTATCCCTCTCGAGGCCCTGGGTTCAGCTACTGCCTATTTTCGAAATTGTCAACTTTCTCCACACCAAGAAGCTGGAAATGAGCAATCCCCTTCCTCTATGGTTGTGCCTTAATGCTGCCCTGCAGCTAAGCACAGGTTGTTTTTCATGTCGTCCTTGGAGTTTGCCATCGTTTGGGACTATGTGGACGCCCAGCCACCCTGGACGTGCCTTTACTTAAACAGGTGGTGTTGTGAGGTGAAAAACAGCTGCTGAAAGGTCCACGCTGCAAGGTCATCGAGCTCGTTAATACTGGAGCTTGCGTGCCGCCTGTGGCCCAGGGCCTGTCAGCACGCACTATTAACAACCTGTTGGACGTGACCTCTGCATGTCTTACACAGGGGCTGCACGCGGCCTGGGCACGTCCGGGCAGGAGCGCGTGACCACTGGCCCTTACCTGAGCTTGTCCAAGGGAAGCACATGCAGCCCGTGAAATTTAGGACATGTAAACCTCTAAGCAAGTCATCTTTAAACGTTTTCGTCTGTACTTGGAGCAAAAACATAACTGTGGGCTTACAAATGACAAACCAATTTATACATCCAGATAGTTTTACAAGCTTTACGTAAAACTTCAAAATTTCTACTTTTTGTCTGTGTCTCGCATCCCATCTATATAACCCTTCATGCTCTTTCATAGGGACCAGCTTCAAAGTTTGAAGGCCGCTGCCGTAAATGAAGACACTTGTAAAGGGAGGGGAAAGGGAGGAAGTCAAATTCACTGAGTACAGTTACCCTTAAAAGCAGGTCAGAGTCGCTCTGGCACACCTTTGACCTCTTTATGTCCAAAGCATAGTGGTCCTTCTCCCGGTATCTGTCTCCGCCTCCCGCAGAAGTGCTTGGCCAATCCCGGCGTAGTAGCTATTTCGCCATGACTCTTTCAATCTCCCCTTATGCCCCCATTCATTTTCTTACCTTGTTTCCTTAGATTTTTATTTTCTGATGTTATACATACCTTATCCCGCTGGCCTAACTATTTTCTGTTTAGATTTTTTTCTGATATGAGTCCTCCTCTATATTTATGTTTACTTTTGTTGCCATCAAGCCTGTAAATTATCTTTCAATACCAAACGCAACTTTGGAAAATATGCTTAGACTATTATGGTAATGTTGACAGTTACACGCTTTGTTTCTCAATATAGGACTTATGGCACCCTTTGGTCAATTCCCTACAGTTAATCGAGTACTTTTGACATTACTTAGTGCATGTGGCATCCTTACGTTAGATTGGGCCCTTGATTATATATGTATGATATGTATCTTTTCATTGTTTTCTGTACTTTCTAAAAATCTTATATATTTGGAACCAAAACAAAAAGGCACTAGGCAGGTCATGTGCAGTCGCTTAACACAACCACCTACTAATTGCAGCATGTGCTTCTCAGCACCTCATTATGACTAAAGGGAACACTTGCAGTCAACTGATCAGCATTATTTGCCCAGCGAAGTATGTGCACCAAGCTTGAATAGTCACCCTTGTATGGGGCATTAGCTCGTTGAGGATATGCAAACAGCAGGGACACAGCCAGGTAACGTGGAGCATCTCAGGCCGCAAAGTATATTTATTCGCCAAGGAAAGCGTGTCTAGCTTACCAAACACAGTCATCGGCCCACAGGGGCATTGTAGGCTACTGAAAGCAGTCACTCAAGAAAGGGAAGCATGTTCAGCCAGCTGACCACAGTCATGTGATAAAGGGAACATGCGACAGACCACTAAGTCACTGGCTTCAACTATTACTGGCATATTTGCCTCAGTGGGGTTCATTAGAAAGAGTTAAGGAAAGACTGTTTTAAGTATATACTTCATAGAAATGACAGTGCCTCACAGACACAAGTACGAAGAAATAATAATAAAAATAATTTTCTATGATGTAGAAAATCTATTTTAAAACTGTGGGCATGAGTCAAATGCAATTGAGCAAAAGCAAATAAAAATGGCTATTAAGAGAGTGGGGTTATTGTGGTGATAAAGAGAGCTGTGTATATTGTGCAGAAATGAGCATAGGGATAATGCAGAACAGCATTTTTAGGATGGGCCAGACAGAGATCCTGTTCAATGCTATGGGAAAAGCCAATTCAAGAGCCCAATAGTGTGAGGGTTAGCATCATCGCAGAGAATGGTGTGTAACACCCATGACAATGACAGGGAATGGTATTCATGTAAGATCCTGTTAGCGTACAAGAGTGAGACCTTCAGGCGGTTACAGAGGGCAAAAGGATGAGAGGTAGCCTGGCCTTGATGGCAGTCCGTTGTCAAGGTCCAAGGGTGCTCTATACCTGGGAAATTGTTAGATATCAGACCTTGAGTGCACCAAATTGTGAAGGTAACAGATAAACAGTGAGTTTATAAGGACCTAAGGGCATCACATTGTGAAGTTACCATGTCATGGGTATCTAGGGATGTGAGCATAAATCACACTAAGTCTACATCCTGATTTTTAGGCCACAGTCTACCAGACAGCGCAGCTGTCTGCTTTGCTAAAGACATATTGGGGACTTTCAGAAAGTTGACTTAGGAATGCATTTGGCTTGTTGATTTGTAACTCTCACTTTCTGGCTTTCCATTTGCTGGCTTTATTTGATTTAGGCTCTACAGATTCAGTTCATCCCTCCTGTTGCCTAAAGCATGTTTTCTGTTTTTTTCTACAAACTCACTTTCTGTTTACAGGAATTAACTGAGATCAAGCCCTAGGAACATCCCTGCAGGTAACTCATAAAATTGATTTATGTAAAAGGTAAATAACAGAGGTGCCAGAATGCAACCTTGCCTTACACCCCTTTGAACTACAGAAGAGGCAGACAGACTACCATCATCACTGTACCTCACGGAAGCCGAGAGTTTGGAGTGAAGACTGTGTAAGAAGGCCACTACTTCAACCTCTTAGCCCATTTTAATAAATAGGGGCATCAGCTTGGATCTGTTGACTTGGTTGAAGGCCAAGGTGAGGTCCATGAATGTGTTATATAAAAGACACCCCCCTAGGCTGTAGTGTATTTACCAACAATCTGCAAATTAATTCACTGGTCCAAAGTCCCTTTAAACTGCATAAAGGCATATTGGAGATCCAAAATCACATTATTGTTGTCAAGCCAGGGTATTAGTTTTTACAGCACTACCTTCCACACAATTTGTTTAGCAGAATCTATGATAGAGATGGCATGGGATCATCCCTCGATCCTTTTCTGAATATGGGTAGAATAACTGATTTAGACCAAGATAAGGGAAGACCTTTCCTACAAGCTGCATTAAATACATGCGCCAAAGATCATTGCCCAAATTTGGGGATCAGCCTCATAAAGATCTGGGGAGACCCCCGTCCAGGCCCGGGACTTTCCTCTCAGCGGTAGGGAGAATGGCCTTACACACCTCTTCCTCACTAAAGTTCAAGGGGATAATATAACTACCAGGGTACCAGAAACTATCACACGCCTTCTCACACCCTCTGCTGTACATCCCCTGAAAGTGTGAGACCCATCTATTGAGCACAATGTTACAGTCCACCCTGGAATTCCCTGAACTGTAAAAACAAAAAGGTCTATTTACAATATACCCAAATTTGGCACTGTTACTAGACACTAGGCTGCAGTAACTACTGGTAAGCTTGATCCATTATTTATTTTTGTGCAAAAAGTTTGCTGATTTATGTGCTTTCCTACAGGCCCGTATCTTGTCCTCATCCCTCAGTATTTGCTTCAGTGCAGCTAGCAGCTTTCTATGTGCCTTTGGCGTTACTATTGAACCATTTATCCTCCTTGTTGTTACTATATCTTCCTTGGGTCGTAAGATTGGAAGAGATTTGCCCAGATAACCAATTAAAGGCATTGAGAACCTTATCTTCCTCCATATTATTGTCTAAACACAGGGCAATATTCACTGCATTCATCAGGTAAAGATTCTCTAAAAATACCTCGGGGATCACCCTATCCCCCTTAAGTCTCTTTTCCTGATCCTTAATGCTGTTAACACCATTAGAAATGCCTTTCTTTGAGTTTCCTTTCAAATCTAGCTTCCAATTCCATCACTATGGGGTTGCGATCACTGAAATTGTTCCATTTTACCCTCAATGACTTAACTAGAGATGCCAAGGGTGCCGGCACAATAATAAAATCGATGATGAAATAACAATACCTGCCCATGAATGAAGGCGTAGATTCACCTACCCCTGTCTTCACAATACAGTAAAAATTGCTGCTTGCCATGATATCCTCCAGCAAGTCACCCTGCTCTCTGTGTTCAAAGTGTATTACATGGTGGATGACATTGAACGACCCATTATCTAAAACACAGCCTCGTTCGCAAAAGTAAATATTAAAGTCACTTAAGATTAAAACCTGGTACAGTGGGGTCCCTTTCTTCCCACAACCTTCAAGAAAACTTTTTTAAATGGAGGATATGTTCTAATGGTACACCCCTGACAAAGGTATTAGAAACATTTACCGCTAACAATGATGGACTGCTCTTAAATACTAGCTCTACTTCCAGCAGGTTAAAGGAGCCTATTTCCATTGGGGAGAAGATACAAGGGATTTCAAGGGAGGCTAGGATAAGAAGACCACCCTTTGCATCAATCAATCATTCAAACACTTGTGGAGTGCGGCTTATCACCCATAGGGTCTCAAGGCACTGTTGTGGGCGTACTGTTCATTTGAAGAGCCAGGTCTGGAGATCTTTCCTGATCTGCTTCAATGAGGGGGGGCTGTCTGAGGTTGAGTGGGAGCGTGTTTCAGGTCCGAGCTGCGAGGTGAGAAAAGAATCTGCCTCCAGCTGGGCTCCTCCTGATTCTGGGGATGGTAGCGAGGGCTAGTTGAGAGGATCGGAGTTGTCTGGCAGGGGTGCGTGCCCTGAGGGTGAGGGAGGCTCAGCTTTAAAAAAGGAGGAAAAAACAATTTAAATAAAAATAATTGTTTACATCCCAAGTTTCCTGCAAGGCCCCATTATCGTTTCTACTAGGAGCTTCCAACCACTTTGCATCATCCTTTTTGGCTTTCAACCCAGCAATATTCCAACTCATAACATTTATCAGGGGCTTCTGCCCATATGTGGGCTCAGTCAGGATAATACATTCGCCCTGCTTTCCCTGGGCACGGGCGAGGGTGACACTGCCCAGTGGTTAGCTCAGACAGTTATTATCATCCAGCCCTCACAGAGGTGCAAACCTATTCTGAAGTGATATTTCCCTACATAGTTCCACACCCCCTGATGTCACATGTGAATTAGATAGGGGCCATCCATCACCATCCGAGTGGGAACGAAAAAAAGGGTAAAAGTACTGCAAGGGGCAAACACCAATTGCTGTGGACTTATCGCGGGTAACAAATCTGCCCTGAATAAAGTCTTTCGCAAATCTGGGGTGCCTTAGATTAACTACAATGCAATCCACTTCTGTATTTTTCCCTTTGCGTCCCACCCATCCAACTCTTATCACCATAATAATGTGTGGTGACAAAAAAGGCCCGTTCACTAGAGTATGATCACACCAGTGTTTCACCTTGCGCGTGAGATCGGATGTTGTTAGGGGGTACCATGATTAGAACCCTTACTAGCAGTGCAGATTCAGGGGGAAGATATAATAGAGTGGTATCACCCCCTGTGATGAGAGCAGGCTATTTTGCTCAGTTATTTCCTGCTCCTTGGCCCTACGCTGCTGCACTACCATGTGGTCATTAGCAATTTTATCATTAGCTGCACAATGTTCCCCTTCCCCACTCCCCTGCCCAGATAGCGGTGCCCTCGGCACCAATGACAAAGTGTGGCTAGGAACTTCCGTCACCATCTGAGGGCCTGTTGACAGAGACCCCCTTGAACTCATACACACATAACTTGTGCTATCTACAGACCTACCAACCCTTTGGGGTACAGCATATGAAACCTCAGTGAGATTGCCCCCCTTGGAAACTCAGTGATTTAGATGAGTAGATAACTGTGCCTTAATCCCATAAAGGTGCAATATTAACGATCCCTTTAAGCAAAGCCTCTAACTGTGGTAAGAGTATATGTAGAGCTAGATCAACTTTGGGGACATCACCCATGTCCAACTTCACAGCTGCTCCCTTTCGACTTGACATCGTCTTCTCCCCTCCTCTCTATTTTTTTGTTTTTTAACCAGGGTCTCTAAAGTGGGAGAGTTATTTATGTCACAAGGATCTTCAATTGCTGTTGGCTTCGTCTCGGCTGCCAAATGTATTGACCATGGTGGCTGGGTTTCATCCTCTAAAGTGTCACCTTGGGGGGTCACGCCACGATCACTCCTAGCAGATTCCATTAAAAGACTCCTTTCAGTCAGTTCTATCTCCTTGGAAATACCCCCGCTGCTCATACCAGGAAGGAGCCATGGTAGTAACAGTATCCACTGGGGCGTCCAGCCCCAACTTTCTTTTCCCCATTGAATTATGTTATGCAAAAAATGGGAAACTCAGTTATCTTAAGGGCCAAGAGGGGGTGGGGGTGCCTGGCCTTACCTCTGCAGCTTCGCCTGTGCGCGGCCTTCGCCACGGGAGTGTGGCACTTATTTATGCGTGAGGCAACCCCAATCAGGCACCAAGGGATGGCAAGGAATGATGGGGAGTGTAGTTCCCCAGGGGTGTCTCCCAACAGCTCTCCCCAACAGCAGCAATGAGTGCCCCGCCAACTGCGGGGTTATGGCATGCTTTTATGTGCATGGCATCACCAATCAGGCAGCAAGGAATGGCAAGGGATTATAGGGATTGTAGTTAACCCAGCGGTGTCTTGCCACTGCTATCCTGGCTCTCCCCAGCAGCAGCAATGAGCATCCCACCGACTGCAGGACTACAACACTTTTATGCATGAGGTAACACATTAATCAGAGAGCAAGGGATGGCAAGGGATTACAGGGATTGTAGATCCTCCAGCAGTGTCTCTCCATGGCTTTTCCAGATCTCCCCAGCAGCAGCAAAAACTGTCACTATAATCTGCAACACTCTAGGCGAATGCACTCTACACCACTGTACCCTAGGCCACTTCAGTGTATGCCACTTTACGCTAATCCACACTATGCCACTCAAATAAACAACACTCTCTGCTACTCCGCTCTACCACAATCTACTCCACTCTTTGCAATTCCACTCTTCCACACTCTACGCCACTCTCCTCTATGCCACTAACTTTTAGCCATGCTGAACAGCAGCCACGCTAGTGAACAACATGGCTAAAACGCATGGGCAAAGCCAATAGCTCATGCTTAGGCAAGACCTATTGCCTTTGCCAATGGTTGTTTGCAGTGGCGTCTCTAGACATGTTTTTTAGCAAGAGGCACAGAAGGGGCCACAAATAAAATTGGCAGAGTACTTACAACGGCACAATTGGCAGAGTATTTACAACGGACACATAAATATTGTGTGCATGTGTTTTATATATACATACATTCACACAAAGTAATTTCAACTTTTAAAGAAGACTGTAAGTTATACATTACTGTGGTCTGTGCAAGGGCAGAGATGGTTGGTGATACATGAAAGTGGTGGGCCGAGCAAAGTGCCCCACCGCATCCCAAAACGCTTACATAAAACAAGCATGCAAGATAAAAAACACTACCATGAATTATAGTAACATTAAAAATAAAATAAATGTACTTACCCAGGCTGTGTCCTCCATGTCCTTTGCAGGCTGTGGCTATGACCGTCACAAGTGGAAGATGTAACTTCCCTAAGCAATCCAGATGCTGTTCTCATGCTATTAACCAGCATGAGAGGAGCGCCAGGAATGGATGAAGCAGGCTCGCTAGATGCTCTTGGTCTCCACCTTGCTGTCCTAGGCAGCTAAGTGGAGAGCTTCAACGTGTGCATGTCAGTTTGGCTAGCGCAAGCCTGCCGGCCAAACTGACAAGTGCACTTTACAATGTCTGGCAAGCCACTGCTTTAGTCCTCCATTCAGCAGAGGACATGGCCCTCATTTCTCCTTGCTCTGGAGCAGACTGACGGCTGTGGCGTGTCTTGTGAAAAATAAAATGGCAATGAAATCATTTCATTGCCATTTTATTGTTCACATTGATTTAGCGCAGCTCGCAGCGGGTGGGGGCATCGTTTCCCCGCCGACCTGGAGAAACCGCAGCTTTGAAACGGCAAGGTCTTCCAAGTCTCAATCTCTTATGTTCTCATCTCATCTCTCTCTCTTGCAGTCTCTTTATTAGACATTTACACTCTTTTCTTCCTAACATTTTTTTAAAACACTCAAATGCATTTCTCACGCTTCCTCTTTTCTCATCAGCACCCTCTTTTGACTCTTTCTCCACATGCTTCCTTAAATCGACTTCACTTTGCCACTCCACTAAGCGAAACTACTAAACCGGACAGATTGAACTCTGGACATATTTCCCTGAGGGGGACTGTTGCCTCGATTTCTTTTGATTTTAGCATCTCGGGTTCCTGAAATAACATCTAAAAGAACAAGATACTTGCAGGCAGTAGACTACATAACAACGTCTGTTTGTGGAACCTTCACACTGGAGAATTAACGAAATTCGGAAAATGCCTTCACTTTATTGCAAAAGTGTGTGTTTGCATAGAAATAGCAATGCAGGCGTGGCAAAAGTCTGATAATGTCTGTACCAGACATGGAAGTGTGCACTTGGCTTGGTTTGAGCCAGCGCCACCAGCAGACTGGGGGGGGATCAGTGCAGTGGTACCATGTTGTGTGGGATGAGAAAACCTGGTCCTGTTGTTCTCTTTCACAGGTTCACCTTTTCCCATCATCCCCACTCTAGTTTCTGTCTCTGTCTCCCTGACTCTTAGGGCTGGTGTCTGTTTGTCCTTGTCATTGTTGTTACCTTTACCCAAGGCATCCATTGATAGTTTAATTCCTTCCTCATTCGAACGTATGTTGAAAATTGAACATTGTTCATCTTGAAGGGATGTAGTTCGAAAGTTTTAGTGAAAACGTTTACTTGCACATTAACTGTCTTATGTTTTTCAATTCAGTTCGAAAATACTTAGTATAATATTGTGTTCGTGCCTAGCCTGACTATATCCTTGAACACAGTGATTAACTACATAGTGATTGACTCGCCTTGCCATTACCTCAAGTTGGGAGATATAGCATTCTAGCACACCATTCTGGGGCAATCTTTGTAACAGAGCGGGATTGTCGCAATGTTCATTTGTGGTAATGGTTGACTGACAAACTGCAGATTCTTTCTAATAATACACTAAGCTTCTAAGTCCATGGCCTCTTCCCAGAATGTCGTTTTACGCTATTTCAAAGGGTGCAGGTTTATTTTATGCAGATGGCTCTTCTTGTGTCTGTGAGGTTTTTTTCTAATTTAGGTTCAAGCTTTCTTGACATCTTAACTAGTTTTTTAAATTAAATATCTGAGTATTACTTGTGTGTTTTCCTAAGGTTACCCGGTTGGATCATGTATTTTATCCTGCCTTTCCTTTTACCTCAAGAGGTTAGCTGTGCCATATGTAGAGCCGGATGGAGGACATTCTCTTGTCCACAGTTTTTTCTTTTTTCCCCCAGACTGAGGGTACAGGTTCACATGTTCGCAAGGGTATGAGGGCAGGAGGTGGCAGAGGGCAGGAGGTGGCATGTGAGGATGGCATTGCAAGTGTGCTTGATTGTACAAGGTCTCACTGACGGTGCAGAGCAGACGGACTGGGTGTATGGTGGCAGAAGGGGGAAGAAAGGTGATATGAAACTAGGGAAGTGTGAAGATAAAAGGGGCAATTTGAGTACAAGAAAGACATGAGAGACTAGATAGTAAAGGTATTTAACTGTGTGAGGAGATGGCAGATCATAGGTGGAAGAATGTGAAGAGCGAAAGGGCCATTGCAAATGGGGTGCAAGACAACAGTAACTGAAAGGTAAAAAAGAAACATATTTCTGACAGTGTTTCTATCTTCCCATTTTTGAGGGCTCGGACTCAGAACTGCCTACATTTGATATTGGAAATACCAGAAGCCCCACACCAGCCTTTGGTTAAAACTTTAAGCCCCTCTCGTGTAAATATTAAATGCCCCTTTGAATCTTCTGTGTCACGCTATACAAGTATCAAGAGGTGTATACCAATGTGTTCTTTTTCTTATTGCCTTGTGCCTCCTACCGACCTGGCAGCTTCATGGCACGGTATACGTGTTAGGCAGCCATACCTTCTTCATTGCCAAACCGAAGACCGGAATGCGGCACTTGTCCTTTTTGTAGACACAAGTCTTCACTTTTCCTGCGGAAATGTTTTTTCTCTTCCTAGATCTTGCGAAAGTAGAGCACTTTCATGTCAGTCTAATCGGTCTCCTACGTCCCCCTTTAAAGCGTGAGGCCCCAGACTATTTCGAGTGCGGGTAGAGGCTTTATACTTGGTACCTGCACTCCCAGAATCCCAGAGATTTGAAGGGAAATCCAGAGCGTATGCAGACAGCGCAGCCTCATAATAATGCATGTATGCATCTACTTGCACCACGCAATGTTGTCATTACCTTTTCATTTCATGTCATCAGGGACAACTACTTTTTGTTCAACAAAATATTGTAAACTGGACCATTAGAGAGTTGGGGTAACCCAGGACTCCAAAACATAGAATGTGTTCGACAGTTACATGAATGCCTGCACTGGATTTCCACTTATTGCTCCCTGCACATCCTTGAAGTTCTCCACATTGTGCAAGGCTACCTCTATGTGCCCATTGATCTCTGAACATCTCCAAAGAAATCACATCCATATTGTGAATTGGTCCTTTGTATGTACTCTTTGCTCTACCTTCAACCCTGTCCATAATTTCTATTATCCTTTTATTGTGTGGGTTTTGCTGTTGAGGTGACCAAACGATGGAGGGACAATATGACTCCATGCCACGAGAACAACTTGTTTCCACTGCCAGACTGTCATACCAGATAACAGAATATTTTGTTTTCCATTCCCAAGGCTTCCTCGATGTTCATGTCTTACTTGTAACAGAGGTGGTTTTGTTTTTCATTAATTCGAGCGAGCAAGTGCTTTGACCTGTCGTTATGGTTGTGGGCTTTTAACCATGCCCACCTCACACCCATCACTTTTACTCGTTCGTGGGCTCGTCTTTCAAAAATCCTTTAACATTGGTAAATGCTTTATATTTGTCACTTCTTGGGGAGGTTTTGTTACCGCCCTGCAGACTGACCAAGTTCATGGATAATTGCACATTTGCTGATATGTTTGACTGTGAGCAAACTTCTTTTTCCTTTTGTGTCTCTCCTTTGCGCTTATGGTCATGGTGGCCATGGCGCTCTGAATCGGCTCACTTTTGTGAACTAATGTTTTACATTTCATTTTTACTTAGTGTGGCAAGAAAAATCCTGTTCGGAATTTACAATGCCAATAGCTCTGACAAAAGCAAATGCAAGACTGATTGCACTGCAAATTTGTTTTATTTTGAGCTTTTCTACAGCAACAACCTGACACACTGTGCTTTCCTCACTGCACTCGGGGACACTGTAAATTTACAGATCTGCAACAAATGCAAGCAGACCTTGGAAACTGCAGATAGATTAATTAAAGACTACATGTTAACCCAGGATGTAAGTAGCGCTCTGAGCATAGGAGCGGCAGCTTGATAAACTAAGATTCTCTGTTGAGTCTCTCAGATCTGTGGAAAGTCCCTGCAGAAAACCCAGTCTACCCCTATTTTAATGTGTTCAGCACCCAAACATTATATGTAGTTTTAAGTGTTAGCTTTGTTCTCCCACTACTGTTTCTACCTCTGGTATTCACATTGTTCACAAAATAGTTTTTTCCTATGCGCCTCATGTATTTCCTCTTTACAATTTGGACTTAAAGTTCTTCTCCTTGTCAAAAAGGACAAACGAAGAGCATTCTTCTCCATTTCTGGCCATGCTTCCCATTTAAGGACAGTTCACACTGGAGGACCACACTGGACCAGAATAAGAAGTGTGCCCGACCTCATGGAAATACTATTTTGTAACCCTTTACAGCTGACAGGACAAAATGAAGTGCTCTGCTGTTTGATCGCTAGGTGAAGTTGTAGTCTTGTTGTGAGAACATACATTTTTTTCGAAGATGCAAGTTGATGCCCAAAGAGTCATCCATTCACTGTTCCTCTCTTATTGTATTTTGTTTAATCAAAAAGTAATTGTATTTATAAAGTACTTTATTCCCCCTGACGAGGCGTAGAAGCTCTTGAAGTGTGTTGACAGAAGAATAGAATGCTACACTTGTGGAAATGCTTGGTTGAGAGAGTGTTGAATGGAAGTGCGTTTTATGACATTCACCTTTGCTGAAAAGATGTTGATCGGTACGGAGATTCGTAGTGAAAGAGCTTGCTCAATGTTGTTTTCTATGTAAATGATAAGATCAGAAACTAAATGAAAATGTGATGACCTTTTGATAGTGAGCTGAAGATAGGTTTCAGGTTTGGTCTCCAGAATATGGTGAGTACCTTTGGGCCAGACTAGGAAGGGATGAGGTTTTGAAAGGTGATTTTTGCAGTAGGACGTTATGACAATAAAGAAAGTGATTGAAATGCTTCACTCAACCAGGTGGAAGGTCAGCAGTGCAGCAGTGTAAGGATTACTATGATGTTCCCACTCTGTCCCTGACCTGAATAATGCCCTGTTAGCCACTGTTAGAAATGGGATCTCTAGTTGACAGTTGGTTTGCATCCTGTCCAAGCAGGGACCCTCGCTCCAGTCAGGATAAGGGCGATACCTGCTCAGATAACCCCTGCTCACCCCCTTGGTAGCTTGGCACAAGCAGTCGGGCTTATCTCAGAAGCAATGTGTAAAGAATTTGCACGTAACACACAGTAACACAGTGAAAACACTGCAAAAGGACACCACACCAGTTTTAGAAAAATAGCCAAACATTTATCTAATCAAAACAAGATCAAATACAATAAAAATCCAACTTACAGTAATAAAAATATGAATTCTGCAAGATTTCCTCAAAAATACAGTTCCTTGAAATCAATAGCTCCACCTGGGGCTATCACTGTGTCGTGATCAACAAAATCAACAGTTTAGGCCGGCCGCTGCTTTGCGGGCCAGCTACAGTGTCTGGAAGATCTCCAAACAGTGCCTTGGATTTGTAGGGCATCATGATCCTCACAGTGAGCTCTCAAGAGTGGTGTTGCTGACGTCGAGGTGTCGGTTCCAGAGTCAGTGCACAGAGCACATTATTTTGAAAGCAGAAGCCTGGCAGAAAATAGAGGCTGTCTGGCCTCCTGGGAAGAAAAAGAAATACTAATATAACATGGGGTGGGAGAGCAACAAATGAGCTTGGGGGAGGGGAAATTCTTTTTAAAAAGTTGATTAGGAAAGGGATGGGCAAGGGAAGCAACAGATGAGCTACGGGAGTGTAAGCAAAGGGAATTTCTGTGGGATCTTGAAGGGGATGCAGCACACAGCAGAGCGAGCACAAAAACCCATCACACCCATGGAGCAGCAAAAGAAACTAGTATTGGCAAAGCCAATAGATTGTGCCTTTATAATGCAAATGTTAAGCTATTGGCTTTTCTACTGCATGTCTGTAAAGCATTCTTAAAAAAGTAAAAGAAAAAAACATCTAAAAAAAAATAGAGAAAAAAGCAAAGACGTATCTTAGGCTATCTCACAACTAAAAACTGAATTATATATGTTCAACCTTTGTAAACAGCTTGGTTTATTTTTAAAATGCTTTTCATGCAGGAGGTTTGCCATAATTTAAAATGCCGGTTCCATGTGATTCTGCCTAAAAATAACACTGAAAATTAATTGAGGGTACAAGAACATAACAACTGTCTGAGACCATGAATACAGATGTTTCAAAATTTAAATGAAAACTCTTGCAAAGGCATAGACCTGGAATAAATGCTCCAACCCTTTAGTGCTCCACAGCAGTAGGGGTGGAGATTTCTGGTTTTCAAAGAAAAAAGGCATATCCCTTCTAATCACACTAAGGGGGTCATTCTGACCCTGGCGGCCGGTGGCCGCCAGGGCCACCGACCACAGGAGCACCGCCAACAGGCTGGCGGTGCTCCCGAGGGCATTCTGACCGCGGCGGTTCAGCCGCGGTCAGAAAGGGTAAACCGGCGGTCTCCCGCCGGTTTACCACTGCCCGTTGAAATCCTCCAAGGCGGCACAGCTTGCTGCGCCGCCGAGGGGATTCTGACACCCCCTACCGCCATCCTGTTCCTGGCGGTTCGCCCGCCAGGAACAGGATGGCGGTAGGGGGTGTCGCGGGGCCCCTGTAAGAGGGCCCCGCTTGTATTTCACTGTCTGCTTAGCAGACAGTGAAATATGCGACGGGTGCAGTAGCACCCGTCGCACCTTCCTACTCCGCCGGCTCGATTACGAGCCGGCTTCATCGTGGGAAGGACGGTTTCCCCTGGGCTGGCGGGCGGCCTTTTGGAGGCCGCCCGCCAGCCCAGGGGAAACCTCAAAATACCCACTGCGGTCTTCCGACCGCGGTACGGTATTTTGGCGGCTCCCGCCGGGCGCGCGGTGACCGCGCCTGGCGGGAGTCAGAATGACCCCCTAAGTGTACTTTTTGCCTCAAATGCTGTTAAGTGAATAGCATTCCGCTCCTCCCGCAGGCTGTGGTGCACTAATTGCTGTGTTTATGTGCCAAGGCCTTGGCGTTCAGGAAACACATGGAAAGGAGGGGAAAGAAGAAAACAAACCAAGTAAATCCTGCTTTTAGTCAAATCATGGTAATAATATGCCTGTTACTGTCCTTTTACAGATGACATGGGTGTGAAGGGGCACAAGGAGATCTCGTGGGGAGGAGATGTGATTGGAGATATATATAGCACATGAGGGAAAAAGGGCAGGAAAACACATGCGCTCCCAAGGTTTGCTCAAAGAAATATGTAATCACCTGTGAAATGATACAGGTCAGAAATCAAAATGATGGCTGATACGTTTTCCTCCAGGAAAGGGGAACCACAAGAAGAGGAAAGATAGCCATTTAATGAGAAGCAAACAAATGAGATTGACCAGAACATCAGCAAATGATAAGCTATGGGCTGACCCAAAACCCAGGCTAAGTATTGGTATTGTACACAATAGGTTTTCCACAACAGACAGCTAAAATAAGTATGTAGGCGAGAACAGAAAAGTGTTCCTTGAATGAAAGCAGGCAAAGGATACATACAATTCATTGAATCAAAAGGATGATTACAAATCAATGCATCAGGGGAGGGACAAATACAAGAAGAGGAATTCAAGCCATCAAATAAAAAAGTAAGCAAATGAGATTGACAAGAAAACCAACTAATGATAAGCAAAAGGCTGAGCCAAAGCCCACTGTAAGAATTGGTATTGCACACAAGCAGCAGAGAACAAAAGCTGTCTGTAGGTGAGAGATCTCAAAAACTGACAGTGAAGTCGGTCCATCACAAGCACTGTATACAGGGGCTTAATTTGTATTGACAAAGTCACTGATATATTTTTTAAGCAATAGTGTAATAACTCTGAGGGTTATTGAAGACATCAGTGCCGTTCCTTTTTTTACAATTATAGATCTGACTTTATGTTGCAAGATATGTGTATCCCTGACCACTGAAAGTATTTCCTTTTTCCAGATGTGTTTCTGTAGTTTTGTCTCCAGGCAGGAGGAATCTTGTTCAGTGCATACTGTGAACTGTGCTGGAACTGTGCTGACGTGCGGGTGAGTTCAAGGCCTGGGTGGGTGCACAGGATGAGGCAAGATTGAGAGCTCTGGAGTTTCTCATGACAGCCATCAACAAGGTCATAAAGAGTTTACAATACACACATATCCGAGCCTAGATCCTTTCTTCTTAACCCACAGAGCAATGGTCACATATGTAACAATTGTAATTACAATTCTCTGGAAAAGTGTATGAAAGAGGTACACACAGCTGTTGAAAAATGGGCAGCGCCTAGGGGTGTGCGTGAGTAAGAGAGAGTAGTGGCACAGATGAAATGAAATACAATCAGAATGAGAATAAAAGCACAGTGGGTAATGAGAAATAAGGTGAAGTGTGAGACACGCAGATGGGGGAGTTTTGGAAAGGGGATAAAAATAACGTCAGGGACTAACGCAGACGGGAAGATTGCAGACTGCGACGTGAAGGGGAACAGATATGAACTGAAACACACGGAACACCTTACCAAACCTTTGCGACATTTAATTCACGTCAGTTCTTCATAATTTAACATTTTCAGAATTTAAACATTTTCATTTTAAATTATTCAAAGCACTATCGTTGTTAGTCATGTATCTGATATGGAATGATAATCAGTGCCAACAAGCATTAACAAAGTAGATTGATCTGTCTGGTGTGAGATATATGTGTTCAATGGTGTGTACTACTTTGAATTCTCTTATGGAGAACGCAAATAGAGGCATCAAACATTCTAGTTAGATGGCGCTCTGTGTCAAGCACAGTAATCTAATCCACGTGTTGTAGACCAGTGGCGGCCGGCAGCTTTAGGAGGGAGGGAAAAAAACACACACACACACACACTAACAACACTCATACCATTCAAACATGCACGAACGCACCAATCATTTCAAAACATCACACACACACTCATTCTTTCACGCACGCACATCCATTAACAACACTCATACCATTCAAACATACACGCACCATTCATTTCAAAACGTCACACACACACTCATTTTATCACACACGCACGCACATCCATTTACATCATAACATTCAAACATGCACGCAAGCACCAAACATTCATTTTTAAAGATCACACACACTCATTCTTTCACACACAGACACGCACGCACGCACATCTATTAACAACACTCAAACATGCACTCGCGCACCAAACATTCAATTTAAAACATCACACACACTTACCTTCAGCCTCCAGGTCCCAAGAGGGTTGGGACTGCTGCCAGCCAATGACGGAAGGCAGCAGTCCCAACTTCGCCACAGAGTGGGATGGAGTCAGTGAGAATGCTGACCACACCCCACTCTGTGACGAAGTGTCACTGATTGACACTCGCCCTGGGCGCTTCAGGGCTTAAACCTGAAGCGCCCAGGTCGAAGTGAATTTGTGACGCTTTCCTCGTCACTCAGGGAGGGCCTCGAGGCACCATTGCTGAGCCGAGGAGGTCACACCCATAGGAACTGTGACCTCCTCAGCCCAGCAAAGTTCAGCTCAGGCAGCCAGGAGTCTGCGCAAATCGCGCTGGCTCACTCCCGGCTGTCTGAGCTGAAAATGAAGAGTGTCTGTCAGGCTGGCCTTTGTTCAGCCTGACAGACACTCTTCATGAGGGGCAAAAGGTGGGGGGGGCGTGGCTCCTCCGCCCTAAAGGACGGGCCGCCACTGTTGGCGACCACGCCATTCATTACAAAGGCCACGCCTCTTGGTAATGGGTTCTTGGTTATTCTTTGGCCACTCCTCATTTAGAAACTCCCCTCGTACTGTCAACATGTTTCATCCCGCTTAATAGACTGCTAAGGGCACGTATCTTCCTAATGTTTGGTCATAAGATCGCCAGAGTTGTCTCGTCTCACACCTTTTAATCCTGCATGCAGAGCAGTAGCTTCAAAGGTGCCATCCACGTGGCTAACCCTTGCAGCACACTGCTCCCAAGGCTCGCACCAGCACCATGTGCCCTTTCGCCTTTCCTTCCCCCCCTCCCTTGGTCTCCAGCCCCATAAGCAGAGAGCTGCTGCTTCTGTCAAAGGCGAGAGGCCTTGAGATGCTTAGCAACAACATTCCTGGCCTGTAAGTAGCAGCGAGCCCAGCCCGAGCCTTTGATCTGCCTGTCTGTGAAGATATATTGTGTTTTTCACATTGTCTTCTTGTACAGATGTATCAGGAGATAAAAGGAACCCTGTTTATACTTTATATTTCCTGGACGGCAGAGGGGCCCGCCAGGGGCTGAGCTGTGATTAATTTGAGTAGCAGACTTTTTCCTGACACTATTAAGAGGTGCGCCTGGTAGGAGGAAAATGGATGCTGCCACTGCGGTGGGTGAGGTCCTCTGGTCCTCTGATCCTGCGAGCACCTGCCCATTGCGGATATCAAAGGGCGTCGTGGATTACACAGTCTTTATCTTAATACAGTGCATCTCACTTTTTTTTTTTAATTCCTCCTATCCACTGAACCTACTTCTGTGATTAGTCAAGGTAAACTGTCAGCAGCGCCCAGCGGCTCTGGTACTGGTACCCGTTTACCGTGATTTTGAGTATTCAGTGATCTGGAGTCTGGTTAGGGTTATGAATGTTAACATAAGTAGATTATTTATGGTTCTGTTGTTGTTTATAATAGGTGTATTTTAATAATTGTTAGGTAAAGGGGTTATAGAATTTAAGGGGCATTGCTGGAGGGCTTGTCAGTGTATTTACAAGCTGTCTGAGCTATTCAACTACATGTTGGCCAAGATGTGACTGCGTTAGTTTGAGGTAGTATTGGTGTTAAGGAGCCATGATATCCATATACTGGCCTTTCTGGATAGAGTTGGTGGGTGTAAAGAATTCTGAATAACGTAATCTCTTGGTACTATATATCTAGTGGTGCACCTATACTACTTTAAATGTCTTCTTCTTCATGTCATTATGTTTTTCCCAAACAGCCTTGTCAGTTAGAGAGGTCTTTTCAAGTGGGAATAAAAATGGCAGTGTTTCCTATCTGTTGTTAGAACACACTGCCTAGTAACTAAAAGAAGGAGCGTGAAAGTTACAAATTGGACTACCACATTTCTCCAAGGTAAACAGATATATTTCAAAAGACAGGTGACCCCATTCCTAATTCGTCTTGGTCTTCTAGACTCCAGGGACCAAGAAACAGAAAATCACTCCTGTTTTTTTAAAGGGACTCTCTCCTGCATACTTGTTTGTGGCATGCTTCTTCAGCTAGTCCTCATCCTGTATATTTTGAAATACCAAGCAGTCTCAAACCCAGTTTTAGAGGAAGCACTTTGATGTTTGTTAGACCCAGTTTCCTGGACACTGGGGCACTCAGGGGTTACTACGCTCCAATCGCATCAACTGGAGTGTTCCCCTCTGGTGTCTTGGGGCCTCAGTACTAGTGGGCACAAAACTGGATACCAAGTACTGCTCACCAGCACTTGACTCTCTCAGGGTAGCAAGACAGAGCAGTCCAAAACTTACTCAAGGAGGTGAAGTGGGTTTAGTTATTCAGAATACAGTGCACACCGTAATACCAGTTAATAAGATCACTGTCGAGTCAGTGCTTTACTTTTTTAAAAAGAAAAGTACTTTAATACACATAAGAGAAATATACTACACATACAACTAAGCTAAACAGTGAAAGCCAAACATCTCTACAACCCTTTGGGCCAGAGTTCTGACCCCAAACAGTACTATAGCACCTAGACGCCAAGCACTACAAAAATACAGTTAACAAATAGACACACAAATTAGCATTGCATATTACAGACAATGTTGCACACTTGCTCTCATTCACCAGAGCCATGATACCCATCCTTGTATTGCAATGATGTAGTTTCATAATTTGTGTGAAGTGAAATGTTCCAGATCAGCCCCAGAATCCACCACACAAAGAACAGAAGTGCCCTCCCGTTCTTAGCGAGGACACCGCTCTAGTGGCATCAGGGATATGATCACAGGTGTCTGATGTCTTGGCACCGCTAACTGGAGTCCCACTAGCCCAGTAGCCGCTGGCTAGCTGTCGGAGGGTAGTGGCTGACCAGAGTGCCAGTACAACCTGGTACCCCCAGATGTCACAAAGAGAAAGGTGGGGGCTTGTACAACAGAACGCTCTTCATCAGCTACAGATTGTAACTGTAAGTATCACACAGGTTCCCAAAGCACAGGGAGAGGTCTTGGCAAAGTGATCTCACCTTCAAGGACTGGGATCAAGCTTTCCCCTCTCCCTCTGTTGATGTGCTGCAAGCTTCCTTATCTTGAGCAGATGTCTTCAATTTACTTGTGTTCCAAGCAGATGCTCCACAAGCCTCACACCACAGCTGGTTCTAGAGATTCAGGTTGCTGACCTATGCCTTTGCTTCTCTTCAAGCTGGTAAATTCCTTCACAGTAGAATCCATCCTTAAGAGAAAAAACTCCCTCAAGTTCAGACGTGGTGAGCAAGCTTCCCCTGCCTTTACACCACAGGCCCCACCTGGCTTCCATAGATGCTTGTTAGAACAGAAGACCAATCTTGAGCAACAATTGACCACTCAGGCCAGACTTGTTTTAACTTCTAATTGATAGGCTGATGAAATCAGAGGGTCTGCTACTTTTGAATCCTGGGTGCCCCCCACCCGTGAAGCACATGTGTGTCATGCTCACTGCGTGTTCAGGGCATGCAAAGGATGAATTACTGTACTTTGTGAAAGCTCTTGGTATCAGCTTGGACTACTTCCCAAAGATCCAGAGAGGATATATCTCCAAGGGATGCAGTTCCTTCCTGGCCAGAGTCAGATGGCAGAGAAGAGAGAGCAGAAAAGGGATCACCAAGCTTGTCAAGTCATCTTTTAATATTTCTAATGGTGTTCTATGAGATACACTTTTCAGTTTTATTGGATTTTTTTAATCATCCCCAAGTCTTTCAAGATTTATTTTTAAAAAATGTCCATTTTATTTCCTGCTGATATGATAAAATAAAATTTAGTTTTTCTTTAGGATTGCCTAAACCATCTCTAATTTGAGTTATTTGCAACTATGTCATTAGTTCCAAATCATTTCTCCTTCAGAATCTCTTCCTCTTTTCTACATGTCAGGGGTTTTTAGTGCATCGAAATCTGTGAAGATTAAATTCTGATATGTTTTATCGGTTCATTCATATTATGTGTGACTTGTCTCTTATCCTCATTGCATAGTACTTAGCAGTAAAAGCCTCTGCAAATCTCAAGTGGAGGGGAAGGGGCGGCGGATAGGGGATTATGAATATATGAAAAAAAAACACCTGTCCCAGCACCGATGCTGCCGGCTGCCTCACTCCCCTTCCCTCCTGCTCCAGATGGAGTCCCAGCAGTCCCTCGGACACCAGCACAGGCTCCCCTGCATTAATTGCCCTGCTCTCATGCTATACTTAGCATGAGAGCTGCGCCAGGAATGGTCTGAGTGACTTGGTCTGCCACTCAGACAGTGCATGGGAGTTTGTGCTGTTTCTCCAACCCGGCTGTGTAACACAGTTAGGTTGGAGAAACCTAAGTGTGTATATATATATATCTATATATATTTATATATATATATATATATACATATATATATATATATATATATGTATGTGTGTGTGTGTGTGTATATATATATATATATATATATAAATATATATATATATATTATAAAGCTGGTCATCTCTCTTTCAATTGATTTGTTTCAAAATGCACACCAAATACCAGACCGAAGACGCCGCCTTGTTTATTCACAGCGGGAAATGCTGTTCATCTTAAACTATTATTGTTACTGACACTCATGGGGAAAGGACCCGGTTTCTCAAACTAACATCTGGGAAAGCTGCTGCAGAAACAGAACTTTTAAATCGTTGAATACTGATTGTGAGAATCATGAACTGTATTATTGAAATACCCAGGTGAACTATTTACCATTTTTATGTGACTGTATATATATTTATATGTATATACACACACACATATATATGTGTGTCTGTATATATATTCGCTGACAAAAAGGTTAAAATGACATTATAGTTAGGTATGGTATTACGATTCTACCTTATGTTAATATAAATATTAGAAATCAACTAAAAAACCAAAGGTGAAAAAAACATAATAAGTAAGGTAATAAGACTGAAGATTAAATTACAAAAACCATAGCAATTCACTGAAAATAACACAGGTAAAAATGACATTATAATTAGATGTTGAAGTAGAACAAAAACTAACTTTTTTTAAATGAGAATAAAAAAACACTGAAATCCATCAGTTCTAGTTTACTGAGGTACCTATAACTTGCGCCCCACCATGCACCGCTCAAGACCCTGCATATTACATCAAGGATGACATGTTTAATGACATCACTGATGTTAAATGACATAAAATGATGACATCACTGATTACATCTCAAGTGAGATGTTGTCAGCTTCATATGAGGCCCTGCAACAACCCCCGGGGCACCCAATCAACCACCGGTTCCCAAACTCTTGTAGGTGCCCAGACACCCAGTGGCCATCCAGCACCCCTGAGGATGCGAGCTTCAGCTGTGCATGGCAGTGGGTGGCCGAGGGGCCTGGGATTCACTCAAGCCCTGCGCTCAACCCCATACATGTGCCCTGTTCCTGCTTGTTTACATTCTTTTATTAACTTCACCACAAGTCACTAACAATGTGTGCAGTACATGCTAAAATGCTGCATTTTGTCATCATTTTCTTACTGTTCTTGTTCCATCACATCTTCCAGAGCAGTAGGTTCTGTTTCTACCGCTTGCTTCTTCTGCATATCTGCATACATTATACTGTTTGGGTGCATAGCCTCAGCTACTTCTACATTCCAGTAGTTTCCATTGAATGCGGTCCACTCTTCCTGCTATGCAGCACCTTCTCTCACAAATTGCACATAACTTCTTGTGCGCTTATATTTTTTTCTACCAGCTGGCAATTTGAGACTGCCACACCAGTGATTCCTTACTAGCCTGGCTTGCTGTGGTGCTGAAGAAGTGCTTGCAAGAACATTACTCCTGCTGAAGCTGTTGCAGCCCTCACATGCAACAGATACTGCACGTATGAGTGCATAGCACTCATCTGATTTGACTTCAGATGGTGTACCTTCTATAGGCCTGGTAGATGATGCACTTGGTTTTTGCTTGTCTCCAGGTGTGTCTGAGACCATGATGGCTTCGGATTGCATTTACTGCAGACTGTCTCTGTTATACACCAGTCCAGTAATGGTGGTTAGCAAAATCATTTAATGGTGTTCCTAAAGTGTGTGTGCTTTTTGAGTAGTGTCACCTGAGTAGCCGGTTAAAGGGCTGCTCTCCTTTGTTATTTTTTTTTACCTCCCATAAAGTACTGTGGTACTCCAGAAGGCCCTTAAAACCACTTACTACAGGAATCCAGCGGGGGTTTACTTCCAGTTCCGGTCCCATTGGAGTACCTCAGGACCCAGAACCTCTTAAAAAAACAAACTTGTGTTTAATATGAAAGGGCGGATTTAAAGTTTCAGCCTAAATGTTTCTTTACAGGCCCATATAGAAAAGGCATCTAGATGTTGTTTTGTTAAATATTTGTCTTTTTAAGTGCCGGAGTCCCTGAAAATAATACAGCGGTGTCTGTGACTGACAGAGAAACTCAGTCTCATTGGCTAATGTAATTATTTGGATTTATAGGCCAGAAATTCCACCCTGTTACTATTATTAGGGAGTAGCAGTTCCCAAAACTAACAACTTGTCTATAGGACTCGGAAGCCGCCAGCAGGCCCTTGCCCCAACACCGGTCATACACAGACCGACGCCTCATTTCGTTGGAAGAAGTATTTATTTATTTACTTTCATTAAATTCAAAAACATTAATAATTTTTATATATTGCTCCAATAAACTTTTCACTGCTGCTCTTTATTTTCCTTTCTGGAATTTTTTGGGGAGTTTCAACCAGATGGAGAAGACCAACAACACCACTTGGGAAACAAAGAGTAGCAGCAGGACGACCCATGTAGCACCTCCCAGTCCATCGATTGGGAGGCCTTCACCATCTCACCAGGTGAAAAGGTCCACAAAGGTGATCGCCTTCAGCCTCTGCGAGAAGCAGGTTTCCAGAGGCACCGGGAATAAGTATTCATTCCTCGCCTGTGGGATTTAAAGCCCCTGAAAGCATGGCACCCACGGCAGCTCAGTGTTGGAAAGAGGAAGAGGCAGGAAGATAAAGGAACCTCAACATCTCATGCTCCATATGACACTAAACAGCCTGGAGACACTACCCCTACTGAAGCTGGAGGCGCTCTCATAAGGAACAGATAAGAAACCTACGAGCACGCTGCACTCTTCCACATGGACTGCAGGAAACTCATTTTTCAGCATGGAAGCAAAGTATTCTAGTCAGGAACTAACTCTTGACTGCACATGAGCAGGTGTGCAAAAGAAAGTATTTTTTTCCCACAATGAATTCATGTTTTTATGCCTTTTTCGTGTTTTTAGTTGAATCCCTAAAATGTTCACAAAAGTTAAAAAAGGATCTTGTTAGAAGCACTTTTCATTGTTAAAACACAGAAAAAGATGGTGTTGTTTTTTATGTCTGTCTACTGATGTTACTCTATACTTACGGCCCTTCAGAGCAGGTTACAGAAACCAATCAACGCACACTCTACTGTTACAGATTCAAGCTAAAGGCAAACACCTATATCAAGAGAATAAGGCTATAATGACTATAATAGCCAGCTATAGCTTACTATAAAGTTATAATAACATTCTGCTCCGTAATGACAGAATGTACTTATATAACCATGTACACTGCTGTAGCAGGCTAGACTGACCATTACTGGCCCACTGCAGAGTAATTTATAGAAGCAGAACACTTATTATAAGGGAGTGTGCCTTTAATAGCTGTATAGGCCTTTGGCTGTGCACTGTGGGGGTTGGGCAAAGGACCTGGTCTATGGCCAGTCCCAATGACCAACCCCGTGAGTCACCAATTCCCTAATGCTCACTGTCTTTAGTCAGAGCAGTAAGGTTATGGGTTATTTGGGTATGCACAGTTTGCCCTGTGCCAAACCCCTGCGGGTGGCCTATCCACCTTAGGTAGCCAACCCCCCGCTGCACACAGACTTTAGCCATGTCGAACATGGGGTTGAGCACACGGCCTTGGCTGTGGTCAGGCCATGCACCCAACACCTGGCAGGCAGACTATTCCTGCTGCGCACAGCCTTTGGCCATGCGCATTGTGAGGTTGGATATTAGCCTTAATCTGTGGCCAGGCCCTGCACCCAGCACCTCACAAACAGACAGTACCCCTTCAGACTGCCATCATTTTCCCCCTGCACAGGGCCTTTGGCTGTGTGTAATATAGTGTAGGACACTTTCCCAGCTTGAAATAGGTGTTCTTTTACTCTGTTTGATTCTGAGGTTTCAGACATCTGTGTTTGAACGGATGTTTGAGTGACTTCACTTTTAGACACCATTGTCTTCTCTCACCTACACTCACCATCACACAAATCTTTCTCACTGCTATTTTTGTTATTTAATTTAATATCTTTTTATTAAACTTTAGGATAATGCAGTACACTTGTGGTACCAAGCAATTACTAATTTCATCCATTTTTCAAAGGATTCTCCCTGCTGGTACCACAGGAGTACAATGGTACCAATCTTAGACCAAGAAAAAGTAATTACTTCCCTGTCACCCAAGGACAGGGGAGAAAGGGTCAGGGCCAGCAAAGTAGGACAGTGGCACTACAGGGGCAAAGGCGACACCTTATACTCCCACCCCAAAAGTATATGTCCTATTCTTTTTTCATTTTTAGTCAGCTTTGCAGTACTCCTTCAGTACCACATGTAACTGGGCACCTCCATGGTACAGTGGGGCCATGGTAGCTTTATCAAGTGAAGCTTGCACTGTTCCGTGGCTCCACTCGTATAGTACCCCATGGGAGGGCTGCTCTGGGTCCTATGGGAGTACTTTGGCACCCAAAGCACAACATTATTTTTTAATTTCTGTCTCCATGTGGTAGAGAAGGTCCCTCTGGATCACCTTTATCCCACCCCCCCCCCCAGTGCCTTAAGCAATGGTAGCCCTGCTCTGCCCCCTTATATGTTTTTTTTTTATCAACTTCATTACACCAATACTGAGTACCAGTGTCCTCTAATGACAGTAACATTTCTGTTGAGACTGGGGTCAGTCGATCAGATCTAGGCCAATTGAATTGCTTAATTTCTTACATTTTTGATACCATGGGAATCCCGTTGAACCTCCACAGGACCAACCTTCCAGACATATCTATTTTATTTAGCCCTTTCAAGCCTGCCTGACTGCCCCTTTAAATGCACATTTCTCAAAAATGGCTGAAGGGATTTATTCAAAATAATGTAAAGCATATTTTATAAGGAATGTTGTAACAATCTACCAAATGTGGTGCAATTCTATCAGCCTTTTTCTGTTTTGCTTCCCAGAATTTCCTATGGGAATTAATACGGGAAAACAATGTTTTGTGGTCCCCTTTTTCTTGCCCCAGCTTGATAAAGCACCTAGCAGGAGCTGGGATGGATGAACTATTTCATGTAATGTTTTGTGAAGATTTGTCAAATAAATATATATATATATATATATATATATATATCTGTTTTTGGTCCCAGGGACCTTCACCTCCCTAGGGCTGGCCCTCTTAAAATGAAGCGGGACAAAAAACAGATGAAAGAATTGCTCCTGCACACAAAGAGCAGCATGTGTTGCTACCCCCTGCATTGCACAATGCCAGCTCTTGCTTAAGGCAGGGAGCCAGCAGGGACTGCGGGGAATCCCAAAATGCACACTGGGTGCCCTGGATAGGGCCGGGGCACCAAGCAACAACTGGCCCGACCCTTGGGGATGGGGTCCTTGGAGACGCACATCCCCCCTCCCCTTTGAATAATAGGCTGGGCCCTGGGGTCCTCGTGTCAAGATCGACACGGGGAGAGTGCTGCGCGATCTCCTTCCCCTTCAACTAATTGGCCTGGCCCCAGGGGATGGGGTCTGCGTGGCCAAAATCAGCTCGGGGGCACACACAGCCCCCTCCCTTTCTACTAATTGATCAGGCTCCAGGGGATTGGGTCCCTGAGTCCCAAATCGGCCTAGTCCCTGTAGGCGCAGGTGTGGGCAGAAGCTGTTCTCCCAAGGCATCTCATCTCACCTTTAAATAGGCTATTTCTCATCTTTACTTATGTTATTAATAAGGCTATAGCACCGTTTCCCTACAATGAGATCATCTGTATAAATCACACAGCGCGCACACCGCTTCTAGTGCTTTTAAGTGAAGCGCAGACGGTCCATTTTTTCTCCATTTGTGATTGATGGCTAAAATGTGTCGAGCATTATCTGAAAGGTGCATGCCTTGCCACCAAGAAGTACATTAGGAAAAACCTTCCCATTAGGGGAATTTAGAGGCCCCTGTTGCACGGATTCTCACTGTGAATCCTTAAAGTTTAGATTCGAGTTGGACTCGGATGCGGTTTACTTCTGGCCACGAAGGGAGATGTTCACTTGATTGTAGTGCAGTTTACCACTGGACTCTGAACATGAGGAGGCGGCAGCTCACTTCCCATCTCTTCATCACCTGATCATTGTTAGTTGAAACGTAATCTAATAGTGAAATGCTTGAATAATAGGTACTGTACTGTTAATATGTTTTGGGACAAGTTACAATGGAAAAAGAGGACAGGGCTGGGGTAGGATAAGTTATTCATGTTTGTTGAACGGTTAAGAGCGACTGTCTTACGTGTTACTGGAGCGCCCAGTGTGGGCACTGTTGAAGGGATTTTTACTTTAGATTTATTTACTGCGAGTTGTCACTCCGCTCATGTCAGACCATGGGGCGGAGCTGCGGCGTGCTCAGAAGTCTGCACAGGCTGGAGGACGAGGAAGGACGGTCTGCGATCTGATCTGCCGTTGCTGGGCACTCAGTGGCCTGCAGAGGGAGAATGCCTGCGAGGCTTGAAGAGAGTGGGCCCTCCCCAAGGTTCCTCAGGAGAATCTTGATTTGATTAAAGATGTGGAGGCTTGCATTGTGCATTAATCTATTTAATGCTACGGCATCAGAACCACCTTTTAAAGTTAACAACCATGGAGAACGAACAAAGGAATACTGTATAATGGTTGAGCTCTGAAGACTTATACATTTTCTTTTCACCAAAACACCCCCTTCATCGGGGCTGGGCTGGGAACAAAAAGCAACTATGGCAAAAATGTTCAAATGAGCCCCGCCTCACTTCTACCTAGATCTCTCTCTTTCCATCCATCCATTTTGTGTCTCTCTTCGCCCTCTCTCTCTGATTTCTCCTCATCCCTTCTCTATGCCTCCTACTGTGTCTGTTGTAATAAAGTGACAGAGGGCTTCATTTAGAGTATGGCGGACGGAGAATGTACCGTCAGCACAGTGGAGAGTTTTACAACCACCATGCAGAAGGTACTCCACCCGCCGAATTTAGAGATGTCCACCAGGCCAACAGACATCTCTTCCATTGGCAGGAACCACTGTCACGGTGGTTCCTGTTAATGTATTGAAAGTTTGATGGACGGAACCATATGGCAAACCTTCAATATATATTTTTTGTTTATTTTCAAAACCAAAATCACTAAGCAGGATTTTCTTTTTGAAAAAACCCCCCAAAAAAACAGTAGCCTCCCTCACCATGGCAGTTTTCTCCCCTGGTGCAGGGGTCATTTATATGTGGGGGCCCCTTACCGCCAGAGAAAACTGGCAACTTGGCCACCCACTCTCAATCGGGCAGGCGGGCAAATGGCCTAACTTCTGACTGCCCTTACTCCGTTAAGCTATCGGAAGTGCACAGAGACAGAGTAGTCTTTGCCACTAACATACTTCAGTTCACCTGACTTTAAAGGAGGCAATTGGAAATTCTTTTTGGCAGAGAGGGTACTCCAGTGCCTTTGCGACGGAGTACCTAACCCCCAAACTCTAAATCACGGTCAATGACAACAACAGCAGCCAGGGGGCTTAAAAAAATCATCTACCAAATGTTCCAGCCACTGGGGAAATGAAGCCAGTCCTGCTCTGTCTGTTGCCACTAATTCAAATTTGTCTTCAATTCTATAATATTTGTGAGTCTCTTAAAATCAAAGGATCACACAAACCTGATCCTCAATCTGTGCACTACCATGCAAATGCATATTCATTTGAAACATTTTCAAAAACAACCTTTGTATCTACTACACTCCTCTTAATTATGCCTATGTTAATTATACCTCCGTGCGTCCTTATTCTTGTGTTAACAAATTACTTACATGTAACAGGAGGAACTGTGCAGTAAAATCCTTGCATACTTTTCTAATACAATTCGGCTTTGTCAAAGTACCGGTATTGCGCTATGAAAGAAATGAACTGTAAATACAGATATAGCTACATGTCGCTTTATAATTTCACCCATCTTGCCAAAGTTGATGATCTTACAACTTTATAACCTCTTCTGTAAGAAACTAGCAACTACTCCACCCCAGGAGAACGCACCTCCAGAATTCTGCTCGCATACTCTACACAACTACAGAGACCAATCAAATTTTGTATTAAAAAATCAAAAAAGTCCAAAAATGTGTACATGATGGTATCCGAAAAGACTGTCAGATGTGGGAAACCTTTAACTTCCAGTGCATCTGGGCTCCTCCAAAAGAAACAAAGTAGTGCAAGGTTGCCAGTTTCACTGATGTTTACATACTGGTGAAGTTATTTGTAGTCCACCCACTAAGCAATCCAACAACTTTATTCACATCCTATAATGTAGAATATCTCATTTGTTGTGGTCTCTGAATCCACACTCTCTTCATAACTCTATGTACCAAAGGTGTTTTACCTGTTGCTCCTCCTATTGCTGTACCTTCCCTCAATTTACTAACTACTAAAATTGAAAACCTGTAGCAAATATTAGACCCTCAACATAATCCTTTTGTAAACTAACTGGAGGAAAAATTGCTACCATCAAACTAGAAACCACCAAGGGATCCGGATTTGTTTCCATGCACCAATGTAACTATGTTCTCCAAGATTGCCAATAACTCTTTCTTGTTCCGGGTGCTTATGCATTTCTAAGAAGAGCTGAAACCTCCTATGAGAGCTTCCTGAACTCTTCTGAATCCAGTAGACCCTCCAAATAAGAAGGATTAGGGACCATGGAGTACATAAAGGATGTTCCTCACCATCAGGACTCATCAAAAGGCCTGAAGTTGCTGAAAGAACAAACAGTTCAAGTAATACAGAAATCCATCATTCTCAGAAACCAGGGCCTTGACACGCAGTGGTGTAATCACCACCAGCTGAATCTTGAACTTGCGTGCAACTGTAAAATTCTGTGCAATATTATGAATGGAGAAGACTTGTAAGTTCTATGTTGACTTCAAATCTGTAACGAATTAGAAGTTAGGAGCTGGACACTTTAATTCTAAAAGATTCACAGAAAGATACACCTGGAAAGGACAACAATGGCTTTGTACCACTCTAAAACATTTCAGATTGAGCTGCCAATCAGCGAAATGCTTTACATTACTTGATTTTGAATGTGCTACCTGATTGTCTAGACCTGAATGATTTCCCCTATGTTCTCCAGATAGTAATGCCACAACTCCTTTGCTAATGCTGCCACGTGCATTGACCTGGTACCATCTAAACAATGAATGTAACAAACTGCAGACACATTGTCCCTGTGTAATAAAATCAAACAATTCCACACCATATTTAATGCAAACTCTTTCAATTTCAAAACAGTCTATGTTAAGTTCTTTCCCCTTTGCAGACCATCTGCTCCCATCTCTATTGTTCACCTTCAAGCCCCTATAACTTTATTACAAAATCAGATGAGCCATAAATTGTCTTTACATTCCATGCCTCTAGATTTTCTAAGCACCATATACATTTCTATCTGGCTTCTTCAGTCGAAGCAACCTTGCCGTTGTACCATGAACCTTTAGATGTACCAGTCACTTTTAAGTTTGAAAAGCCCTGTACTCATACTGCAAACCCTGCCCGAATGAGGCTAATTGAAGACTGGTCACAAGTAAGAAAGTGTAGAGTGAAAGATTGTACAGACAGTAATTGAACAATCTCCAACTTGATTAACCTTACAGTTTTGTGCAGCAATTTCCAAAATGCCCTCTTGGTGTCCACTGTGAAACCCAGAAACTCTGAACTTCTTCATGGTGCCATCATAGAATTCTCTTTATTCACCACAAAATCTAGATTCTTCAATAAGCCCTTCACCATGAACATTTCCTCCCTTAATCCCATCTCTGCTTGACAGTTTATTAAGATGTTATATTGATAAGCAATCAGCCACACATTTTTCTCCCTCACATTGGCTGACATTCGGCTTAGCATCTCTGTAAAACACAGGAGTTCAGTTTAGAGGCTGAACTGCAAAATGTTGGTTGGCACAACCTTCCTTCTGAGTGAGACTGAAGAATGTTTTTACTTATGCAATCATTATTTTAAGTCTGTGTCTTTCAAATCTATCTTAACTTACCAATCTTTTTTTTGCAACGTGTCCCTTAAAGATAAATCCTCTCCATCTTGAAATACTCAGACTTTATCATTCTCTTCCACTACAAAGGTCCTTCTTACTTTAACTATGACATTTGCTCTAGTATTTGTCTTACTAAAAACCTATATTAGGATACTGCAAACCTCTGAAAAACCTTCCACATGCCACGTTGACTTAAACTGGGATTTCCACAAATTCCACCTGAAAACTCCAAAGTGTCATAAAGGTACATGGATCGTTTGTTATCTTTTTGCCAACTGGGGAAAGACCATGTTGCCTCCCCCCTTCATAAGGGAAAAAACTCCTAACATTCTCCCTACTCCCCTTGTGTTGAAGTGGGTGCTTGCACTCTGCCAGCCTTCTATTTCGATACTCTTCCTTGTTGAAGGAAAAATCCTGTTGCCACTTAAAACCCGCTGAAGAAACCTCTACTTTGTGACTGATAAGTGACCATTACAATCCATGGCTTGCAATGGTCAATTATCAGTGCAGCAATTTCCAAAATGCATCGCCATCTTTCGGTTGTGAGAAAAACATTTGGGTTTTGAAATACTTTGCACTGTGCAAACTTCACCGGATCCAAATCTATTAAGGTGGATGCACATTTCCCAACGACCTTCAATAAACATTCCCTGAACAAAAGACCCTTTGCATCTTTGTCTGGCTCCTATTCACTGTAGCCCCAGTTTGGGACCATTTTTCTCCCAAATCTCTTTTCTTCTCTCCGGGATCAAAGCTGAATTTCTGTCCTCTACAAAATACCTTGCTCTCTGGCTCGCTTAATTTCTGCATCAGTTTGTACTACTTCTATCCATGCCTTCTCAGCCATCTCAACAGTTTTAGTCAAGGTCAAGATATTTCAATAGGTTTGCCCTGTTGTTGCTTAGATTACTATTAAAGTCCCTTTTCAGATTCTATGTCCAATTTGAAACGTAAACTAATCAAGCTTGGGTGAAGATGTGTATTGACACACTTTATCCCACACATGCATGACAGCATTATGTGATGTCTGTGGTAAAGAATCCCTGGAGACTGAAAGGAGCACAATATGCTTCTTATTTACAGATTACACAAGTCTCAAGCAATGCAGTATGTATAACAGCACACCCAGAAGTATAACACTTCCTCAGCTCAGCGGGTACCTAGCTCAGTAGCCAATGGCCGGACGTGAAGGGACATAGAACCCTATGACATCAAGCATAACCTTGGCCGGAGAACCCACTGGCATCCCCCACTCTGTCAGACATGCACAGGGAAAGAAGGGACCAACATGGGTTCCATTTCCCTTCCCTTGGTGTAGCCTGTGCCACTATGACCTTGTTAGGCAGGACACTGGTACTAGGCAGGTGCAGTTGTAGTGTCTGCTTCTGCAGAAGTTCGCTTACTTTGTTTAGTTCTCCATGCCTCATACGTGACTGCTATATACATCTTGGGGGAGCAAATAATTCTATCATGGAGACATACTGCTTAGAGTGGGCATTTGGCCATGGCGTCATCTGTGTCCTTCCACCCGTGGGCAAGTCTTCCATATGAGAGGCACATGCCACAGTGCTACTCCTTTATTCCTCAAATATTCTGTTGCATAATTCAGAGTATTTTTAAGCAGGATCCGGTTTACTGTGAACCATTGCATCTCTCTTCTAGCTGAAGACACATGCTCAAACTTGAGACCAGCTATTTCCCTGGTGCGAAATTCTGAATCCATAGCCGTTTATGTAATGCAGGGTCTGGAAATCCGAAATAAAAAAATATTGTAATAGGTAATCGAAGACAGCACACACGCAGAGGTAAACTTTGCATGGTAGGCCTTTGAAATGAATCAGAGAGTTTTACTCTAAGGTATTGAGAAATTGGAAGCGAGATTAGGAAAAAAGAATTAATTTGATCTTTGACAGCAGCGATTTTGATAATCAGCAGGCTCCCTTTTCTTGCTGCACCTGTAGTATGCTGGGAGGGGGGAGGTCGCAATATAGGAGACCAGATAGCCTTGCAGTCTATCTAGCTGTGTGTTTAGAATTGCATACCAGTAACAATTCTGTTTTGTTCCCACTTAGCTTTAAAAAATTGTCCATCACTGAGAGTTGGGCCTCAGTCCAGCAGTGACTGAGATTACTTAAGGGCCTCGGAGTGCTTTGATCAAGGCCCACAAGTAGCTGTGCATCAAACTGAGCAGCTGTGTGTTTGTGATCAGCTATGTTAGTGGTCCCCAACGATTATCCCACTTGATAACTTGAAGCTACGTGAGTGATTTGGACCGCAGAGAATATCAGTCTACAACGAGTCAAACCATTCTGCGGCTGATCCAGAAACACACACTTCCTTAAGGCTACGATTTTGTGATAGTTTCGTACCCAAACGTTTTTTGTTTTTTTTCAAGGGGTGAGGTTTACAGGGCGATTCTCAATAGAGCATATGAGAAATCTCTCATCAAGAGCAATTTGAAATAGTAAGGTCTGTTACGAAAAATTATTGTAAGACCAGGTTCTGTTATGGGTGTACTTTTCAAGGGTTGTCCTGGGGCACAAAAAAGGCCCAGGTACCAAATTTAAAGTACTGAATTAGATAGCTAAAAAAACGTGGCCCACATTTGTAAATCGTGGCAATTTTGAAATTGTAAAGGCATGCTGTGTATAGGTATTTTGCAAGGTACAGGACACTCCATACATTTGTGTTTGCTGCAGACAGTGATTGAAGTCATTATATTACAGAAATCAACAAACCCTAAAGCCTGGCCAACCCAAGCATAAAACAGGCCCACAAGCAGACAAGAAAGTGGCCCACACACTATCCTGTCAGACCAGCCCTTCTGGAATTGCCAGATTGCCCTAAAGGACAGTCCAACCCTATACTTCTCCCATCTCAAACTACTGCTAAACGTTTATACTGTAAATGCATTCGGTCCAAAGATCGGCAGGGAATATTGCTATAATCGGGTATTCCTCCTTCATTATTTTGAATAAATTATATTTTAAAGGCTTGGTTAGCCCCTTTCCCACGGGGAAAATACTCCTGGTTCTGGGAAATGTGTCGACAAGCAGATCACGTGTTCCTAGACAGTCAGTTACAAGACCTTTCACGTGCAGTCATCGGGAAGGTAGAGAAGGTCTGTACAACCAGACGATTGCTTAAAAAGAGTCTAAAACTCTCATAAACTTCAGCCAGGTTCCTATTGCCAGCTGTAATGACGGGAAGTCTCCCTTGAAAGGGCAAAAAACAAAATGTCAGAATAAACAGGTGGATATGCCGTCTGATGGAACAAAACACGTTTCTCTGAAAATAGATATTTCACGCACAGACCAAGATATAGAAAGACTCTAGAGCGCTCAGTGCGAGTTTTTCAGTAAAAATGGCTGGGAATCTCTCGATGTGGAGTAAGGAGGGAGCGTTGTTGGGATGGATGTCAGCATGTCCCAGGAGTAAAATCACCATAGTATTCCAAGCTGAGGTGCCCAAAATGAGGAATAACCATAGAAATGAGTGTTTGTGCACCGTTTTCTACGTTTTCCCTTCATTCTGAGGATTTTTATCAGCTAAATTCCCCTTGCTTTCCACAATGAACTTTGCTGTTGAAAAAGCTGAAGATGCAGGTTTACTGCATACCTCATAATTTGATTTCGCCAGGCAACTGCCATTTTGGGCTGAATCAGGATTCACTAAAAGCTTGTAATCATGTTCACTGAGTATGCCCAGTAACTATTTGTAAACACATGTGGTACACTACTAGCAGGTCACAGACAAAATCCTTTGATACAAACATACTTGGTGCTGCATTTGGCACCCAAATATTGTGAAGTCCAGGATGTAGGTAAGTACAGGTTGACTGTCCTTAACTCTATGCATATATATTTTCAAGTTATGTGGATATAGTGGTAAGAATAGTAAATCTACACTTACTTATATCTTCTAATCTTCACATTATTTTGGTTTTCGATATTTAAGCCACCACGTTTTGTATTGTAATACTTCTGTGCTCCATATTTTGAATTTCAAGCGCCATATGATGTTGGGATGGTAAGTCTTGTGCATGTCTCTGGAGAGAGCTTTCCCCGCCTTTTGGTGATCTACACAGTCGTGGCTCGCGTGATGCTGAAGGGGCAGGGTGGTGCACGTGGGGAGGGATGGAGTGGGGAATTAACGGGGGGAATTAAATAAAAACATACCTGTACCACCGCCGCCTTCACCACCACACTGCTCCTCTTCTCTCCTCTTCTCTGCTGCAGGCAGAGGTTCCCAGCCTGCCCTGCGCCAGTCCTGATGCTGCTCAGAGCAGTGTCAGGATTGGCTGGGAGCACCCCTGGATCTACAGGCAAGTCACGTAAATGTTACTGTATGGTTTCTGGATCCCTACCTCAGAGAACATGACAAACATATGTCCATTGAGGATCTCTGTGTTTACGTGGTCTGAGACCCTAGAGCTTAGCTTTGAGGTTGAGGGGGGCTTGCATAGTGCACCCCTATTTCACAGAGAGTGGATACTGCCTTCTCTTCCAAGGCGGTGGTAGACTGACAGTGGTGGCAACAATAAATCTATAGTTAGGGATACCTGTATCGTTGTACTCTTGGTGGGGGGTGGGAGGTACTAGCCACCCTCCTGATCAAGTCTGTGCAGTCTTCTTTGCCAGTGGTCCTGTTGCCTTTGTCTACCTGGGATGTGTGTTTGAGAGCCAGTAGGTTCCCTAAGGGAGAATGGTGAGGTGAGCCATTGTGTTTAATGTGAGTTGAGCTGTTCTGCTTGACATTTCAGCTCAACCGTGCCCCTCACTATTACTTGGAGAAGCTTGGTGGGCTGGGGTAGACACTTGCTCTTATCTGTGCTTAGATACCCCAACTCTGCTAGGAGGGATTATGATCAGTGCATCCTGGTCTGGAGTTATTTAAAATTCCTCTATGGAAAACAGTCTGGGCTGATAGCAAGAGCCTGTCCTGAAGCCCAGTAAGTGAGCATGAGACACAAATAGGCCTCATGATTGGAGGGGCAATCAGGATTCAAAAGTAGCTGACACTGTGATTGGATCAGCCTATCAATAAGAGGTGATAAAAAGTCTCCCATGGGGAACAGGGTCAAGAATGATTTGCATATGGCTGGGTCCAAACTGGGGTGGCATTGTTGAGCAAAAGAACAATGGATTAAACCCAGATCTGTGACTGGGGGTGAGTGTTTGCATTGTTCAGCACTCCGTCTATCATCCTTTTGTGTTGCTAAAATTTCCCTAAGTGGGAAGGGTATGCCTCACATGGGTCCCTTGCTCACTGTGCCACTGGATTCAAGCTAGCCTGGCTGATGAAGGGTGATACCCTGAAACCGGTCCCAGGATGCTTGTTTCCGGTCCAGGGAGGACCTGGCTTGGCAGTTCGGGCTGGACTGGTCCCATGAGGAACAGGGTCAAGACTGATTTGCATATGGCTGGGTCCAAACTGGGGTGACATGGTGAGCAAAAGAACAATGCATTAAACCCAGCTCTGTGACTGGTGGTGAGTGTTTGCATTGTTCAGCACTCAGTCTATCATCCTTTTGTGTTGATAAAAAGTCTGCCCTGAGTTATCAGTGGTAGTTCAAGACTGGTCTTCTGTTCTAACAAGCCTCTACAGAAGCCAGCTGTGGGCCAGCGGTGTAAAGGCAAGGAAGCTTGCTCACCACGTCTGAACCTGAGAGTTGATGGATGGATTCTGCTGTGAAGGAATTTGCCAGGTGTGAAAGAGCAAAAGGATCAATTAGCAACCTGAATGCAAATACAGGGGACCAGCTGTTTGTGGGGCTTGTGGAGCGGAGCATCATCGACTTGGAAGACAAGGAAATTGTCAACACCTGCTCAAGGTAAGCAAGCTTCCAGCACATCAACAGAGGAGAACGGAGAAGCTTGATTTCACCAAGCCTTTGAAGGTGAGGTCACTTCTGTCCAGAACCCTCCCCATTGCTGTTGGAGCCTGGGATACTTAGATTTACAATCTGGGGAAGAGTGTCCTGTGGTACAGGCCCCCTACCTTTCTCTTTGTGACACATGGGGATACCGGGGTGCACTGGCACTCTGGCCATCTAATATCCTCCTACAGCTAACCAGTGGCTACTGGTCTAGTGGGACTCCAGTAAAATGTGCCAAGACATCAGGCACATGTGATCAGATCCCTGACGCCACCAGAGTAGTGTCCTTGCTAAGGACAAGAGGGCACTTCTGTTCTTTGGGTGGTGGATTCTGGGGCTGATTTGTAACGTTTGACTTCACATCGTATGCTGAAACTACACCACTGCCATACAGGATTAATATCAAGATCTAGCGAATGAGAGCAACCCTGTGCTACCTGGTCTGTAATATACAATGCTAATTGTGTGTCCACATACTAACTGTGTTCATATAGTGCTTAGTTTCTAGGCGCTATAATACTGCTTGGGGTCAGAACTCTGACCCAGAGGGTTGTAGAGATGTCTGGTTATCACTGTTTATCCTAGTTTTATGTGTAGTATATTTCTCTAGCATAAAGTACTTTTCTTTTTAAAAAGTGAAGCACTGACTGGACATTGATGTTATTAGCTGGTAGTACACCGTACCATGTATTCTGAATGTCTAAACCCACCTCACCTTCTTGTGTAAGCCTTGGACTGCTCTTCCTGCCTTGCTGACCTGAGAGAGTCAAGTGCTGGAGAGGGGTATTTGGTTATCTAGGTTTGGGTCTACTGGTACTGAGGACCCAGGACACTAGTGGGGGACACTCCAGTTGATGAGATTGGAGCCGGGTAGCCTCTGAGTGCCCTGGTGCCCAGGAAACTGGGTTTAACATATGCATAGTAAATTTTATTCAGACGAACATCAATCACAGTAAAATACAGAACTGATAATAACTTACAGGTCAACAATCAAATGCACAAAAGGTGATGGGAGGATGCTTTCAATAAGTCTAACCACCGGCAATCGCTCTGTGTAGCATTTCATCCCACCGTTCTTTTGTCCATCATGCCACTTCAGATTAGACCCAGCCATATTCACATCACTCTTGACCCTGCTCCAACAGCAACAATCCAGCGCAGTCTGCTAACCAGGTCCTCTCTGAGCCAGAACAGAAGCAACCCAAGTTCTGTTTTCCCTGCTTGGGGCTCATCAGTAGATGTGGCTTGCAGCCCTCGAAAAATCATAAAAATGTTACTAGACCTGCAGGATGAATAGCTTGAATAATCTACTTGACCTAACTGAAATGTACTTGACCCGGAAACGGGTCTCAAATTGTGTAATCCTAGGCAAATATTGTATTTTACAGTCATATTTTTCTTAATTCTCACCAATGAGTGCACCATCAATTATGTGAGTTCAGCATTTCTGATGTAAAAAAAATCCTCTTTTGTTTGATTAAATACATTAAACGTTTGTTCGATGTATAATACATCTAGCCCACAAATAGGGTACACATGATCCATGCATGACTTGCCTCTTAGTTTACTAATAGCTTTGCCATCAGGGCAGGAGTATTTCTCAGTTTTTGTTTAAACACTCACTTTTAATAATTATATTACTATAGCATGATGTGGTAGCCTACTGTCATTTACAGACAGTACATTTCCAAGAAATGTCCAAAAAGATTCCCACTAACTTTCACCTTTACTGATAAAACTATATAGTGTATTAACAATAATCTGTGAAAATTGGGTTTCAGAAAAGATTTATCATTTGCACATCACCATGTAAAGTGTTCTGGCTTTTTTTTCATCCTATAAAAATTTTTTTTCATCACACAGAATTGGAAGAAATGGTCTTTCACAGCTACTGAAATATATTTTGAAATGTTTGTAAAGTTGACTTAGTTATGTGTTAGGAAAAACCTGATACCAAAAGCCTTTCATTTCACATAGGTAAGACAGTTCACCTTACAAAATCCTGTAACTCTACAGTCACAAGGAAATGTATTTGCATTGCAAGAAGACAAACTGACTTTTGACCTCTGTCTCAGAGCAAATGTGACAAGAATAAGATTTAAAGGCATCTTAATTGCTAATTAAGTTTCTGACTAAACAGAATACCTGTTCTTTGTCCACTGGCCAGAAGGGTCCAGTGGAATGTAAAAATAGCTCCACCTCATAAAATTAAATGTCTGGGTAGTCCAGCCATGTTTAGGGCAGTGCTTGAATTAATCTCAGCCACTGGTAGTTACTCGGGCCATTTCACAGTCCATCATTTTTTTGCTTGTCATGCCATTTAAGATTAGACTAAGTTATTTGCAAATCAGCTTTGGTCCTGCTTCAATAGGAACAGTCTGGTCTGAACTGCCAAGTCAGGTCCTCTCTGAACTGGAACACAAAAAACACATCACTGCCTTTGCCCTGATTAGGGCACATCATTCAGGTGAAGCATGGTTCCAGTGGCAGAGTGAGCATGGAACCCACATCTGTGTATACCTGTCACACTAAACTAAAAAAAAAGAAAGAAAAAAACAATGGGATGGAATGCTTAAATTATTCTCCGCCACCGTTAGTTGATCCAGCTGCATCCCAATTCATCATTATTTTGCTCACCATGCTACCTTCAGATTAGACCCAGCTATATGCAACTCAGCCTTTGTTCTGTTCCAGTAGGAACACTCCAGTCTAAACTGACAAGCCAGGCCCTTTCAGAACACAAGCAACCCAAAAACTGGTTTTGATCTGATTAAGGGCTCACCAGTCTGGTGTAGCTCGGTTCTAGTGGCTCAGTGAGCAGGGGATCCATGTCTTAAGCTGGTTGAAACCGGTTTTGGGTTGCTTGTGGTCCCTTCTGGAAGAACCCTCACCGGGCAGTATGGGACAGACTGTTCCTATGATGAGCAGGGTTGGTACTGATTTGGATAAGATGGGCCTTTGCCTAGACATGTATAGTGGGCAAAGAAAGATGGACTGGGGTGTGGCCCGAGGGTTTGCAAGTGGCTGGGATTATTTCAAGTATTCCACATCACCCTGTTGTGTTGTTGTGGTGACATGAAAGCAACACAAATGTAGTTTTGAATCTGTAGCCACATAATACATAGTACAAGCTAATTAATAGTGGTACCTGAAGCAAGCCGAGAAAAATGGGGTGCTGCCGTTACCACTGATGAGAAGGATGAACTCTTTCTTGCTGTGTTTTTGACAGGTCAATAGACCACATCTTCAACAAGATGATGACAGATTTGATACAGTGATTAGGGAGCTCCCTGGATGTAGTGCATTTTAGAGGCTTGTGAAAGTCTAGAAGGGAGGATGAAGGCAAAGGATATTGTGAACATTTCAGTGTTTTTGGTCTCTGTATATGTAGGGCACTTGGGCATTTATCATCAAAGATCTGCCTCAAGACAAGGGTCAGAGTAATAAGGCTTGCAGGGGGCTCAAGAGTAAATTAAGCAAGTAATTGTTAACAGAATGGCAGATGAATGGATAGAATCATCTTATGGTTTTGGAATGCTATCATTCAAGCAGTTCAACTTTTTCACGTTCTAAAGTATTATTACTGAAGTTTTACTTCTAAAACATTCAAAAATCCCATGCAAAAACTCTCAAATTCTTTTTTTTCTAAATGGACAAGAATGGATCAGCAATATAACTGGCAGGAAAAAGAGGAGGACGAGGTAAAAGCTGCATGATGAGTCCCGTTTAAAAAAAACAAAAAGTGGGAAAGAAAAGTAAGTAAGAAAGCCCGAAGGAAATGGGACAAAAAGGAACAAGGAGAAAAAGGAAAAAAGAGAAGTTAAAGGGAAACTTAAGATATGGAGAGTTACATCCAAAAAGAAAAAAGGAGAATAGAAAAACATCAAAAATCAATAAGCTGGGTGAAGGCAAATGGACAACAAAGGAGACAAACAAGTTATAAAGAAGAGGAGTATAAAATGTGAATCAATATATTTAAGAAGTAAAATTATCGAAGTTACAAGGAACACTTGGTGGTGGTGGTGGTAGATCTGGTAGTGTACCACAGAAAAGAGCAGGGCAGAAATAGGCATAGCGAAAGTGAAGACAAGGCTGTAGATTTCATATACACAATAGATTTCCAGAGGAGACCTCATAGGAAATAGGCCTCTTGGATGCAAATGTTTGTTGGCCATCTTGTGATTAGGCTTTGTAGGCTTGCATCAACTTTAAGTCGCTTAAGAACTGGTTTAGCACTCTCCCTTGGTCAAAGAGATCCATTGTTTCTTTTGGTGGAGGGAGGGCACAAAGTGCATCTGGGGTGTGGCCAGATGGTAAAAACGTCACCTGTTGGTCATCCAGTACAAAAAGGTCTGAAGTATTGGCATGTTCACGTGGCGCCATCTTGCCAAATATGCACCAATCACTGGCTTGAGCACGCATGATGCTCGGAGGCCTAGAAATGCTGCAGAGATCATACATGTGAACGGAACAGGACTTGGTGCACACCAATCTGAAAACTACAATGTCTATACAGATTTTGTCGTGTTTTAGGTAACTGGTCTATGATTGTTTTTCCTAACTGGTCTATGATTGTTTTTCCTAACTGGTCTATGATTGTATTTCCTCATGCAGGAGTCGAATGACGTTGTGTCGCAGTCCCCTGAGATGCCGTACAGCCCGCTGCCCTCAGCATCACGAGATCTCACCAAACATCGAGGTTGGTGATGCTTGTTTTTTTTCCTGCGTATGCTCTTTTCTTCTTCTCTGTGCCTTAAAATCCCAACCTCACTGTCTATCGATCGCATAACCCCCTTTATTTAAGGAAAAGACAACAGCGGTCTCCGATGGCAAAACCATAGCTGTCAGTCTGTGCCCTCAACACCCAAGATTTCGATACAGTCTTCTGGAAAGTTAGAACTTCCTACTAGATCTAATATGTGCTTGCTATTTCGATTTATGAAACAAAAGTTTATTTGGTATTTATAAACGAAAAACGCAACATTACAAAAACGCTAAGTCAAAACCTTGAGCGAACAAGTGTCAAGCTTTGGCTTAGGCTTACCGTCCAGACCAGAGGGAGATGGAGTGCGACCTCGGTTCTTGCAGGTTCGACTTTGGTTGAGGTAGGGGTGACCCTTTTCGGTAGCCACGGTGCTATTGACATTGGATGCCAATACAGTCTGTGCCTTCCAGAAGGATTCCCTGAGGGAAAACCCCAAAGGGGAAAAAACCTCCAGATGGGAACTCCCTGGGAGAAGGAAGACACAAGAAAAAATCTAAGTCTTGAACCAGGACTAATGCACGAAAAATTAGGAAAAAACAAGAGAAGTATAACTGGAAATCTGAGAGAAAACCAGCAGGAGCGTAATCACCCCAGAGCAGCGTTGCAAGGCAAGGAGAAAGGAAATCAAGGCCCTTATATACCCCTGACCAGGAAGTAAGAAACAGGAAAAGGAAAGACTGCCATCTTGGATTGGGAAAAGAGTAATAGAACAGATAGGAAAAAATGCCACAGGAACAAAGGAACAGATGCATACAGGGAACCAGAGGAGAGAAAAGTATGATGGGATAGCCAAAGAGGAAGAGAAGGAGAAAGGAAGAAAGAAGAACCGAGAAGACTCCAGGTAAAAAAGAGGCTCGGGTGGGGCGCCCAAGGACCTAACTGATATCTGTACGGCGCGCAAAATGTGCGGCGAGAACAGAAGCCCAATTTCAGGCTCCCGTCCCCACCGCAGCGGCAAGGACAATTTGCGGATGGAAAAAAGGAGCGCGGCGGGCCCCGCAGCATGGAAATCGGACCACGGCTCCCGCCGCAAACCGATCCGACCGCGCCGCCGGGAGGCGCAACAACAAGTAAAATTCATAAATGGAATATTCTTCAGAGTTTTTAACAAACAAGCTCCAATTTGGAAATTGCAGTTTCTATAAATGTGGCAAGGTTACAACAGCGTTGCCTCAACCTTATCAGTGACAAAATAAAAAAATGATTGCTGGAAAATTGTAATTAATGTTAGTAACTGGCAACAAACTAGTTAATGTTTTTTTGCCTGACTCTTTCACTCCTGATTTACAGTAGTCATGAACAACTCAGGCTTGATCGTGCTCCAATAGGAATAATCTAGCCTAAGCTGTCCGCCAAGTCTCCTCTCCGTAGAAACACATATAGAAGCCAAGGAATCTATAGAGGATCTTATACTTCATGTTCCACGCACTGTAAGCGCCTATGCCGAACTTAGAGGTAAAAGAGGAAATATTGGGCACGTGCTTAATTTCTATGACTGCTTCCTTCTCTGGATTTAGCATCATTTTGTAATGTCAGGGGAGTATACATTCTTTTCACACAGTACATCCCATACAAAGAGCCCTTCAACAAACACAACAACTGGTGTCATGTAGTTGAGCCTCATTTTTCTGAGTTCAGGCACAACTATTGCACCTTCTGACTCGTATATTTTTCAGTCTTCTCTCGATTTTCTTCAAGGCTCGTTTTCTTTGTGTTCATTCTTGACTTCAAGATATGCCACTTTTTACTGAGTTTAAAGTTTGGCACACACATAGTTATTATTATTTGGAAAGCTCACCTTAGGCAGATTTTCAGCCAGAATTAAAACACCTGACCTTCGTGCTGTGTGAGAAGCTACGAAACAATTATGCAAGACAGTAACGTAAATCTTGGAAATAAATAGTTCTTGCAAAATAATATAATGAACAAAAAACTATTATTGGGAGGCACCAGTTCATAAGCATAAGCTTACATATACTTATATAAACATTGGCAATCTTTGGTAACCATTGTAGCACTTGCTCCGACATTCCTTTACTCCAGAATAGGTCCCGTAAGACCAGCCACAGAGAGCAGTTTGTGAAGTAGCAAAGATGCTTTTGGTACCCTTGATTTGGAGGTGTGATCGTGGAGTACTCACATATTGTTGCTGATGAAAAAAATCATAACGATGTTCCAAAAGGAAGGGATAATGGTAGACTAAGAATGGATGGCTGGGCACCATGAGAGACCATGCGAAAAAATGGATTTTAACAGATGAAAACAAAATGGCCAGGTTGTCCTCCTAACTAAGGAGAATGCCTGTAATTGTGGAGAAAGAACTACAGCTTGAACAGAGAGATGGACCCTTTGGTGATGATGGTGAGGAAGGGTCTGGATCAAGCGGAGTGGTGTGACGACAGATGGCTATAGCAAATTGATGCAGTCTTTGTGCTGATAGTGGGCTGTGATGTTAGTAACTTAAATCGATATACTATCACAATTCACCGGAAAGCAAACTGTGATAATCCCTAGTAGAAGGCTCATCAAAATAGTCCAGTTAAGGATTTCAATTCTTACCTCAAAACCTTCTCTGTATCGCACAAGATATATAGCCAGTCTTGATGGCAAAAGTCCTTACCCCCTGTTTCTATGAAGAGTTCAGTGTGTCTTAAGCACATGGTGCTAAGACTGGCAGACACTAGTCATGGAGGCTGGATGGTAGGTCAGACCTGTCTGAAGTCACTCAGCTAGTGAGAGGTTCTGTGTCAGGTCTCAGCCTGCCAGCTGATAATAATCTATTTTTCCCAATCACTCTTCAGCAATATAGTGGTAGTCCAAGGGGCAACAAGGCCCGAAGGAGAGAAACCCCCACAGTGGGTCTTCCCTCTCTGAAGAACCTCCAAAACTGTTACAGAGTTCTATTACCAGACTCCACTCTGCCCCTCTGTCCTTGTATCTACTAACAGGTCCACCTAACCTCCCAGGGCAGCCCATGAATTTAGGTATTTAGGCAGTCACTCCCTGGCCTGCTGTTAGGGTTAGGTAGCTAACACTTGTGTGGCCTGATCCCTCACCTGTGTTCCCCATGGTCCCAAACATATGTAGAGTCCTACTTGGCCCTCATCCAGTCACTGAGCATTGAAGGGGCTGATGCTGGTATGTGGTAGACACCAATCGGCTTGCTAACAAACCCCCTTTGGTTTCCAGTATTCCTCTGGCATGAGGTATGGGTCCAAGCAGGATGGCTGCAGGCGGAAGCGGGGAGAGCTAGCAACCCACACTATGATCTTCTCCCTCACTGACAGGAAACTGGATTGACATGGCCTGGTGCTGTTTTGACTGTATGAAGCGCACTTGCAGCACTGGGAATTGGAGGCTGGGGTAGCGGCAATGACTTATGCTACAGGGGAATTTACATTTCCTGTGCAGCTGGTAAGGCTCCCAGAAGGCTTTCTAGGGCGAATTTTTACAGTTTCAAGTGTTGCATGAAGCTCTTATATTGACTTCCAGGTTCTCATGTTGAAGTTCTTCATTCCTTTCATGGCACTTCTCGCTGTAAGGAATGCGGTTGACAATGAGGGTGGAAAGGAAGTTTTTAGGTGTGGATAAGACACCTCTACGTTAGTTAGAAGTTGGAGCATGTGATGCACTTCTATGCTGGGAAGTGCTTCACATTATAGATGTTAGCAAGTGATCTGTTATAGTTGGAGAACAGGGCCTTCGTACACGTGGCTCGGAAGATATTTTAGTAGGAATAGTTCTTCATTTTATGGTAAGGACTTAGGGCCAAATGTACAAACACATTTTCCCATAGACACAGAATGGGTAAAACCCTTTGCTACATCTGGCCCCTAGTTACAGCATCCTTATACTACATCCTGCAGGCGTCATTCTCCCTCCAAGTGTCACTACGTGCAAGGCTAACCCCAAACACAAATCCCAACATTTCATCATCACAACCCCATCACATCCCCACGGCATCCATGCTCAACATTCCACAGCACGTCCATTCATCCAGTGGTCACAGTGACCTGTGAAGGCACGACATGATCTCCTTTTGTTATGCACAGCACGTCACATCATCATGTCTCTCCTGGTGCTAGAAATGACCTCCTGCCATCAGTATTAGTGAACGTGCTCTTTACGTGATTTCATTCTTGCATTTGACCAGGTTCCCTACTGTGAACATTTGATAATGGACGGATGAGATGTTGCTCCTGGTGTTAATATAGTTTGGCTACCTTAAATATTAGTTAATGGGTTCTGTAAGTGATGTCACATTTGCTGTCACCCAAGGTGTCATATCTTGAATATTACTCAATGTCCTCTGTATGTGATTTCACTTCGCATGGTTGATGGCTTCCTGTATGGAGTATATTATGCACTACTCTGATCAGATCATGCTGGATGTCTCTGGTGTGTACTAGATTTCACTTTACACTGGCTGTAATGTCATCGGTCTCAATGTGGTTGTTTTCATGCTGTAAATGAAATGCCTTGGGTGACATTGTATCAAAGAAACATCATATGTATATTGGCTTATCGAACACTCACGGCAGTCTTAAATTATTCAGATTTTTTGATTTACCTTTATCAAAAATGTCCGGGAATGTAGGTATCAAACCACCTTTCAGGTAAAAAATAATAAACCTTTATATGAGATAATTCTGATGTAAGGGTCGGCTGCTTCTGTGAAGTGATGGCACCCTTTGCGAGCATAGAGGAAGCATCTGTGTTTTTAGGATTTGCCTGTTGCTTCATGTTGTTCACATTGATTCCATCCATCCCTGCGTTCTCGTCTCTAATATTTGCTAATATTGGGTATTTTACTGGTTTGTGAGGCCTACCATGATTGCTTTTAATTTTTAATGAAGGAGTGATCTAAGACGGCAGTCTTTGAAAGGCCAAGAAGAAAGATGTGTGGTTCTTGCATGTTCCTGGGTGGAACAGGCCTCGTGGCCTGTAAGTAAAGGAACCTGAATACTGCTGCCACGTCCCCCATCAGGTCATATCGCCAGGCCCGTGGGGAACAGCACCTGCGATTTATTGATGCCATCCATGGTGGTCAACAGGATAAGACCTGGTGCCCCGCCTCAAGAGGGCACAGATCTAAACTACCCACCCTCATGGAGGGGGTCAAATGTCAGACTGCTTTCCATCTTCTCCTCCACGTGCGGGAATGGCCTTTTCTAGATCGCTCTGAGAAAAATCAAACATTTTCCTAGATGTTGACTGCCTTTAGGTTTAGGTTTGAGTTTGAAAATAAGAAAGGGCACGGAGGCTTACTCTTAACGCTGAGTCTGCCGACAGTGATGCACAAATGTGTGATTTTCTCCATAAATTGAGAGCTGACCCTGGCTAACTCCACTGATGAGGTCCACGCGCCATCACTGCTCATTTAAAGGCTCTTCTTACACATCACAGAGCTGGTTTTATGACTGTAATAGTATCCAGACAAGAGGCTCCTGTCCCATCTTCCATGTGGTCCCCCCTCCCGCACATTCCATGTAGCTCCACCATGGCCTCTTGGTTTCTGATTGATGTTCAACTGACCATGGTTTTGAAATAATAAACATAAAATATGGTTATTGCAGTTCGCAGAGCAGTGACAGATGAAGCCAAGAATGTACCTGTAAAGTATGCTACAAAGTAGTAGGTAGTGTTCATAAAAATAAATAAGCATGATGTTCAGCTGAGCGTGGAGCACTTCCACCTCCAGGCCTTTGGAAACTGGTGCCAGCTGTGCACAGTGCTGTACGGCTCTGTGTTGTATGTCAGTGGTTGTTCCAGCTCTGCTGCTCATTGAGTCAACCGGAGGCTTGTGGGATAAACACACGAGTCTGAAGCAGCTCTCCCCAAGGAATACTGACCCCCTTAGGGAATGGGCAGAGGCAGCCTCAGGAGGTATTTCACTATGAAAAGACCACCCATACTGGGCCTGCATGACCACTTATGTACCAGCTGCTGACAGCACACCCCTACGGGAAAACATTTGCAGAATTTACACCATATATGGCCAAAGGAATGCATGCATTTTTGTGAGTCACCACTCTTTCCCACCCCCTTCGATAAGCTTGGTATTACAATGAGTGTGAGCGATTTGAAATGGAAAGCTTGCAGAAGCCTTTTTCTCTTAGTAATTATAATGAAACAAGCTTTTTGTAACCTCTCTTCCTCACTTTTTGCCCCCATTTGGACTACTAGCTGCTGGTTTTTCGACTTTGTGAGTGTACTGCAGCCTGCCAACGAGACCTCAGTGCCACTATTATCACCCATTAGAAAGTATCTGTTAAATTGGCTATACCCAATTGACAAGGACTGACTTAATTAAAAGTCCCTTGTATATGATACCCAGGGTCTGTAAGGCAGAGTGCAGTGTTGGCTGGTGTCCCTCGAAAATGATGGGGCATACTTAGAATACATTTTTGTTGTCACAATGCCATTAGAAGCATCATGCAGCTGCTGCACATGTCTATTGTTTTTTCCCCCCGGTATTTACTTCGCTGTATGGGAGTGCTTTATATGAGCACTAGTTACATTTACATTGCACATGGCTAAAATAAAAATAAAAGATCACTTTACCTGATCTTTCCACACCGCGGGCCAACTTTTTAAAATCTACAGCGGGGTCTGCAGCACTGGACAGCTCTGCATGCTGTGCATGGAGAACTAGCACCACGCACCTCAGCCAATGAAAGCAGTGCTTGCATGCTGCTTATAATCATTAACAGCATAAGAGCACTACGGAGATTGGCTGGGACAGACAAACACTGTGCTCCATCCGAGCCCGATGAGGCTGTGTGTCTGGTTCCCCATTTCACTAACAACAACGACTGGGAAAGCCTGATCCGCGCATGTCAGGCTGGACACAAGCAAAATACCATCCGACCTAACATGCGTGGTTCAGATACACAGCCCCAGCTGGTCACAGCAGTAAACCATGCCTCCAGCATACATCTTCTGTCTACCGGCCTAATGTGCGCAATATAATTGCTGGCAGGCTGGGGGTCAACACCCTCTTGCTTCTATGGAGAAACTGCCCCTGTCAGAGTGTCCATTCATGGCTGCAGTACTCTTTGTGCCACCCTGCGTTTGACAAAGTGCAAAATGGCTCCCCGCCTGTCACTGCAGACCTGAAGGACAGTGTTTACACTGCCAGCTCAGCTTTGCCACCCTTTCCCTTAACAATATATGTAAGTTCCCCATAAGGAAGTCCTTTAGACCTTTATGGCAGGGAGCTGTGTTTTGTCACATAGGAAATATACTATTCATATGTCCTAATAGCAACACTTCCAAGTTTTCACTTTGCTGTGGATACGCTTGTAGCCCCATGACACCCCAGCCTGGCTAGCTTGTGAATGAAAGTACCTAACTGGGTCATGAAGGTACCAAACTAATCATGGCATTAAACCCAACCTGATGCCCAGGTCAAATTTAATTCAATTACAATGTGCAACTTTTAGAAAGTTACCACTCTGTACTCCAGCTAGCCCAGTGGCTTCACATAGGCAGTGGCACACAGACAGCTTTCTGCCCACTTGGGGAGATGTCTGAACGACTCCCTGGCTCAAGAACAAAGGCAGTTTCCGCAGAGTGAAATGTCATATCCTCTCCCAGGATGGCCACTCAGGGTGTTAGCCCAAAAGGGGAGCTTCAAAGAGGAATCCACCTTTGCGTAGCTGATGAAGCCCAAAACGACCAGTTGGTAGCCACCACAGAAGTTTTGCCGCTACCAGCTGCCTGGCACTCAAGAGGACAAATCCAGGATAGCCAAAAGTTGCCCCTGATTCTGTCTGACCCAGGAGTTCTATCCAAGTCTGGATTCATCACACCCAAGGGACACTATCCTTCATCTAAGGATTTCGCCACAACCGGGGTGCAATGAGACCAGTAGCCCCACATCGACTGGCCTGCTACTACAATATAGAGGACTTCGAGGGACCCAATCTCTATGGCCAAAGTCAACCCACTTCACCCGTTGACTGAGGAGCTACCACAAAGACACCCCCCGTCGACTGCGCCGCATCCAGAGCATCTTTTGCCTGTATCCTCAGCATCAGTGGTGTGAGAGTGGCTCTTTGGGTGTGTTAGTAGGTGTGTGAGTGGCTGTCCTGGTGTGTGAATCGTTTTGTGAGTCTAAGTGTGTGTATGTATGTGAGTGACTGTATGAGTGTGTGAGAGTTTGAGTGGTTGTGTGAGTGTGCAAGTGGGTGTGCATGTAAGCGTGGGTCTGCAAGTGGGTGTACGTTTTTTTTATTTTTTATTGAGGTCTGGATCTGTAGATCCACTCATCCGCCTGAATCTGTGAGGATCCGAGTGGATCTGCAGATCCTCAAGTGATCAAAAAAAAATGTTTTGGGGCAATTTCTTGCCCATGAGGTGTCTATTACCTCCATCAGTCCCAAGGGGTCAGGGTACCGGTACCCTTATCCCTTCTATCACTTTTAAGTTTTATTTTCCCCACCGTGAACCAAATCCTGATGAACAAAATGGTAGCTGAATCTTTCCTCTCAGGTTGTGGCCAGCCAATGATGGCATTGGTGTAGTCGCATGTATCTACAGATCTGCTTCAGTGGATGCACATCTAAAGATAAACATAAATCTTTGTTCTTTAATAACTCCTAAAAAACTGAACAGATTTACAAAATAACTACAAAAATAGCTTTTTCTGGAACAAGATCTAGCTTTCTGCCAAATTTGATCTAATTCCTTCAGCGTTTTAGGCGGTAGTTGGCCCAAAAATCCCTTTAGGAAATTGCATGGGAAAAAGGTGTTTTGGGACCCTACTTTTTTCTCCGGCCTCTGCTTGATGAATCACCCTGAAACATTCTAGACAGCAGTGGAAGTGACTAGCACTCTAGTTTTTACAACTTTGTGAACATTCGTCAAACGGCACCAAAGTTATGAGCAAAGCAAAAAATCATTTTCATGTGGAAACTTTGTCCTAACTGCAACTTCCTACTTGGAAATACCTACTGGGACTGACAATATATATCTTTACGAGAAAAACAAAGGTTACATGGACATTATAGTTATATCATGCACCTGCTGAACTTCTATGGTTTTTTTTGTGTGTAAAATCTGAACATAACTACAACGTCCTTGTAACGTTTTTTTTTTGTGTGTGAATTTCTAAGGTTTTTTAAATTCTGATTCATAACTCTAATGTCCCTGTAACATTTGTTTTTCTCAGTGAGTATCAAGGTTTTTAAAAAAATGTAAAGTAATATTTAATTACCATACTTTCATCCAACCACCGCCACCCATGGACTTTGGCCGTGCACAGTGGGAGGTTGGCCACTTATCCTGCCCTGCGCCCAGGCCCTGCAGTCAATCCTCTGCATACAGCCAACCTCATGCTGTGTGTGGTCTTTGGATGTGCATGAGAGGGTTGACCACAGGGCCTGACCTGCGCCCAGGCCCTGCAGTCAGTGCCCCACATGCAGCCACCCTCACACTGTGAGTGGGGACTTGAGCGGCTGTATTGGTATGTGACTGGTGTGTATTGTTGTGAAGGTGTGCAAGTGGGTGTTTGAGTTTATGAGTGCATTAGAGAGTGTGTGGGTCTGTGAGTGGGTGTGTGAGTGGCTGTATGAGTCTGTGACGGGTGTGGTATGGCTTTGTGGGTATATGAGTGGGTGTGTTAGTGAGTGTATGAGTGGCTGTTTGAGTCTGTGAGTGGGTGTGCAAGTAGGTTTGGGGACATCTGTTAGTGGGTGTGTAAGTTGTGTGGGTGTGTGAAGGCCTGCGTGGGTCTGTGACTGGGTGTGGTAGTGGTTTTGTGGGTCTCTGAATGGGAGTGTGGGAATGGGTGTGTGAGTGAGTGTGTGAGTGTGGCTGCGAGTAGGTGTATTTTTTAAGTTGATGTCTGGATCGGGGGATCCATTGCGGATTCACCACGGGGGATCCACGTATCGTTACGAACCCCATAAAAAGATTTGGGGCAATTTCTTGCCCATCAGGAGTCCCTCAGCGACCCCTCCATCAGTCCCATAGGGTCAGGATACTTCTATCCTGACCCCTTTCATTGTATTTAATCTTTATTTTCCTCCCGGGAACCATGTCCCAATTCACACAATGGAGGCTGAAACTTTTCTCTCGGGTTGTGGCTAGCGAGTCACGGCATTTCTGTCAGCACGTGGCTCCGCAAATCCATCACGGTGGATCCACGTCTCTAGGTATACATTCATATTTTTTCTTAACTAACATCCAAAAATACTTGTCAGATTTACACTAAATTAGAACAAGCATTTGCAATGCAATGGGTCTCGTGTATGCCCGAGTTAGAGCTATTAACGTTGTAAATTCCTAACTGGACTTTTCTCGCCACTTAAATTGAAAATGAAAAATAAAACAGCTGGGATTAGCGAGCAAATTCAAAGTGCCATGGCCGCCAGGAGCATGACCTTGAAGGAGAGACACATAAAGAAAAAGAAGTTCGCTCGCAGTCAAACGTATCGGAAATCGTGCAATTATCCATGTAACAGGGGCAGTCTTCAAGGTGGTAACAAAACTGCCCCAAGGAGGGACAAACGTAATGGATTTAAAAATTATAACAAAGGATTTTTGAAAGACAAGTCCTGGAATGAGTAAAAGTGATGGGTGTGGTTAAAAGCCCACAATACCTAAAACAGGTCAAAGCGCTTGCAAGCTCAACCTAAAAATTTATCTTTCTGGACCAAGATCTAGCTTTCCGAGAAATTTGGTGTAATTCTGTCCAGTGGTACAATCACCCCAGAACCTTCCAGACAGCAGCTGCTGAATTGACTGGTACACAGTTTTGAGAATTTTGTGAAGAGTCGTCAAATGGTGCCGAAGTTATTAGCAAAGCAAAAAACACTTTTCCTATTGAAACTAGGTCTTAACTATAACTACCTACTACGACAGCCAGTAAGTGTATGTGTGTGTATATATATATATATATATATAGGTATATGTTCTATTCATCCAAGTCTGGACCTCTTTGGTTAACATTAACTAAAATAAACGATGTAGTCACCATTGACAATTTCGCCAGCTCTCCATGACAAGTTGATACGTCTTATGTTTATTGCTTCTGGTGTACTTATCCTTTAGTTTCGATCAAATCCCTGGAATAGTTTTACCTGGTTGCTGCCAAAGTGGAACAAGTCACATGGAACATAGTTTCTGTAACTTGGCCCTTCATCATTTCAGTTCAACCTCTGGCATAGGTCTCTCCTCGCTGATGGTGGCGTGAAGTGTGTGCCTTATACATCACATTGTTATTGGCTCTAGTCGGCTAGGCACCACAACGCAGCCCCATTCATAATTTCAAAAGAGCCAAGGAATCTTCAACTTTGGAGCGAGTGGACTTGCTAAACTCCGATTATCGACCATAGCCGCAAATGGATTAGCAAGGGAGGTTAGCTGTGGCGCAGTTCATGGAAACAGAGTGTGCACACGACCAGGTAAAGAAAGCCAACAAATACCTCCAAGGATTCCATGCACAGCACACACATGTTGTACAGCGCTAAAAAGATGCTGCATGCGTGGATAGTCATCCAAGATAAGTTGCATATACCTTTACACCTCAATACAGATGGCACACACCCCCACAGTTCATTCCCATAACGTGTGGTTCGGCAATCAGTGTTTGAGTTCAACACAGTACCTGCCTGCTTTTCTGAAGTGGATATGTGATCACAACAACCATTGCCCTTCACTAATGTCCTGGGCTACAATTCGAGGTTGGTGTTGATCCCCTCCTGGGCTGGTCGCCACTTTTGAAAAGAAGAGCCTCGGGCAAGAGATGATTAATAATATACTGTTATTAGAAAGAGGCTCCTAACTTCCACCCATGGGCAGACACAGCACTGATTTACTATATTCTATAATCCTCGCTCCAAGTAATTTTAAAGCGCAAAATACAACAGAACGCACCTATAAGGTGAGAGTCAGAGTGTCGTGCAGCGCCTTAGTATTCTAAACACACACAAGTTATCTCTGAAAATGTAGAGAGCGCAATTGACATGTTATGTGGAATCACTGGCCAGTTTGGACATACGGTTTCCCCAGGAGTGAGATGATCTTGATCTAGTAAATCTCAAAGACGATTGGATTTCTTGAGCTGTGTCAGACGTTTGCAGGGTCAAACACCAGGTTGTTAAATACATTAGATATAAAATTACTTCAAATGATGCAGCGACGGGGAGCTAAAATAATTGTTTTATTCTTTGAGCAACTTTTTCGTCAATTCATAGGTATCCTACAGATGTTCAGATAGTCAGTGACCTTACCGGAAAGCACATGTACATGGCCCAGTCCCATTTCCCCGTGTGGGCTTCTTCTGACATAAAAGGCCTTTGGTTTCCAGGGCAAAGCTTAATGACGCAAATCTCATCGAGTCCCAGTCGCACAAGAATCTACAGTGACAGCTGTTACAGCCCAGGGATGCCGTCTCGTGAAGTCAACAGCACATTAACTTGAAGGACTAGATCTTCAAGCTGCGCCTTTCAATAAAACTATTCTTGCGGTTTTGCGAGAAGTTATATTGGCCTGCCTCTCCGCTGCACAGGGCTTGGCATGAGCTTGCTTCCACTCACTTGAGTTATTGGCTGGCCATGAGTTTTACAGGGGAGCAGGTAATGAACGTCCCTCACTCCCCCTTCTCCTCTTCCCGCCTCCTTTCAAGGAGCAGCATGCACCTCCGCCGGCTGGCTGTCCTGGCCAAAACTGAAATGCAAAACCCTTGCTCGTTGCCTGGCTCGAACTTTGACAAATCATAGAAATGGTCCGTGTGGGAAGACACCGGGAAGACACCGGGAAGGCACCGGGAAGGCACCGGGAAGACACCGGGAAGGCACCGTTTGTTACCATCAACCTAATACTCTGATGTGTGCCATGGGCTCGCCCCGTCGTTAGAAGGAAGCGGATCAAGGATGTTTGGCCAGCCCTTGTTTTCTTTGCTTCCATCCATTTCTCACACTCACTGTGCTCAACTGCCCTCAGAGTCATAAAGCAAACTGTGACCGGAGTGTGGCTCTGACACAGCATCTGCTTTACCACAAAATGCTTAACAAACATTAGCAAAGCCAATAGGTCTCGCCTATACAAGAGCTATTGGCATTGCCAGTATGTTTTAGCCATGTTGTACACCAGCTTGGCAGTTATTCAGCATGGCTAAATGTTAGTGGCGTAAAGGAGAATGGCGTGGTGTTTCATAAAGTAGAGTGTTGTGCAGTAGAGTGGGGTGTTATGGTGTGGCGTAGAGAGTCATGGAGTTGTGTAGAGTTAAGTAGCATGGAATGTCATGGAGTGGCACAGAGGGAAGTGAGTGGCATAGAGTGTTGTGGAGTGGTGTGGGGGAGTAGACTGGCATAGAGTTGAGTAGCTTAGAGTGCATTGGTCTTGAGTAAAGTGGCATAGAGTACAGTGACATCAAGTGGTGTGGAGTGGCTCAGCGTAGTGTGCAGTGGTGTGGAGTGGTGCAGCGAAGATTGCATTGGCGTAGAGTGCAGTGGCGCAGGGTGGGGTAGAGTGGTATAGAGTGCAGTGGTGTAGAGTGCATTGGTGCAGAGATGAGTGGGCAGAGTAGAGTGCAGTGCCATAGAGTTCAGCATCATAGAGTGCACTGGTGCAGATCAGCATAGAGTTCAGTGGCAGAGAGTACAGTCTTGCAGAGTAAATAGTCTTAGAGTGCAGTGGTGTAGAGTGCGTTGGTGTAGACTTCAGTGGCATACAGTTTTGCAGAGTAGAGTGCTGCAGACAGCAGTGTGTACAGTATAGTGGTGCAGAGTAGAACTGAGTGCCATAGAGTGTAGTAACATAAAGCGCAATGTGCAGACTGACATAGCATGCTGTGGGGTACAATTCACTGGCGGAGACCGCAGTCTTATAGAGTAGAATGTCATAGAGTGCATTGGTGTAGAGTGCATTGGCGTGGAGTGTTGCAGAGTAGAGGGCTGTAGAGAGCTGTGGCTTAGAGAGTAATAGTGTAGAGTGGTGTAGCATGCAATAGCTAAGAGTATAGAGTGCTGCAGAGTAGGGTATAGTGGCGTAGAGTTCAGTGGTGCAGAGTAGTTTGCGTAGACTGCAATGGTTTTTATTATAGTGGTGTAGAGTACAAAAGGTAGGGTGCAGTGGTTTACAGTAGAGTGGCATCAAGTACAGTGCGGTAGAGTAGAATGGTGCTGTGCAGAGTGGTGTAGAATGGTGCAGACTAGAGTAGAGTGGCATAGAGTGCAGTGGTGCAGAGTAGATCGTTTCAGAATAGAGGGAAGTGGTGTGGAGTGGAGTGGTGCAGAGTAGAGTGGAGTGGCGTAGAGTTGTGGTGTAAAGTGCACTGGCATAGAATGGAATGCTGCAGAGTAGAGTAGAGTGTCCTCGACTGGAGTGGTGTAGAGTGCAGTGGTGCATAGAAAAGTAGAGAGCACTGACCTAGAGCAGAGTGGTGCATAATAGAGTACAGAGGCATAGAGTGAAATGGCATAGAGTAGAACGATGCAGTGCATAGAGTGCAGTGGCACAGAGTAAAGAGGCACAGAGTTCATTGGCATAGAGTGCAGTGGTTCAGAGTAGAATAGAGTGGCATGGAGTGCAGTGGTGTAGAGTGGAGAGTGGAATAAAGTGGCATAGAGTACAGTGGCATTGTGTAGAATAGTGCAAAGTGAAATAGAGTGGCATAGAGTGCAGTGGTGCTGTGTAGATTGTTTCAGAGTAGAGAGAAGTGGTGTAGAATTGAGTGGTGCAGAGTAGAGTGGAGTGGCGTAGAGTTGTGGTGTAAAGTGCAGTGGTGAAAAGTGCAGGGCTGCATAGATTGGAGCGGTACAGAGTTGAGTGGTGGACAGTAGGCTGCAGTGGTGTAGAGTTCAGTGCCATAGAGTTCAGTGGCAGAAAGTGCAGTGTTGCTGTCCTAGAGTGCAGTGGTGTATAGTACAATGGCATAGAGTGCAGTGAGTAGAGTGGTGCAGAGTAGAGTGGCAAAGGGAGCAGTGGCATAGAGTATAGTGGTGCAGACTACAACTGAGTGGTGTAGAGTGCGGTGGTGTAGTGTACATTGGCATAGAGTGTAGTGGTTAGAGCAGAGTGCAGTGGTACAGAGTTGAGTGGTACAGAGTAGAGGAGAGTGGCACAGAATGGAATCGTGTAGTGTAGATGGCAGTGGTTAGAGTGGAGTGGCACAGAGTAGATTGCATCACAGTAGAGGGAAATGGTGTGGAGTGCTCTAGTGCAGAGTACATTAGAGTGGCATAGAGTGAATGGCATAGAGTGCATTGGCATAAGTGGCATAGAGTGCAGGGTTGCAGATTAGAGTAGTGTGTGGTGTTGAGTGGAGTGGTGTAGAGTTCAGTGACAGTGTGGAGTGGCTTAGAGTGGAATAGTGCAGAGTGTAGTGCAGTGACGCACTTTGGAGTAGTGAAGTGTGGAGTGGTACGGAGTAGAGTGCAGTGGTTTGGTGCAGAGTAGAATGGAGTGGGGTAAAGTGGAATATACATGGTGTGGTAGTGCACCAACATTACAGACAACACATCTTCAATTGAAATGACCATTACATTTGCACAGACACACAGCTTAACTGATAAAAGTATACAGCACACAAACTATAATGTGTGGAAGTGTCATCACTTAGTGTATTGATTTGTTTGATGGTATTAAAATGTTTGTTTCCACCACAGTTCCCCAGTCACCAGCATGATTGTCACATAAAACCTCTCACTTTCAAGCCAGAGAAAGAAAAGTAAACACCAAGCTCCCTGGGACGGCAGAGCCCGACATTTGACCTCTTTTTTTGAATGCACACCAAATGTGATAAAAAAAAGATTCAAATGCCTGCTTACAGATCTGGAGCACTCGGAAAGGTACTGTTTACAAGGTTTGGGCAAGGGAAGTGATGTACTGAGGCTGGACAGCCTACAATAAATAAAGCCAGCAAACAGAAAGCAAGAAAATGTGTGTTACAAACCAAAAAGCCAATGGTAAGCAACAGGCGGAATTCATTCCTAGGGAAGCTTCCTAAATGTCCCCAAGATGTCATTTGCAAACTAGACAGCTGCGCTGTCTGGTGGACTTCGACTTAAAAAGCAAGAGCTCCCAGGGAAGTGTAAAAAGCAAGAGCTCCCAGGGAAGTGCAGTGACCCAGTCCTTGCACATCTGCAAGACTTGTTGGTGGCGAGGCATCCTTATCAAAGTTGTTTGAAACTGTCTTCAACACTCTAATTCAGCTGTCAAAATCTTAAACTCATTTCTGCCTTTGTTTCCATGCCATATTTCTGGATCCTGATGTTAGCCGATGCTAGATTGATTGAAACTCAAACTGTCCATTCCACATCCCTTCTCACAGTCACCTCCTTTGCAGCCAATAAATGGACCCTGGACCCACTGTTTATAAAAAAAAGGGGCAAAATAATTGTTTGTTCTCCATCTCACTCACTGTCACACTTAGTGTCAAAGAGAACACATCTTGCAAAAGCAGTTCACGTCCACTTTGCCCACAGCTTATCTCTTTGGAAAACTATTTTGGGGGTTTCGACCATTGATCAGTTTCTTATCCTTTATCATCAGAGAGAGACAAATTATCAAAAATGTCCCACCTGTCCAGTAGCAATGCTTTACATTCCAAAAAACGTGTCCCCTGTTCACCTTAAGTGTTGAGGCCTCACCCTTGTAAATATCCTTTGCTTCACACCCTCTTCAGAAGAGTGAAACACTTGAAATAGGACTGTGTACGGGACTGGGAAATAAATGGATTAATTATGCATATGTTGTTAAAAAATATTTATTTGTTTAGGTCTAATTAGGTTTTTCATTTAGCCCAAACTGCCATTGTATGATTTCCTCAGAGATTCGATTGAAAAAACAAAAAATGTTGTCCTCATTCACCCTAGGTTACCCTCTAAGATCTTGCTCTGTTGTTTTAGAGGAGCCACCATGCCCAAGGTATAGTTTACTTTTTCTTCTTGATACCATGGCTATCAAAGACCAGGTAGCAAACTACAAAAGAAGCAGGTAGGTGTAATCATAGGACAGATCCCTAAGAACTAACTATCGTACAAACTATACTGATTACTCCTCTTGTTCCAGCTACTTTACCAATTGTGCCCAAAACGTATACCTTCTATTTTCCAGGTCTGCAGTATCTATTCTGAGATTATACTCAATAGACCTCAGGCAATCAGAAAATGTCAGGGGAGGTTACTTAGCCATTCCTACATATCTCCCTTGGGGCTAGGAGGATCATGTAGAAAATCAGTTTCAATCCATCTTTATTAATTTTGGCCTTCTTTTCCAAAATAACAAAAACAAATAAGCTTAACTTAACTTTTATGCCAAGAATATCAGTTAAAGCCTTACTTGCACCCTCCCAGTATTTATGGATTCCCAGGCATTCCACAAACATATGAATGTTGTAAGGAAATGCCTCCTTGGCATGGTTACCCCCTGACTTTTTGCCTTTGCTGATGCTATGTTTTGATTTGAAAGTGTGCTGAGGCCTGCTAACCAGGCCCCAGCACCAGTGTTCTTTCCCTAACCTGTACTTTTGTTTACACAATTGGCACACCCTGGCATCCAGGAAAGTCCCTTGTAACTGGTACCCCTGGTACCAAGGGTCCTGATGCCAGGGAAGGTCTCTAAGGGCTGCAGCATGTCTTATGCCAACCTGGGGACCCCTCACTCAGCACAGACACACTGCTTGCCAGCTTGTGTGTGCTGGTGAGGACAAAACGAGTAAGTCGACATGGCACTCCCCTCAGGGTGCCATGCCAACCTCACACTGCCTATGCAGTATAGATAAGTCACCCCTCTAGCAGGCCTTACAGCCCTAAGGCAGGGTGCACTATACCATAGGTGAGGGCACCAGTGCATGAGCACTGTGCCCCTACAGTGTCTAAGCAAAACCTTAGACATTGTAAGTGCAGGGTAGCCATAAGAGTATATGGTCTGGGAGTCTGTCAAACACGAACTCCACAGCACCATAATGGCTACACTGAAAACCGGGAAGTTTGGTATCAAACTTCTCAGCACAGTAAATGCACACTGATGCCAGTGTACATTTTATTGTAACATCCACCCCAGAGGGCACCTTAGAGGTGCCCCCTGAAACCTTAACCAACTACCCGTGTAGGCTGACTGGTTTTAGCAGCTTGCCACACTCGAGACATGTTGCTGGCCACATGGGGAGAGTGCCTTTGTCACTCTGTGGCTAGTAACAAAGCCTGAACTGGGTGGAGATGCTTATCACCTCCCCCTTGCAGGAGCTGTAACACCTGGCGGTGAGCCTCAAAGGCTCACCCCCTTTGTTACAGCACCACAGGGCATTCCAGCTAGTGGAGTTGCCCGCCCCCTCCGGCCACGGCCCCACTTTTGGCGGCAAGGCCAGAGGAGATAATGAGAAAAACAAGGAGGAGTCACTGACCAGTCAGGACAGCCCCTAAGGCAACCTGAGCTGAAGTGACTCTGACTTTTAGGAATCCTCCATCTTGCAGATGGAGGATCCCCCCAATAGGGATAGGAATGTGACCCCCTCCCCTTGGGAGGAGGCACAAAGAGGGTGTAGCCACCCTCAGGGCTAGTAGCCGTTGGCTACTGCCCTCCCTGACCTAAACACACCTCTAAATTCTGTATTTAGGGGCTCCCCTGAACCTAGGAACGGAGATTCCTGCAACCTAAGAAGTAGAGGACTGCTAAACTGAAAAACCCTGCAGAGAAGACGGAGACACCAACTGCTTTGGCCCCAGCTCTACCGGCCTGTCTCCCCACTTATAAAGACACTGCTCCAGCGACGCTTTCCCCAGGACCAGCAACCTCTGAATCCTCAGAGGACTGCCCTGCTCTAGAAGGACCAAGAAACTCCCGAGGACAGCAGCTCTGTTCACCCAAGACTGCAACTTTGTTTCCAAAGAAGCAACTTCAAGACAACTGCGTTTCCCGCCAGAAGCGTGAGACTTGCTACTCTGCACCCGACGCCCCCGGCCCGACTTGTGGAGAAACAACACTTCAGGGAGGACTCCCCGGCAACTACGAGACTGTGAGTAACCAGAGTTGCCCCCCCTGAGCCCCCACAGCAACGCCTGCAGAGGGAATCCCGAGGCTCCCCCTGACCGCGACTGCCTGACTCCCAGATCCCGACGCCTGGAAAAGACTCTGCACCCGCAGCCCCCAGGACCTGAAAGATCGGAACTCCAGTGCAGGAGTGACCCCCAGGAGGCCCTCTCCCTTGCCCAGGTGGTGGCTACCCCGAGGAGCCCCCCCTTGCCTGCCTGCATCGCTGAAGAGACCCCTTGGTCTCCCATTGATTTACATTGGAAGCCCGATGTGTGTTTGCACACTGCACCCGGCCGCCCCCATGCTGTTTAGGGTGTACTTTCTGTGCTAACTTGTGTCCCCCCTGGTGCCCCACAAAACCCCCCTGGTCTGCCCTCCGAAGACGTGGGTACTTACCTGCTGGCAGACTGGAACCGGGGCACCCCCTTCTCCATTGAAGCCTATGCGTTTTGGGCACCACTTTGAACTCTGCAGCTGACCGGCCCTGAGCTGCTGGTGTGGTAACTTTGGGGTTGCTGTGAACCCCCAACGGTGGGCTACCTTGGACCCAAACTTGAAACCGTAGGTGGTTTACTTACCTACAAAAACTAACAAATACTTACCTCCCCAGGAACTGTTGAAAATTGCACTGTCTAGTTTTAAAATAGCTATATGTGATTTATTTGAAAAGTATATATGCTATTGTTATTATTCAAAGTTCCTAAAGTACGTACCTGCAATACCTTTCATTTGAAGTATTACATGTAAAATTTGAACCTGTGGTTCTTAAAATAAACTGAGAAAAGATATTTTTCTATACAAAAACCTATTGGCCTGGAATTGTTTCTGAGTGTGTGTTCCTCATTTATAGCCTGTGTGTGTACAACAAATGCTTAACACTACTCCTTTGATAAGCCTACTGCTCGACCACACTACCACAAAATAGAGCATTAGTATTATCTCTTTTTGCCACTATCTTACCTCTAAGGGGAACCCTTGGACTCTGTGCATACTATTCCTTACTTTGAAATAGTGCATACAGAGCCAACTTCCTACAAATGCCATCTGCTTTTTCTAATGTACACGTTGCACAACTTACCATTCCTCCTTTTCCTAGCTTCGATAGCCTGAGTGGGGTCCAGTAGGCCCTATGGAGGGGAAAAAAGGTCCTCCTTAAATTGGGGGGCTTGACAGTCCTATAAAGAAGATTCAAAGATTCTTGTCATAAGTGACCTAACTAGGGCTCCAGAAAGTGTTTTTTCCATAGCTCCTCTGGCAATATGAAGTCTCCGTCCGACAAGTCAATCATCAGCCAGTACCACCTTGAGACATCCTTGTCCATTGGCATCCCCTGATTCAAAGTCTTTTCCAGCTCATTTGAACCTCCTATCTCCATTGTTGACATTTGAGACCAGGAGGAGGAGCTTAAATCTTGAGCCTGTATTACCACCAGTTCACTAAACACATCCCATGAAATGAGCTTGCCCTCCTCAAGCAATTGTTTCCCCCTTGAAATATCTGCCTCTTTCAATGGAAGTGTCAGTTTATCACTGACCCACTCTGAGGAGCCTAGTGAATACTAAATGGGTGCACATTTGCTGTGGTACGTGAGTTTAGTGGCTTTCTTAATACAATACCATAATCCAACCATGCCTTGTAGTACCTCGAGTCTCACCTTTTTATAGAACTTAGGGTCTCCAAACTGTTATGTAAAACAAAAGTCTCTGTCTTGAGTGTTCCTCAGCATTGCGTTAAACATAGTGTCTATCTCCGAGCTATCTGCACTATCTAACAACATGCTTCTGTTTTTTAACTCAAAGACCAGGCATAATATCACAAATCCAGCCATGTCAAGCCTCCTTTTTCTGCCTTCCTCTGCAATTTCTTGCAGGCTATCCACACCCCTTTTGATGCCCAAATAAAGCTGTTATCAAGTTACATACCTCTTTTCTAACTCTTAGGAAATTCACTTTGGGGAGTTTCCTAAAATCTAGCATGATTTTAACCCCTAGATACCTCATTTCCTTCTTGACCAAGTTGCTTCCCCCTATCATAGTCAGACCATTATTTCTGTCTTGAGATTATTAACAGAATATCTAGCTACATGACCAAAGCCTATTCAGTCTATGAATTGTTGGCAGTGTGCCCTGAAGGTCAGATGTATAGACCAGGAGATCGTCAACATAGAGGGTGACCTTTTTATGCCAGCCATTACACTTAACGGGAGATATAGCCTTTTCATTTCTAATTTTGCTTGCCAACGGTAAAATATATCAGTTAAACAGTAAAGATGATAACGGACACCCCCGTCTCGCCCCCCTATGTTATTCTAAACCAAGAGGTAAGATTCCCATTTACTAAGACTTTAGCACAGGGCTTTTGATATATCACTGCCAATGTCCTACAAAAATTCTCCCTTAAATTATAGAGCTTCAGCATAGACTGCAAGTAATCCTAGTTTACTTGATCAAATGCTTTTGAGGATCTACAGTTATTGCTGCTAGGGGTGCCTTATATGCAGTGGCCAGATCTATAGAGACAATTAAGCCATAGGTCAACTTATGAAGTGCCTTCTCCTGTAGGAAACCTTTCTGATCTTCATGTAAGAGCTCCCCAATCACTGCATTGAGCCTCTCTGCCAGTATCTTAGCGAAGATTTTATGATCGCTGTTAGACCTGACAGCCTTAGGGTAGTCACCCCTAACTTTTTGCCTGCCTCCCTCCACTTTGTGGACACTGTTTTTGCTGGTTTTTAGACTCTGCGCACTTTACCACTGCTAACCAGTGCTAAAGTGCATATGCTCTCTCCCTTAAAACATGGTAACCTTGAATCATACCTGATTGGACTATTAATTTACTTATAAGTCCCTAGTAAGGTGCACTTTATGTGCATACGGCTGGTAAATTAAATGCTACTAGTGGGCCAGCAGCACTGGTTGTGCCACCCACTTAAGTAGCCCCTTTTCATTGTCTCAGGCCTGCCATTGCAAGGCCTGTGTGTGCAGTTTCACTGCCACCTCGACTTGGCATTTAAAAGTACTTGCCAAGCCTAGAACTCCCCTTTTTCTACATATAAGTCACCCTTAATGTGTGCCCTAGGTAACCCCTAGAGCAGGGTGCTGTGTAGGTAAAAGGCAGTACATGTACCTGTGTAGTTATATGTCCTGGTAGTGTAAAACTCCTAAATTCGTTTTTACACTACTGTGAGGCCTGCTCCCTTCATAGGCTAACATTGGGGCTGCCTCATACACTGTTGAAGTGGCAGCTGCTGATCTGAAAGGAACAGGAAGGTCATATTTAGTATGGCCAGAATGGTAATACAAAATCCTGCTGACTGGTGAAGTCGGATTTAATATTACTATTCTAGAAATGCCACTTTTAGAAAGTGAGCATTTCTTTGCACTTAAATCCTTTTGTGCCTTACAATCCACGTCTGGCTGGGCTTGGTTGACAGCTCCTTGTGCATTCACTCAGACACACCCCAAACACAGGGTACTCAGCCTCACTTGCATACATCTGCATTTTGAATGGGTCTTCCTGGGCTGGGAGGGTGGAGGGCCTGCTCTCACACAAAGGACTGCTACACCCCCTAATGGGACCCTGGCAGACAGGATTGAACTGAAAGGGGACCTGGTGCACCTCTTAGCCACTCTTTGAAGTCTCCCCCACTTCAAAGGCACATTTGGGTATAAAACAGGGCCTCTGCCCTACCTCATCAGACACTTGCTGGAGAAGAAACCTGAACCAGAAACTACATCCTGCCAAGAAGAACTGCCTGGCTGCTCAAAGGACTCACCTGTCTGCTTTCTACAAAGGACTGCTGCCTTGCTATTGGCCTGCTGCCTTGCTGAACTCTTGTCTGGCTGTGAAAGTGCTCTCCAAGGGCTTGGATAGAGCTTGCCTCCTGTTCCCTGAAGTCTCAGGACCAAAAAGACTTCCCTCTTTCACTTGGACGCTCCGTGCGCCGAACATTTCGACGCACAGCTTGTTCCGCGGCGAGAAAAACGCCGCACACTGATCGACGCGACGCTCTTGGGACGACCGAAAATCCGACGCACGGCTTCGCAAGGATAACGCCGCCCGACCTCTAGAGGAGAAATCGACGCGACGCCTGCCGTGAGATTGTAATTTCGACACGCAGCCCCGCAGAACGACGCGCAGCCGGAAAACAAGCAGGAAAATCCACGCACAGATCCGGGACATCTGGTAATCCCCGCGATCCACGAAAAGAGACTGTCCGCGCGCCGGAAAACGACGCACGACTTCCCCGCGTGGAAAATAACAACGCAAGTCCGTGTGTGCTGGGGAGAAATCGACGCACACACCCTTTTTCCACGTACCTCTTCTTTTGTGGCCCTCTGAGGAGATTTTTCCACTCCAAACCAGGTACTTGTGCTTGAAAGAGACTTTGTTTATATTCTAAAGACTTAAGACACTGTATCTCACTTTTCAGTGATATCCCTACAATTTCCCATTGCAAACTTTATTCTTTTTGACCTACAATTATCCAGATAAATATTATATATTTTTCTAAACACTGTGTGGTGTATTTTTGTGGTGCTATATGGTGGTATTGTATGATTTATTGCACAAATACTTTACACATTGCCTTCTAAATTAAGCCTGACTGCTCGTGCCAAGCTACCAGAGGGTGGGCACAGGATAATCTTGGATTGTGTGTGACTTACCCTGACTAGAGTGAGGGCTTTTGCTTGGACAGGGGGTAACCTGACTGCCAACCAAAAACCCCATTTCTAACAATCGCCATTTAAGAGTGATATTGGCCTGTATGACTAACAGTCCTAGGACACTTCTCAGGCTCCAGGATTAGTAGCTTCATTCTATGATGAGGTATTGCTGACCCTTTCTTGAATATCTCCCCGAATAAGTTTATCAGAACCGGCAACAGGGAATAAGTCATAACTTTATAAACCTCATGTGGTAAACCATCGGGGCCTGCTGCCTTGCCTAGTTTACCTGACTGTATTACTTGCTTACCTCCAAAGGGGTTATATCACCATTGAGAAAGATATTATTAACCTCACTTTAAGTGCCTAGCTTTTCTTGTTTCAGACATGTTTTCACCCCCTACTCTGTAGTCGCTAATTCTTCATGATACAACTCTTCGCAAAAGTTTTGAATAACCTCTTCAATCTCCCCACTATCTCTTAAAAATCCACCAATATTATTACATTTTATTTCATCAATTACATTTCTTAATATGGCCACTTTGGTTTTCCAGGTCAGCAGCCTACTGCAGTTTCCTCCACACTCAAAATGATTTAACTTGCTAGCATCCCACTTCTTTTTGCTCTATCTTCCATGATTGCAGATAATTGGTCTTTTATGTTTTGCAAAGAGATCTGTAGATATTCTATCTTGCTATGGTCTAAAGCCAATTGAGACAGTTTTTCCTCTACCTACTGTATGTGAGACTCCAGAGCTTTGACCTCTTTAATGTGCACTTTTCTTTTAAATTTAAAGGCAACTAAATTAACAAAGCTTAAAAAAGCTTTGTAGGTGTCCCAGACCATTTCCAGAGAGGCTGAACCGAGATTAATACGGAAAAATTCCTCTGTCTCCGTTTCGAGTATTTTTACAGCCCATTCATCTAGCAAAAGAGGACAGTCCATTGTCAACCTCTTCTTTTCCACCCTGCTAGCTGGGGTCAAATCCAGTAATACTGCTGAGTGGTCTGACATGTGAGCTACTATTTTTTAATCACTTGAATCCGTCTCTTTATACCGTGGTCAACTGAAAAGTAATCAATTCTGGTGTGATGGCCATCATTTTTGGATTGAAAACTAAAAGAACTATGGAGGAGAACATGGTGGCTTGCTAGAGGCAGGTCATGGGAGCAAATACCACTGAAGGCACATATTTGGAAGGCATGTAATGAAGCCCGGAATACGTTTTCTTTTACGAAAATAGCGAAATTTAGGAGAGAGGAAAGTTAATGGAAAAGGCATTCTTTCAGTTCGCTAATTTGCTATAAGTTTGGTTTCATCACTCTAATCCTTGTTCTGACTCCAGCGAGCTCTGGACTGCTACAGAGCAGTCACAGCAGGTTCGGGGGAGAAGGAGGATAGTTGTATGAGGGCTGCGTATGAGCTCTCCAGAGGTGGGAGAGCCACAGCAAGAATTATTTTCTGGGGAAGGGAGAAGAAGGCAGTAACCGGAGCTGTGGGGAGCATGGAGCTGAACGGCAGCTGTACAGCACTCCAGCCAAATTCGGGGGCGGAGGGATCTGGAGCTGGGTCTGAAAACTACAATTGAGAAGAATCAAGCTCTGGGGTAAGGTCGCAATCTGTAAAATAAGTTTTGGGGTCTAGAGTTAAAAGCGCCATGCCTAAGGATTATAGAGACCAGAGGGAGAGTGGCCAAAACGCAAGATATGCTTTGAGAAATGCCTATAAAGAGGTCACTACTTTTGTTTTCCATCCTACACCAAAGAGCTCAGTTTGGGTGGATGCAGTAAGCATTGGAAAGGTGACTAGTGTTTCCTCTGTAACTCCTGTCACCCCTGGAAAACCATCCACAGAAGAAAATTAAATCCTGAGGGGAGTGGGGTGTGGAAGGGTGTCATACAAAGCTTATGAAATCAGAACGTAATGTTAAGATTACCCTTTCACTTCAAACTTATTTCAAAGTAGTGCCTAAGACTTTAATTCTGAGTGAGTGGGCACCAGAGGAGAGTCCTTGGGAGGAGCAACAGGAGAATACATTAAATCCTGGTATTCTTCCCTTATCTGATAATTTGCCTGCTGGAGGATCTTTAAATTTTAATAGCCCTAATAGATACCGAGCGGTAGAGAAACGAGGCAAGGCAGTTTCTGTCTTGCAGCTAGCCTTGATGATAACAGGAGAATATCTCCCATAAGGGGAGACCCTACTCAGAGGAAACTCTCTGCCAAATACTCAGTCAACTATAGGTTTTGTGGCTCAAGTACCTGCAGCAGAGACCTGTCACTCAGTTGAGACGTTGATCTGGTCTCTCACTTTAGAGATTAGGAGTAGATTTGAAATCTATGAACTTAATCAAAAAGAGATCCGGGAAGTATGTAATAATTTGGAAAGGAAAATATATATGATTTAGCTAATAGAACTGCCTTTTTGGAGGGTGCAGTCAAGAATATAAAATCCTTGGCAGAGACCAAAAAAGGGGATGTAGGTCTCTTGAAAGCAAAGAAAAAAGGATGCCAAGAGAAGAAAAAATCATTGGAAAATAACCAGAGGAGAAATAACTTGTGAATTCTAAATGTTCTAGAGGGGGCAGAAGGGAATAACCTAAAAACATTTGTAGTAGGACTGATAAAACTAGGGACTCAAACAGATGATTCAGAACAGGACATTCTTAAGGACATTCAGATGGTACAAAGGGACCCAATTAGAATGAACCCCAACAGAAGCAACCCTAAATAGATTCTAGTCAACTTCCACACTTACACCATAAAAGAGTGCATTCTTTTAAATGCCTTTAAATTGAATTAATTGAAAGTTGATGGTATAAAGTTTGAAATTAAATCTGATGTTTCACAGATCACTTTAAACAAGCAGTGGGAGCTGGGAAAAAGCGTGGATCCGCTAAGTAAGTTGGGGGCCACAGTTCAGTTGAAATTTCCTTCCACTGTTAGAGTGATGTGTAATAATAAGATGCACACCTTTAGATGCAATAAGAAAGTGGATGATTTTATCAAAAGCATGACTCACAATAACAATAGTTAGAGGCAAAGAAAGAATGTTGACACTCTCCCTCAGCTTCCAACTCTTCTCTTTACTCTTTTCTGCAGTTCTTAGTTTTTCATTGTCTCATCGTTTCTTTTTTCAATGTTGGTTTTATTTTGTAAAGGTTCACTTTGGTGGGAGTGCTCCCTAAGGTAATAGGTGGGTTCTCCAGGGGTGGGGGGGATGGAGTGGGGTGATGGAGGTAGATGTAGGGTCACTGGGTGGGGGAGCATCAGGGAGAAAAGAAAAAAATATAACCTCAGATGCCTTATGATTATTAGATGCCCCACTGTCTGCTTTCCATCTTATTTGTGGGTATTATTTCCTTCCAGTTAGGGAAAGATGGCTTGGGATGTGGTAGCCCATATAAAAATCCTATCTTGGAACTTAAATGGTTTGCAGGTGAAAGGGAGAAGAAAAAGGCAGCTGCAATATTTAAAAGATACCTGGTACACTCCATTATTTTGCAGGAGGCCCACTTGACTGAGAGAGAGAGTGTATTGATCTGTACAAACGAAGAAAATAGGTGCAGAAATTGGTCTATACCTGTCATAATACCAATATGAAAGGGGTGGCTATATTGTTAAAGAACAACCCAAACATTTATATAAAAGAGAGCTTTGTGGATAAAGCAGGGAGATGGGTCATTGCAAAGTTAGTAGGATATGACCAAAAGTATACCTTGGCTGGGTACTGTGGCCGGAATGTAGCCGATCTATGCCCCTTCATGGAAATGCTAGCTAACCTGACAATTTCTTCTGAACCCCATTATTTTGGCATGTGACTTTAATGTTGTTCTGGAAAGTACTCTTGATAGATAGGCAAAAAGTAGATCAATGGCTGACACGAAAATGTTATAGCAAATTAACTGACTATGAATCAGGTGGGGTTATGCGAAATATGGAGGAAGAGGGCAGGATCCAAAAGAGGATTTACCTATAATAACAAAAAATACGTCAATCAGAGATGAGATGTTCTGCCCAGGTAAGTTGGCTTGAGAGTCTAAACCTCAGGCATCCATCACAGATCTACTAAATGGACAACTAAGCCTATAGTCAGGCCTACCTGAGTGATTAGACTGTGGCAACCCCCCTTGATCTTATGGTGAAATCCCATCTGTGCCCTTTCGCAGCTTTAAGGGTTGGTGGCTCTACAGGGGTGACCTCTCATAAATTACTCCAACCATATTCTGTTGATTCCACATTAATGCTGCTTCTCAACATCATGAGCCTTGTTCTCGACTCCAGAGACACTTTGTGATCCAGAGGTCTCTGCTAAATCTGCCTGTGAGAGACTCAAGTCAGGCTAGTCTGTCCCACAAAGCCATTAGGTCTCTGAGAGTGCAGTCAGCTCCTTCTTAATTATGCCTTGTCATTTAGTAATAAGGACACTAGGTGATCCACTTGAGACCACTTCCTGTCCCATGGATATATCAGGAAGTGTGGGAAGGAGGAAGGAATTCTTAGGATATGACAGCACAGGGACAGATTGGGTTGAAGTAAGCCCCCAAGAAGTAGAAGAACAAAGTTAACAGAGGGGGCAACAATAATAAAGGGCAGCTAGTACACCAACCTGTCTGTGGTGTCATATGCCCGCCCAGACTGTACTGGGACACAAAATGCCTTACCAGACTAGGGGCCATATGTACACTTTTTCCCATAGACACAGAATGTGAAAAAACCTTTGCTACATTTGGCCCTAGGACCTTGAGAAAAGACCTGTGCTGCTTCAGTGGGGAACTAACTGTGCTAAACCATGTCAGCCCCATTCAGTGTTTCCTTCCAAGCAGCATCTCTGGCTGAAAAGATTTGGACATTCTCCATTTACATGCAGACGTGCCTCTTTTGGACTGACATCCATCAGATTCCTGCAAGCGCCATCACTTTCCGAGCCCAGCAACATGCACTAGGCACTGCTTTCTCAGACGCTATGGAGAATCTACTCCTCCCTCTTGCAGTAGCACACTAATTGTAGCACCTCTTTCAAGCCAGCCAAGTACATTGCTCGGCCGCTGCTACAGAGAAGCCTAGAACTGATCTCCAGAAATTCCTCATTATTCTGTGAATGAGTGGGCTGTAAGTACAGCATGAACTATATTGGGTGCTTGAACTACTTTTCCTTTTATGGTTTTGCTATACCACCTCTACTCTGTATATTCAGTTTGCTTGTGAATACAGAAGAGTACATGGCAAATGCCATATTAAGCACCAAGACCCACCAAAGTCCAGTTTATGCCATTTAATGCGCTCCCAGAAGCCCTCCTCTGGCTACCTCTGGTAACATATTGTATTGTTCACCCATTCCCCACCACCTGAAGTGTGACTGTGTGAGGTGTCAATGTCAATTTTATTGTTTTAAGCTAATAAAAACCATAACTACATACATCCATACAATAATAAAATATGTGTCCATATGGAAAAATTAGAAACTGTATTTGTGTTGCATTACAATTATTGTTAAGAAAACAAGATCCATTGCAGGGAGAAAGGAAAGAAGGAGATAAAATGAATTATTATGGACCTCTGAGGCTAAAGTTCATAAACAGGAAGAGGGGCAGAGACAGAGTGCTTTGTGTAGTGCAGAAAGGTGTTTCGTGCGGTAGCTAACACTATAGCATAGTCACAGGAAAGAGCATGACCGCTGAGTCGACAGATCCTTTATCCAATCCCGCACCAATACGGGGCTGTTGGCATGCATGGAGGGTGCCAGGGGAGGAGAGGTATTTTAAACTATGACAGTCCAATTATCTTAGTATGGACCCTAGCCCGCCTATGCGATGGGGCACCTTAAGCTAAAGTGTGTAAAGAGTAAGTTTGGCAAAGACAAAGTGCTTCTTATAATACAGAAAGATGCTTTGCGCAAAAGCTAAGACCTGGGCATGTTGACGAAAAGCTACATGCCTGCAGGGTCTAAAGGTCCTTGTCAGATCCCCGCCTGATAAGAGGGAGTTGGCATAAGTGGAGGGTGCAAGGGGGAAAAGATGATTTAAAAAGTAAAAATGACAATAAACCGCCCCAGTCCAGTGTGTTTTAGGAGGAACAAAGAAGGATAGCGGGCATAGTTAACACAATGGAATATTAAGACTATTGTCTTACAAAATTGGCCACTCAAATAACAATCCCAATAATTATTCCCCATGTCCGAAGTACATTCCCCTTTGTAGCCCTAGGGCCCCTTGGCCACACAGTTGGTACGGTTTAGGTTTCCTATTTCCAGTAGTCTGTAATCAGTTTTTGGGTAGAGGTGATGTCATGAAGCTCAGGAATTTGTGATCGAAACTGAGCTCTAAGTTCCTTGACAAATTTCCCGCACCTCGATAAGGCTCTTGCACCTGATTGAGTGAGCATAAGGATGATGCCTCCAGAGAGGTATGGTCCTCCTGGGTCAAAAAGATTGCCTTCAACAGAGACCTCCTAGAGTAATCCAGCTTGGGACAGCAACACAGAAGATGCAACCAGGATTCAGGGCTAAAGCTGAATAACCTGCACGACCCTCTTTAACCATGATGAACCCAAGCTGGATTGAATTCAGCCCCTGGTAAGCCTAATAGGCGCATATACAGGATTTTCCTGAGCATCTGTCTGTTAATGGCTTCTAATAAGTATGATTGTGGCTTCCCTACATGGTATGAGTTGTTCAAGGGGAGTTGGATAGCTGAGGTCTTTACGGAGTATATATCCTGGTCATTCAAGAATAATTACATTTACCTGTTGATTACCTTTTTCAAGGCCATGTACGAGACGTCACCTAACTTTAAACCTGACTTCAGTTTGGATGGATGTGATGGCTTCTTGCAGTTGCTGGTGCCAGGGCTAGCTCGGAGTCTCAAATATAACTTTCAGGGGAACTTTAAGTGAGTTGGCTAGCACTTTCAGTACTGGTTGTATTAATCTGACTAAATGTAATTTATATGACTCACAGGCTAAGGTTTGTCTCAGCGGTCGAACTTCCAAACGGAGTCTTGTGCTGCGTATGTAATGGGGCAGTTGAAATATTTTCTTGAAGCCTGTACATTGTGCTTGATCTAGGCTAGAAGTGCAGACCCTGGTAAAAGCCAGATTACCATATTGTAGCGCAGGGAGGAGAGTCACCTTCATAACCCTGAGTATGGGAGTTGCAGAGTCTTACTGCCAATATGCCATATGAGATGTTTCTTGTTTCTATAGCAGCCAAAAAACAGGACCTTAGCCTTGACCTGATTTAACGTGAGATTGTTTTTACTGCTGTACATGTGGGGGCTGCTCAAGGCTCGCTGTATGCCAACTTTGGTATGATCCATTACCATTATATAGTCTGGATATTGCAGGATATGTATTTTGGACAGGCCCAGTATTCTGTACTGCTAGGTGACTCAGTGCTGCAGGTGCTGGGATGTTATCCATTGTTGACGCAGTGGCACTTGCAAGCTAGTGCCTAAAGCGAAATCATTTTTCTGCTATTCTCTTGATACGCCCATTACTTTGACAAAACTATCACATGAAATAAGGCTATTACATCCACCATCTATGACAGTGATGCCGCACTTTTACTATTTTAAGTCCAATCATAGCGTGTTGGGTGCTTCTGCCATGTCTTGGTCATGTCAAGTGAAGGTTATGGTCTTGTTAGTGCTGTGGCATTTGATGCCGTAGTGGTATATCAATCAGATGGGGGTGAATTGCTTCATTCAATAGTATTCGGCTTCATACAGATGAGCAAATATAGATTCATGTGGTGAACTGAGCAAGTTTCCATGTAAGATCATACTTTCGTCCACCGGTCATGGTGGCGGTTTAGGAAACCTAGCATCAAAGTTAAACCGGCATGGGTTCTACGTGACATATATTTATTTCGTTGTTTCCTCTCTATAACTCCACTACTTTGATCATGCAGTCTTGCCTTTGTATTTCATGTATTATGAAACAATATCAAAGCCAATTACTAGAAATAGGCATCAGTGTTATGAGTTTCCTAAAGTTAATCATGTACTCATAACAGTACAGCATAAGGCTACCTAGTCATATATGATGCAGTGATGGTTAGTATGCGTTGAGTTTGGAAAAGGTTGGAAAAACGTGGTTGAAAGAAGGTGTGTATATATAATGACCATGCTCTATCTTTGTCCTACTTACTTTGGAACTATGCTGTGACATTGAGGTTGTGGCCAGCGTTTGGTGGCTAACTAGATGTTATTGGAATTTCATTGCATTTTAATTCCACAGAATATTTTACTTTTAATGCAAGAGGTGTTCTGATCCTATGCAACACCACTTTTAAAATGGCACCACATAAAAAGACGCATTGAGAAAGCCATCAGGTCTTGCCTTTTCCACTCTTTGGACCTACCAATGCTTTTTTCATAACTTTTTTACCGTTGACTTTCAGCATTAGCAAAACAAGGGTATTGTAGATATTGAACATATAGGCATAAATTAAACAAAAAAACACAATGACGCTTGCATGTGCTTGTATGACCAATCATGTGCAGGTTTGCATCATGACGCTACATTGAACTAAGCACCATAATGCATACACATCCTTGTTTAATAACACAATTTTGTTTTTTTGTTTAATTTACTGTTTTAAGATTGTCTACGCCCATCATGAATTATAAACATAAAACTTGCTTCATTTTTAGGTCGAGGATAGCGCGCAAGCGCTGCTCTTCTCGACATGTAGTAATCTATTCTGTGGGCTTTAAACACGCCTATCTCACGCCATCACTTTCATTTGTTCCTGGGCCCGCCCATCAAAAATCTCTTCATGTTGTGGGTAAATGCTCCTGTTTGTCCCGCCTTGAGGCTGTTTTGTCCGCCTTAGAGACTGTTTTGTCCGCCTTAGAGCCTAACATGGATTATTTTACAATCAACGAGATACCTTAGTGTTGCTCACTATTTTTTTATTTTGCCTCGCCGCTTCGCGCTCATGGCGGTTTGTTGTTTCTTCCTCCTCCTTGTTTTCGGGCATCTTGCTGTTTCTTTGTGGGATCTTTTTTATTTATATTTGTTTTTGCAGTTTTATGTAGCATGAATGTGACATAAAGGTATTGGAGCACCGTGTTCCCCACCTCCAAGTTCGACAGCTCCGGCCCTTACGCCCACATCCTGTCCCCTAGGGTTCTTTGTCTGGTGCTTGTTGGGGCAGTCTGGGAATAATTTGGTTTTGTATATAGCGCTCTGTAATACAGGTTCTGCCATTTCATAGTGCTGAAAATCAGGTGCCATTCTTAACAAAATTGCTATAATTCATTTGCAGTTATGCTGCCCCTTCTTTTATTCTCTTTGTATACAGTCACTGTATTTAAAAGTTAGGCCGGTATTGCCAATGTTGAGGAATAATTCCTTTAAAAGTTTACACACAGAAATATATGTCTGCCTCTTTTTTTTTGCTCCTAACTCTTTTCTATCCCTCATTCTCTGGGTTAAATGCCAAAAAGGTGCCTCTTTTTGGCTTGTTTGGTGCTTTAGGAAAGCACACTAGAAAGTGTTCTATCTCTATGCTATCACAGCCAGTCTGGAGGAATGAGGCAAAAACACTTCCAAGATGGCCGCTTTGTTGTGTCCTCTCTCCTGCAGCGACAGGACTAGGAGGGTTCCTGTGCAACCTGGCATATGTCCACTACACTGCAAATCAAAACACAAAGGTAAAAGACATTGTCATTTACAACGCCATTAGCTCTAAATCTCACAAATGCAAGACCTATCTCATTGCAGTGCTTGTTTTTTTAGAGAAGGAGCAGGCTGGCAGCAATGTGCAACGGTCATATCTTCCAAAAAAGAAAAAAATGATAAAG